>NC_084995.1:15192666-15367666 GCF_963854185.1 Sardina pilchardus | reverse complement strand
GCGTGGGCGTGGGCGTGGGCGTGGGCGTGGCCGCTGTCCAGCAGCAGGTCCGGGTGCGGCGGCGGCGGCAGGGGCAGCTCGCGGCTGGAGTCGCTGGCCGAGGAGCCCACGGAGTCGGCCTTGGCGGGCCGGTGGTGGTAGTCGCGCATGCTGATGCTGTCCTGCCGGTGGAGCGACTTGGTGCCGTCCAGGATGCCACCGCCCCCGCCGATGCCACCGCCGCCAGCCTCTTGCGCCTCGGAGGTGCCCCCTCCGTTGGTGGCGCTCATCCAGTCCCAGGGGTTGCCGTTGCCCGAGGACAGGCGCACCACGGGGTGGTGCGGCGCGTGGGCGTCGATGGTGACGATGCTGCCGCTGTCGCGGTCGGAGGGGATGCGGTAGTACGGCGACTCGGAGCCCGTGGAGGAGGTGGCGCAGGACGAGCCCCCGCCGCCAACGCTGCCCGCTCCTCCGCCGCCGCCCGCGTCCGAGCCCTTGGAGGTGACGGTCGGCGGGCCGAGCTGCTTGGACATGGCCATGACCTGCGCCACGCGCGGCTGGGCCGGCGCGGGCAGGCGGGGGGGCTCGGGCGCGGGCACGGGCACGGCGGCCTTGTCCACGCTCATGGAGAGCCACTTGGCGCGCGTGGTGGCGCTCTTCGGGGAGACGGGCGGCGGGCGCAAGGCCTCCTCGGGGATGTGCACCAGCGGGGGGGCGCCGGGCGGCCGCGGAGGGAGGACCACACGCGCCCCCGCCGGACCCGGCTGGACACCGGCCCGGCTAGCCGCCTGCACGGTGGGGTAGAGGGTGGAGTGGGAGGAGGCCCCGAGCTCCTCCTTAGCACCTCCTCCTCCTCCTCCTCCTCCTCCTCCTCCTGCGGCGGTGTCGGCCTCTCCCCCTGCGGCTCCCTCCGTGACGGCGGTGGTGGCAGCCGCAGTGACCGCGCCGTCCAGCTCGTCGTCCTTCAGGCTCAGGCTCCGCATCTCGATGGACTTCTGCCGCCACTCGGACACCAGCTGCTTGGAGCGCTGCGGGTCCATGGGCACGTGGAAGGTCATGTGGCGCTGGGTGGTGCTGCTGCCCCCGTAGACGCCGCCCGCCCCGCCCGCGCCCGCGCCCGCGCCACCCACGCCGTTGCCCAGCTCCTCGGCCGTGTTGGTGAAGGCGCGCGGCAGCGTGTTGCTGAAGGTCACCATGGTCTCCTTGCCCATGGGGCTGCGGGGCGCCAGCAGCTCCACGTCGGCGCTGGCGCGCTTCAGGCTGCCCATGGAGGCCTTCTCGCGCCGCACCTTGCGGTTCAGGCCGGCCACGTGCGGCGGGCCGGCCAGCTCGTCGTTGCTCTCCGAGGCGCTGGCCTTCTGGTAGACCGAGTCGTGCCCGCGCTGGGTCAGCGCCCGCAGGGCGTCCTTCTGCGCCGTCTGGGCGTGCTTGGCGGGGCGAGGGGGGGCGTCCTCCGTGGACTTGAAGTTGCTCACGGCGTACAGCGCCTGCAACAGAACAAGCGAATGAGCGAACACGCCAGACTGTCTGTCACGACCGCGTGGCTAATTTCCAAGAACAGTATAATGCGTTTTCAATGGGCCGCTGCTGTTTCTTTTATTGCTATTGCGAGTGCTATCATTAAAATGAGTGGAACGTTATGTTCGCATATTGTTTCTTGCCATGTGAAAATGTTTGGAGAGAGCCTGATGTGCTCTGCAGCAATAAACTGCAGGAGTGAGTTCTCATCTTTGTCAGAGAGTAAGAGAGAGAGAGAGAGAGAGAAAGAGAGAGAGAGAGAGAGAGAGAGAGAGAGACAGACAGAAAGAGAGAGCCGAGATGGGAGAGGGTGATGCCATGGAGAATTGAGTGCAATAAATGGAAGCGACAGTTGCTGAGCAATGGAGCTGTGAAAATTCCACCAAAGAATCCTGGAGGATTTGTTCTCACTCTTCCCTCACTCGCACTCTGACAGAATAAAAGTCTATATATAGCACTTCCTGCTGACAGATTAAAGTATCAGACAGAGTGTATCAAAGAGAGTAAATAAACCTGCTTTCTTCACACACTCCGACTGTGACTGGAGGTGAAAGGACTCGGCTCAGCCGCTGGGTAAACTGACAACACAAACGGAAACAAAAACAGCCCTGAGACGGAGGTGTACTTCGTTGAATGGTCTCACCAGGTAGACGGCGATGCCGGCTCCGATGACGAAGCCCACGTAGACGTCGATGGGGTGGCTGCGGTACTGGGTGATCTGGGTCAGGCTGGCCAGGGCTCCGGCGATGGCGAACGCAAACACCAGCAGGGGCTTGAGCAGCTTGGTGCTGTCCGAGATGGTGGAGTTGAAGTACATCTGGAGGTGTGAAGGGGAGAAAGAAGAACAGTTGCCGTCAACACCGAGCCTCCTGTTCACACAGACCTAGCTGGCTAATAGCCGGTTACACCTAGCCGCGGATGAGCCGGCTTTCAGTCTGAAAAGAGCATCTTCCACTGCAATCTGGTGCTGCTGAAGACACTGAAATAACTGCTTTTGAGTATTGAGACATCAGCCACTGCTTACACAGATGGTGAATACTGCACTGAAACGCTTTCATAGTTTTGATGCTTCATGAAGTCCTCATACAAGCGTCTGGAAAACTTCCTCCTCGAGTCGAGACCTACCAGAGATTAAGTTGCTGACCTTCACCCAGCCAGCAAATAAACAACCCGAGCCCGGCAACAGCTGGCCCCTGTCTCCCTGTCTCTTTGTCTCTCCCCCTCTCTTTTTCCTCTCTCTCCCTCCCTCTCTCTCTCCCTCCCTCTCTCTGTCTCCCTCCCTCTCTCTCTCCCTCTCTCCTTCTCTCCTTGTCTCCTTCTCTTCCTCTCTCTCTCTCTCTCTCCCTCCCTCTCTCTCTCTCTCTGGCAACAATGAGGGCTCGGTGGCTTCATTAGCAGGCGTTCTCCCACACTGAGGTCAGTGAGGCACGGCTAACGGAAAGGGACTAATGAGCAGCTGAAGCAGCACCGCTGCACCAGGAGAGAGAGAGAGGGACAGTGCTCCGACGCTCCGACACCACGCACGCCCGCCGCTGACCAGTGCAAAGCCGAAGGACGCGCTTGTTAGGGAGGTGACAACGGGGGTCGCCGGAGGGGGGCGGTTAACACGCCGCCGCGCTCGACAACAGCGGACCTCGGGGGCGGTCTTTTAGAAAGGGCCATTACGGCAAAGGATTGGTCACACACTCCGTAAAGCAAACTTTTGGGCAGTTGGGCCGAGATGTACACGACGTGGCTGCAAAGCTAATTAGACTGATTACTGCGGGGTCTAAACAGTGGCAATGGGGCATGGCGGTCTAGATACACCGGGAGAAACGAGGAGGGAGGGAAAAACGCTCACCGATATGTAGACAGCTGCGAAGCCGGAGAGGGTGGCGTGTTGAGACGGGAACGTCTTCCTGGAGAGGCAAAACAAAACATGTCAGTCGCAGACAAACAAACAGCCCAGGCACTGAGGAGAGAACAAGAGTGGGAGGAATGGATGATGATGGTGATGGGCTCCGGTGGTACCGGGGGAAGGTGCCAGACAGAATGTGTTAGCATAATGGCTGGTGCCACACATAATGAGACAGCTGATAGATAGACTCGAAGACACATCGGCCTGAAATGCTGTGATAGCCAGTCAGCATCAGCAATACTTCTCCTAACAAGTCTGATACACCAGCCACCCCCCCACCCCCCGCAACACCCCCATCTACAGCGCACTCTGATGCAACCTCCTGTAACCACTTAACAACCACTGTGTGCGTCTTTTTGTTCGTTTGTTTGTGTGTTCGCCTGGAGGCGCCCCGAGCAATCACCTGGCAGACAAGATGGCGTACTGGTCTCTCCCCGCGCAGATGTCCTGGGTGATGTAGGGGTTCTTCTCGCAGGCCACGCCCGGGGACGTGTAGTTGGGCTTGCACACGGTCAGGAAGAAGGGCGTGTGGTAGCCCGTGGCCAGCTGGATGACGTCGGTCACCAGGGCCGTGGCACAGAGCCCGAACACATGCACTCCTAGTGGGGAGAGAGAGGAGAGACATCGGGTAGGGACACCAACACCAACAACAAAGTCCATCAAATGGCAACACTACAGTATCTTATGGCTTTTTTGCACACTCTATGAGCAAATTGCTGAAAGAGACAATATTGTAGGTGTAATTGCAACACCTTCAAAATCGGAATAAAAATCAGTCATGCAAAGGCAAGATGTTTGCCAGTGTGCAATTAATGTTTGCCATTACGAGCTTGAAATGTTTGTACCAGGCAGTGAGTGTGGATATAATTGTGCAGGTACTGTACCCAGAGGTGCTGTCTAATGTGGAGAAATCAGTGAAACAACCCAGATAATGAAGCTGTGAATAACAATGTGCCAAGTCGTCAGCCCCAGCACGGCACTGTAATAATCCTCCCTACATTAAACACCTGACTGGGGTAGGCAGTGTTAGGCTGCTAAGCCATTACACACTCCTCCGAGACACACACACACACACTATACAAACACACACACACACACACACACACCCACACCCACACCCACTATACACACACACACACACACACATACACCACATACACCCACACACACACATTGACGTGTTACATGGGCACCTACCGACGAAGCGGACGGTCCTGCGCAGAAAGGAGTTGAAGTTGCAGCCGCCGGCGTTGATGCTGCCCTCGCAACTGCGCCGCTGCTTCAGATGGGACTGCATGCAGTACATCAGAGCCTCGCCGATCATAATCTGGACACACACACGCAAGGCACACACACACAGGACACACACGCAAGGACACACACGCAGGACACACACGCAAGGACACACACGCAGGACATAAAGTGAGCACAAACACCAGGAGCTCTTTCATTAGACTACAAACAAGGTCTTAGTTCTCTGTGTGAGAAAGACACATCAATCGTATATCGCAGAAGATAAACACATCAACGTGGAAGTGTGATGGAACAGCGGTAGGATGCTACCCCAGCTGGGTTCAATTCCCGACCCTGTTATTGACTTTGTGTTGCCTTGAATAAAAGTGTCTGCTAAATAATAGTTTACCACACAACAAATCCACTGTAGAAATATGAAATATGGAAAAGCTTTAGCTGGTGGTTGATATACAGCTAGAGTATAGAAATATGAATGCTCACATGTTTTCATCTGGTTGTTGATACACAACTATGCACTGTGGGACACACTGCACATGAGGTTAGACACAGAAGAGGCCACAGGGCCTGTGTTGACTACATGTGTCAATGCAAAAACAAAACCATGACTTGGGGCTTATTATTGAGCTTGAGTGTGTCCGTTTCATGGACTGAAAAGTCAAAAGATGTGTAATTACGCCCATACTCCACCCTAATTTCTCTTTAATGCATTCATGCCTGTAGCCATTGTCACAGTCAATGTTTCACTGCCAAATACACTGACTGGTTTCCTTTACTCTGAGATGAGATGGGGAAAAAAAAGATGTTCCATGCAGCATCTATCCACGAGGTACGTTTTTTTTTCTCTCAGTGCATATTTCTACTGTGCCATCTTTAGCTCCCCACACTTCAAAGCTGTGCCGACGAGACAGATGTGTGGCGGGGTGCGGCTGCGGTGCGGCGCGGTGTCTACTACTCACGGAGGCAGCTGGTCCGGCGAAGGCCAGGCTCAGCAGCATGAGCAGGGGGATGAGCTCGTCGCCCGTCTCGATGTACGGCATGCTGAGCGCCCGGTCGTGGCAGCGGAAGCCCACCCTGGCCGGCTGCAGGAGGTCGGTCAGCTCCAGGAAGTACAGCGAGATCATAGACGAGGCCACGATGGGCAGCTGAGTGGCACAGAGGGGGCAAGGGCAGCAGGTATGAGGGGCAAGGGGGGCAGGTATGAGGGGCAGTGGGCAGTGGGTATGAGAACAAACAACAGCTCACCTGAGCAGCAGTGAAGCTGAGACTAGGAAGACCGTGTGAAAAACTGAACAAACTAATGCGGACATAGACAGGGGGTGTTAAATACTGACATGAATTAGATGCTAAATGTTAGCAGTCAGACTGCGGTCTATGTGTGTACACAAGTGGATAACTGGGTGGGTAAATATTAAAGGATTTTGTGACATTAGAGGTACAAAATCCGTAAATAATCCTGTGTTGGTCTTATTTTTCTGACGCTTTAGACTGCTTTGAGTTCTCCACATGAGTGCTATCTGCCTCTCAGATTAAACCCCTTTCAGACAACAAACATCTGTAATAACAAGCAGTAATTATGCTCTTATAATACTCATGGGTTTATTGATATGCTGTCGCTTTAATGCTTGTTTTTCCCTATGTAGAAAGTTAGTCATGCAACAAAAAACCATTACTACAGTCTTGCGAACTGAAGTACGCATGCTCCCAGTTATGCACCCTGTAAACAAGCATGACACAATATTGAACCTTACAGGAACTTCAGAGGAGAACTTCAAAGCTAGTCTAACAACATTAAAAGCGGGACTTTCCATGAGTCCCGAAATCTGTTGGATGTGCTGAAAACAAGAGTCTGCCAAGCAGAACATATGGTGTGAGCGGTGCTGACAATGAATACTTTCAGAAGGACTTCTAAATATAGACCATCACATTCGTCACAGGGTGTAAAAACCATGAGAACCAATTAAAGGTAACCTTTAGCAATTGAGCTCGCATACAGTGATCTTATTTGAAGAGGGTTTCCCACTGTCCTCATCTCCCTGTTCAGGCATCAGTGACATGACCGGACGAACTCACCTCAACAAAGTAGAAGCACGGCAGCAAGGTCATGCTGTCTTTAGGGGGCTTCTTCTTAGGTTTGTCTTTTGGTGACATCATTCTGGAGGCGGGGCGGGACAAACCTGAAATCACATGTTTTAAAGCAGAAGGAGGGGTTTGGTCAAACACTAGCCACCAAACTACTGAAAAGGCAAAAACCCTTATATATATATATATATATATATATATATATATATATATATATATAAACAACAGCACAGATGGTGCTGATGAAGACCTTGATGGCATAATAACTATCTTTTGGAAATGTGGTGCTGGCCACATTAACCTCATAGTGCTGCAGCCAGTTTGAGTGACAGGTGTGTTGAAAATGAATGTTTCTTATTGAAATGTTTGGAAAAAGTAGCAAGCTGTTGTACTCTGCCACTTTAAAGCCATGGCTATTGTCTGTCATTTACCTTACAGGAAGGAGCTGTTACAGTGATTGAACAGAGACACTCAAAAAGTACAACATTACAGTAGCAAAAATAACAACCCATATCAAAAGACATCTTGTCAAATTCTCACCCAGCATAGTAGACTTGCTTTGATTTCTCTCTTAGAGTGTTATCAATAACTTGTACATCCACCTCAATTCTTTCCTCTCAGTCCAATCCATAACTGTGAAGTTTTTATAAAAAAAAAAATCAACCCCATAAAATGAGAAAACACCAAATCGAAGTAATTGTGATTCTACTCTCTCCCTCTGTGGATACAGGCTGAAAAGCCGATAGGAAATCCCCTGCATTAGTTAGCATTTTCATCTTAAAACAACTAGTGAGCAGGCATAAACCGCCGCATTGCAATCTTCCATTTCAATCTTGGAGGGAGATAGAAATCAATTAGAGGCCCGGGCTGGCACTGATGGAAACCCAGTCAGAAAGGCCGTGGCCAATTTCAGAAGGCTTCATCCGTGAAATAAAGGACAGCCAGGACCGGGAGGCCCAGGGAGAGAGAGAGAGAGGGACAAGCCTCTTGGAATGTGAGGCGAGACACTGGCACAGACACAACACTGGGGATATCGGTGTGTGTGTGTGTGTGTGTGTGTGTGTGTGTGTGTGTGTGCAGGGGGTGGGGGGGGCAGTTCCTTGTGATGGTAAAACCATTTCTAACCATTCAAGTGGAAAGCATGAGTTGAACTAAAAACAGAGAATGTATCTCTGTGTAAACTCAGAGATGTTAGGGTTTAATCAACATAAGACTTTAAGCATTGCACTTTCTAAAACCACTATTATGCTGCTATACAACTATTTTGTGTACACAGCCTAATGCCAACACCTCCTTGGCTAGTTGTCCCCTAACAAATCCCCAGAGTATATTGCATTTTTTGCATACCACAATCTGTAATTAAATATACTCTCCACAAACTCTCAATTTATGGGCGCTGAATGCAGGCCAACATATCCGCGGGCAAATTGGATTTGGGCTTGATGAAGAAGCCATATCCATATCCATCTCTTTGCACAGGCCCACACAATGAGGGTCCATTCACCGTGGGAGAGGCAGGCCGTTCATCTTGTTTAGATGCTCGTGTCTCTGCTGAGAGGAGAGGGCATGGGGAGTGGTGCTGTAAAACAGACTCAGGTCTGTTCTCTGCCAGACACAGTCCTCTGAGGAGGAGGGAGAAAAGAACTTGGCACTTGGCAGCCACTAAAACAAACAAAAAAGAGAGAGAGAAGCCTTTGAAAGAATCACTCATGCCAAGATGGTGACCAGAACGTGAGGACAGGGATCCCGTCCATCTGAGGGGATTACCACGACGACGGGGTGGATTTTTGCAAGCCACCTCTGAGGCGCACTGGCAACCGGCTTCTGAAGGAATGCTTGCAAACAGAGTCAACCAAATAAGCTCACATGACAGTCAGAGACAGAGATGGCTATAGTTGAAGTCCTGTCTCTTTAGCCTAATTTACTCACAGCAGGAAGCAGAGAGACACAGACAGGATTATGGAATTACAGTTGACAAAAGTGACAATTAGTATTAGATGGACTGCTTACAACTTCCATGTTTTACTGTAAGCTATCAAATGGTGTAAACCCAGAGAGATTATCAAGGCCAATTAGAGCAGTCAAAACATAGCAAAATAAGCAAACTGTTACAAACAAACATTGCAGTGATTGGCTTAAGTGAAAAATAGGCCTACTCCGTTCTCTAAATTAATCCCACAAATCAGAACTGACAAAAAGTCAGAGTTGTTTTTATCGTCCTAGACGAATTCAAGTGAAGGAAAGCAGCTTTTTAAAGCGTTGGCCTCGACCCCCAAATACAGTAAGCGCTGTCCACTACTTAGTACTGAATCCAACGGCAACTGCAGGAGCTTGTAGACAGTAGCCTACTACAAGAACCTTCAGAGACGTCAATTTCCGATTATAAACGCATTATTAACGGTTGAGGGAACAAGTCCAGGCTAGTTGAAAGCCACCATACCTCTGGAGTATGGTTATTCATGAAGCTATCACAGTTAAACAATTAGATAAAAATATATCTCACTTTCAACCCTTTAACAAATATCTATAGCCTATTGAAACAGTGGCTGACACGGAGCTGCCGTGGTAATCTCCGCTATTCACCATCACAATTCTGAGGTTAATATTCTTTTAATGTTTTATTCGCCTATTATCAGCTAGTCCCCGTATACATGTACAATCAAATACACAACCAAACAAAACACGATTCAAGATACTTCGAGTCGCCAAATAAAAGAGTGTAAGAGGCATAACACATTTCTACCATAGTGACGAAAGTAGCCTATCACGACAGTGGCAGCGTGCTCTGAGAAACCTCCCTCGATATGTCTAGGAAGACACCATAAATGTGCTCCAGTCGGCAGCCCCAATAACCCACTACGACAAATAATGCACGTCTCACCTTTTTCTCGTTGGCTATGTGAACTCAACGAGTCCTTCCGACCCCGTCTCCTTTTTTTCGTTCTTCTGTGGTGCTCCAGCTTTCCTCCTTGAGATCTAATCCATTTCACACACTTCTAGTTTTCAGAAGCCTTTGACCAGTGAACACAGCTTTCGTATGTGTCCACGAGTCCCAAAAACTTGCCACAGTTTGTTTTTCTGTAAAAGAAAACAGGGGCGATCCAAGACAGTTCCTCACACCGAAAGTGTAGTAGCGTAGATCCGTCAGCATTCGGCGTGTGGCTGCGAGACACTCAAGGGGTCCAGGGAATCCACTCCGTAGCCCACCACCGTACCTGCCAATAACTAACGAGGTGAATGAAAATGTATGCACTTTCACGCAAGGACTTAGGTTTTCGCACTTGGATGATGGAGACAGTCATACAATGCAATTTTAGGAGCTCAGCCACCGAGTGAGGGCACACTGAACACAAAGGCTTGAGGAGGGGGTGGGGGATTTGAGGGAGGGGACAGTGTGTAAATGAGCGAAGAGGCGGTCTGCCCTCACACACAAACACACACACGCACGCACCAACGTACACACACACACACACACACACACACACACACACACACACACACACACACACACACACACACACGGTTAGAGGCAGACGGAGTGGCCCTTCTTAACCATCTCCTGCCCATTTCATTCATAATGACCACTCTATTAAAAAATAGAGTGGTTCGTACCCAGGCATAGGCTACGCTCCAACACACAATGGGAATCAATGAGGGGAACCCCCTCATTTACGTCCGCAAGTGTCTGCCCGGGTCTCGTGTGGAATTATAACCGTATTAAAGAATACTGCAAATACCACACGAAGCAGTTCAGACGACACATGGCTGCCCCAGCCTCCCATCTTTGTTTATTTGAGAAGGGTGGGGCTTCATATTGGCCATGCGCCGCTTTGTGTCTAGGCAAGTTTTTTTTTTAATATAGCAACGATGGGCGGTAAGCACATGTCGAGAAACGCCTCCAGTGAGAAAATGTCATAACAGCGACGAAGGCGTGCGGCGCGCGTGGATGGCGCCGCGTGGAACTAATCGGCGTGATTTTTCAAACCGACAATATCTGAAGGTGCGACATTTGTGTATCGAATAAGAGCTACCTATCCGTTACCGGGGATGTTTTTGCTGTTGTTGGTCTAGATGTAGGATACGTATTATCAATTTCTCTTAATTGCGTTCCCACAAGTAGCCTAGGCCGGTGAATCCCCAATGGATGTATTTAAGCTATTGTGTCAGCTATACATTGGCCAGTACATTCTGGTCACAAGCGAGAAAGGAATATGGGAAGGCAACAGATAACACAAACACACACACACACACACACACACACACACACACACACACACACACACACACACAGACTCAAGGCCACAAGCACACCCACGTACTCACCGCAAACACACAAACATATACAGACAGACACACACACACACACACACACACACACACACACACACACACACACACACACACACACACACACACACCTTGATAGAATAGAAAAATGCTCCCACCCTCCTCTCTGTTTTCCTTTCACTTGTATGAATAAAAGAAACTACTGGGTTTCCCATTGGCCATTGGTTGCCAGGATATTGGATTAGGCCTCTTGGGCAGTCCCCCTTGCGTACCCTTGGGTTGGGCACAGCTGTGGTGAAGCTAATAAACTCATCAGTCAACCATTCAGCCCTTTCCCAAATGTAGTCCTGGACCAATTAGTTGTATAGCGGTTAGAATGTGGTGACATCCAAAGCACATTTGCATTTTTGCATTTATGTGCTCACACAAATTCGTGAGCACATAAACATACACATGCATACATAAATACATAGCCTACCCTACACACTACACACACTCACACAGTCAAAAGCTCTGTCATAAACAGAAACTGTGTTTCAAGTGTAAGCTTGATCTTGGTGAATTATGCTGTCTGCAGGTCAGCACATCTCTCTCTCTCTCTCTCTCTCTCTCTCTCTCTCTCTCTCTCTCTCTCTCTATTTCATGTTGTAACACTGAAATCTATTGGAGTGCCTCTTTCTTAAAAACCCTCTTCCCAGATGAGTTGTAATTGAATGCCCCGGGGATCAATTTGTTTCTTGACTTGATTAAAATGCTTCTTGACTTTTCACACGTCTGACCTAATTAGCCAGCCCAAACGCACTGCTCCAATGCTCGGCGACTCCATCTTTATGGTCTTACACTCACTGATTGTGTTCTGATTGATTTTTTTTTAAAACCCCTCCCTCCGACTCTCTCTCCCCTGTCTCATCTGTGACGTATGTTTCCAGTGTGGTAGGTAAAGATATTTTTTTCTCAGAGGTGCAAAATGCCTGTGCAGGCTACTTTCCCTTGTGACTGCAAACATGATTTAGGGCATTCATCCAGCAAACAGACCTTTATATGAGCTCCCTCCGCCAGCAAGATATATGGTATCTGGAGGCTGATCCCCATTTCAGATAATGCTGAGAGCACCATGGGAGTGATAATCTCTTATAATGTCTGAGTCATCTTGGGACAGAGAGCGAGAGAGGTTACACTCACAACAAAGGAAGCATATTAGCTAATGTCTATTTCCGTTAATGATATGGCCTTGTTCTGTATGAGTAATGTCTGCCCAATGTATAATGAGCTCTGTGTCTGAGCGCAGATACAGTACAGCAGCCTTTGTTCCTTTGCTTTTTATAATGTTAGATATAGGACATCCTGAAGATGATCCTGTTTCATTGTGGCGCATGTCATTCAGATTACCCTGATATCGTTGTACAAGCATGATCAACACAGTTGTCCCAAATTGTGGTTCTCTCTTGAAGGCCAAGGATGGCTGCTGGGCTTACAGTGTCTGAAGCATGGCTGTGTAGTTCATTATGTCTAGATGCCACCTAGTGGCACAATATTGTTACTTCAAGAGCATACTTGTTAACCCCAAATGTACCTACTGCTAGTTCTTTTTTTGCCTTTTAGGCCTTCGTTGTCGACTTCCAGGCAGCGCTGCATGGAAGGCACAAGGGTTAGGCAGGGGTTAGGAGTTAGGAGTTAGGGGTTAGGGGTTAGGGGTTAGGGGTTAGGGTTAGGCGCCTTGAAGTCAATTGTGGGGGCTTAAAACACCACCAACCTTATTTTTTGCGGAAAGTATTTGAAGCACCAAACCTCACACATAAAATTTCTATCAACTCATATAATGATTAGTAGAGGGCTGGTGAACTGCAGATGATCGTTAACAAGACAAACCTATTTGAGACTCCCTATATTGTGAAAAGGGGGAAATGCATGCCATGGTAACGTCCTCTGATAGACTCCTCTGGTATTATTCGAAATTATAATATAATGGCCCCAGCTGTGGCGCAACTGGCTGGGGCACCTGCACCGTACGCCGGCGACCCGGGTGCGATTCCCGCCCCATGGTCCTTTCCGGATCCCACCCCTACTCTCCCATTCACTTCCTGTCACTCTCCACTGTTTCTGTCATTAAAGGCATAAAAAGCCCCCCCAAAAAATAAATTATATAATATAATGATAGAATATAATTTGTATAATGGAACTGAGGGTAGAATAAATACAAATGATATCCATCCGTACACAACATACTCTGTATTCCGTGGCAATGACCTGACCTGACCACAGCATTTAAACAGCTTTTTCTCCTACCGCGGCCAAGACTTGCCTTTATGAATGAATGTCGCTGACCTCAGTATTTATAGAAGGACCACAGAGCAAATATTACTCAAGCTGTTACACTTCTGTCATGGGTTGCTGTCACAGATTTATGGTGCTTTGGTGTGTTGCATTGTGAGTGGGAGAGGGGTGCAAACTGCAAACATGACCTACAATTGACACTCCCTATGCTCCCTTTTCAGTAAACAGTAAACAACTTCTCCTCTTTTACTTCAATGAAATGCAGGGCTCTCAGGGGACGAGATACATGCTTCTTCATTAGAGGGATAGCTCAGCTGAGACGGGCATTGCAGAGGCTTGGTGTGTATACACAGCATGAAATCGGCTGTCCAACTGACAGTGACCGGCAGAGACAATGATGGCCATTCACTCCAACTTTCCCCAACATAACGTTCACCATTTGTTATGCCCTCTAGAAGAAAAAAAAAAGATGCTCTGCTGCTGTCTAGTTTCTGCGTTCCGGAGAAAATTAAACACGACACAAGATTGAATTAGCTTGAGATAAATAGAACATGGCACGATGAAGATATCTGTCTGATTGATCCTCGTCATTTAACCTACCAATTAAATGACAGGAAAAAGCATTCTTACCACTCTACATGGGTTTGGAGTTAGAAGAAGAACGAAGAACGAAAATTGTTAACGAAACCACCTCTGTGCACGATGCGACCTGCAGGCAGTACACCTACTGTAAGAGGATAGGCTTTTTACATCAAGGGCAAGCATAATGGCAGATTCTATATGTTGTTGCCGTGCCCTGACCCCTGTACCTACATCCCATAATACTTAATGGTGATGAATGGGTTACTGCTCCACTCGGGGGCCTACAGCACTTGACTTTGAAGTGCAGTGTTGCCTATATAACCTTTCTGGTGATCTGATAGACACCGATGCATGCTAAGTATGCAGTCCTATACTCTCCAGAACCTTGTTCTCCCAGGCACTTGGTTGCATGCAAATATCTGATCTATGCTTTCATCTGTGCAGCTGCTCACCAATTTAATTAATCCATAAATTCCATGCAGATGCTGCAGGCTGTGTGTCCGTTCGCTCTTAATATTTATCCCTTTGTAGATGGCTCTTCATATTCACATCCGTTATTAAGCACCTCTGATTCATTCTGCGCTAGGGCTCTGCTGAGAGAGAGAGAGAGAGAGAGACAGCCCTCTTAAAGTATCTTTCCATGCTGAAGTGACTGCAGGTCATCAGAGCACTACTCATATTCTCCACTGCGTATCGCATCCATGAGCGCAGAGAGTGTGCTGTGGGTTATGGCGTCATGTGGTTTTCCATGGAATCTGAGAATCCCTATGAGGGTATCTGTCTTGCCATCACCAATGCGGGTAGATCCAACCGCGTGGACCTTTTGTAATGGAAACTGCAGCGGTATGCATGCAAACAGTCTGACTAATGTCAGACAAAGTCTCGTCTAATCTGGGGAACAAGCCAACAAGCTGCTCCTTCACCTCGCGAGTGTGTTTTTTTTTTTTATTATTATTTTTTATTCAAAAGTACTGTATCTGCAAAAGTGCTCAACCTGACAAGCTTATATTTCAGATTTTGTTCAAAACAAACCTTAGGGTCAGCTCAAGCCTGAAGTGGAAAGTGATAGGCGAGACTCATCCAAGTCCTTTTTGGAGGAAACAGGCATCTTGCCTCCAGTTGTGTGCGCTTACTTTGGTTGGCTGCACAGAGCTTATTCCAGTCCTGGCACAGCGCACGTGTTTTGCCTCCCATTTGTTTTCTTGTGCCCATCAAGACTGCTGTGTGGCACCCAGCGAGCAAGCCAGCGAACGGGCATGAGAAGGTGCCAAAACGGGCGAAACAGGACTCCGGCAGCTTGGACATCTGCTGGAGCAGAACCACCGAATGCTGTCTGAAGTGCAAACAATGAAACAGATTCCCTGACATAACAGAGGTCTGGACTCTCATTATCCATCAACACCTGCAAACCATGCTGAGAAAAGACTTGAAAAGACCCCGTTTGCCTTAGTTTTCTGTCCTATACTTGTTTGCAATAGCTTTTTCTGGAAAACAACAACATTTTTCAGTCAGTGTAGTGATTCACTGCATTGCTTACCCTTCTGATTAGCTCATTGACTAACTTATAAGTGAATGCCTTCGAGGGAACACTATGGAAACAAAATATTGTGACACTTGAGCCACCCCTCGTTTGGATCGGCACTCAGACAAAACAAATTGTATGCCAGAGCACATTTGCCAAACAACAAGAGAAAAATGGCCGGGGGATCGGCCTGATTTGTCATGTGTTGGACCCTCGTCTCTTCTAGAATGAATCAGAGAAGCGAAGAAGGGATTTGAGACGCAGCCAAAGGCATTTGCATGCGTTTTGACGTCCCGAGACAAGCGGAGAAGCTAAATTGTTGCATGGCACGACACTGGATACTTCATCAAACGCTTAATGGTCAGCCAAGCATGCTCAAATAGCGGGTTCAGATAGAGAGGCCACAGCTCATTTCTCCCGCCGAAAAACAGAATGTCAACTCGTTCATCACTCGGACGTGCTCTCGCTGCTTCTCCACCCAAGGTTGTCTCATGGCAGGCAAGGATGTCTGTTTATCTTCTTCTCCACTTAAAAAAAAACTGTCCCAAAAGTTACTCGGGTCATGTCAGGCTGTTCCAGTAAGCATTACAGAATCCCGTCGAGGGCTGCACTTCCTTTCCCATAGACCTGCACATGCAGTGCACGCATTTCCTTAAACAACATACAGCAATTTCCTCAAAGTTGGTCTGTCCACACTTAGCAAAAATTGCAAACCTCAGCAAACGCATGAAAGATCAGGTAGAGCTAGCCAGCTGAGCAGTGCCGTTATTTCCTGACTTTGTCATTAATCATCGTGGCGCAGAGGTAACCATCTTGGCCAGTCCTGCTCTGCATCAGCCAAAGCCTCTATTACTGAGGCTACGTGGATATGTGCTGTTATATGGCCCTGTTCCTTGTGATTTCATAGTGATCCTTGAAGGACACCCAATTCCTCAGCCAGTCTGAGGAACACGCAGAGTCAAAACACAAGCCTCTTTCAGACAGGACAGACTGTATGAAAACAAAACAACACCAAGACCACGTGGTGATACAGTATGTGTGCACATGTAATGTTCACATAAAATACAGGAAGAAAAAAAGAAAGACAGAGCGAAAGAGAGAGACATGAATAGAAATACAGAGAGAAAAAAAGAAAGAAAGAAAGAAAGAAAGAAAGAAAACTTTTCAGGTTCAAGTCATCGGTGGGAATAATCACATTCCTACTGCTTGTCACGTTCAAGTAAACCTGTTCCAGTCCAAGTGTAAACCAAATTTATTTTGAAATGCGTTAATGGGAAAACCAATAAGATTTCAATTCACAGAGATAGCGAGTCATTTAGCCGTCTGTCAACAGATTGTGGGTCAAATACTGTACTTCTGTTACAGCCAGCAATTCTTACAGACGAGTATGCATATTATATTTACAGACAAGTGGGCGAAAAAAATGGACCACCTCTAGAAAAAAAAGCATTTGATTTGTAGTGAAGATTTTTTTGCTTTTCTATCCTTAGAGTGTCTTGATCCAGTGTCTACAATACTCAAAGTGAAACTCAAGTTCACAAAAGTCCAAAGTAGTGGCCAAAGAAAACTCACTGTAATCCATCTGTCAGGCGTTCTGTCTGTAAAAACATACCAGGCGTGTTGTTCCTCTGTCTGTGCCATCCATTTCATCGAGGCCCAACATTGGGAGAAAGATAACAGTCGGGCACCCTGTTCCCCGTGCCACCCTCCGCTGGGCCTCCTGGACACACCTCACACCCCGTACATCACCTCCTCAGGTTGGTGTCCTTGTCTTTGACTGGGCCGGTGGTGGCCGTGGTGGAGATGGTGGCGGCGGCTGCCGGGAGCGGTCGATCGGCGGAGGTGGCGGCGGCGGCGGCGGCGGACTCCACGACGGCGCGCACCCGGCACGACGCCTTCTCCCGCTCCAGGCTGTTCTGCAGCTCCGCCCTGCGCGCCAGGGCCGCCCGCAGCTGCCCGCGGAACTCCTCGATCCGCCCCTGGAGCTCCTGCAGCTCGCCCTCCCACTGCGCCGACACCGACCCCCCCGCCGCCGCGGACGCCGCCGCGGAGGAGGAGGAGGAGGAGCAGGACGGAGGGGACAGCACCAGGCTGAGCGTGGCCGGGCCGCCGTTCTCGCACAGCTGCGTGGGCGGGCTGCCCACCAGGCCGCGTCGGAGGCCGCGCTCGGGGCCCGCCGGCGGCGCCTGCAGCCGGTACGTGTTGAGGGTCTCCAGGTTGAAGTGGACGCGCTTGCTGTGCTCCTTGCCGGACTCGCGGGACGCGGCGGCCCGCGCGCTCTGGTTGTTCCAGGCCATGGTGGTGCCGCCGCTGCTGCTGCCAGAGGTGGTGGTGGAGGAGGAGGGCTGAGGGGAGGGAGACGGGGGCTGCAGCCGGTGGATGTTGCAGCTCTCTGACAGGCATAAGGTTGGGCTGGGAAGATACAGACACAGAGGGGGGGAGAGAGAGAGAGAGGGAGAGAGAGAGAGAGAGAGAGTGGGAGAGAGAGAGAGAGAGAGAGGGGAGAGAGAGAGAGAAGAGAAAGGGAGAGAGAGAGAAGAAAGAGAGTGTGAGAGAGATAGAGAAGAGATAAAGAGAGAGAGAGAAAGAGAGGGAGAGAGGGAGAGGTAGAGAGAGAGAGAAAGAGGGAGAGGGAGAGAGGGCATCGATCAATCTCACGCAGAGGCGCCTCAGGGAGAGACTATCTGTGACTCTGTGATGGTGAACAGACTCTTTACTCTTGATCACTCACAGCCCTAAGGAGGTTTAAACCTCTAATGGAGCGGACAGCATACATTTGTTATAGTGATATAAAGTGCTATCTGGTGAGCGCCAGGCTGGGGATTCAGTGGAAACACTACAGCTTAAACTCAAACAAAGAAAATACTTTTATTCACTGATTAGGAAAATGGTGCTGTGCAGCAGACTCATTTCCATTTCAGTTATCTTTGATGCTTCGGTTTGATTTCCAGTAATATAAAAACAACAGCAAAACACAATACTCTACTGCACAGCGAGTGACAACCTTTTCCTGTCACTTACACACACACACACACACACACACAGACACACCTCATGTGTCTGCTTTAAGAGGTTTCGTGACAAAAGGCATTTGAATAACTCCAGTGATGAATTGTTCAGGGGATCAGTCCTCACCTTCTGTCTGGAGTCGCCTGATGCCTCCCCTCCTCCTCGCAGGTCATATTCAGAGCACGGTGGATCTTCTGCAGAACACAGCAGCACACAACTATCATCACACCACAGCTGAGTTTCTGTCCAATCCACTTACACATTTCCCATTTTGTAGTTGTGGAAAATCAGCACAAAGAACTGGGAGCCCGTGAGCATGAACACATTTCCACTGTGTGATGCAAATGAACAGGACACGGCCCTAATCAAGGAGGAGATGTGTACAGCTGTTGGTACTAAACTTTAATAGAAACACACCACAAAATCTCAACAAAACAAGTTACTGTAGATACTGTAGATAGGTAGATCAATACTTCATCAATCCCAGAAGGAATTTTGATCATCCTTAGTCATAGCATACCCTACGTGCATCAGGAGTAGCCTAAATTGAAAAACTGGATTAAAACCTAGCTAACGGCATATCCAAACACATTGTTTGTACACACTGTTTAGACATAACGTACATCATGCTAATTGGTTCAATTTGCCTTGTGCTTTCAGTATTTGAGCACCAGAGGGCGCAGTCTCATCATAACTCTCAAAAGGACAGACAGACTCCTCAACGCCTCAACAACCCCAGTCTAAAGAGAGCTCTTGGTTTGGACTTTTTCAGCTTGGAGCAACTTATCATACAAGCCAATCAATAACAGATAAGCCGATGACATCATCCTCGCGTCCGTGGCGAGCGTGATCAAGGGGCATTGGGACGGGTGTCCGGCTAGGGCCCTCTGGAGATCCCTCAGCTTTAATGAGATTGAGGTGGAGGTGACGAAACAGTCAGAGTGATTAGTGTCCAATAACCTGGAACTCGGCAAGGATGGACCATTAATCCCCATTTTTAATTGAATGTGCACAATGGCAAATTATAAAAACGGAAAAGGGACATTAGTCATAAACAAAATCACAGCAAATGAATTCTCATAACATTCTCTGAGAGAGCACCCGCGAGAGTAAATCTGAATACTTTGCCTCCGTGTGTGCGGTTAAAAGAGAAAAGCATAAACCACTCGGAGCACAGAGTGCATCTGTGCCTGGGAGCTGATTAGGTGAGTGAGAGCGAGTGAGAGAGAGAGCGAGAGAGAGAGAGAGAGAGAGAGAGAGAGAGAGAGAGAGAGAGAGAGAGGTGTGCACTTGATTTGCCTCTCCTTATTACAGAGCGCACAGCGTGAGAATGCATCCCACAATTCAGTCTCAGCGAGGCCAAATCCCATCTGTCAATAGCATAACTCACGCGCCGGACCAAGGTCTGCCTCGCCCGCGCTCACAACGCAGCCTGCCCCGCCACACGACGCAGCCATCGCCGTCCTCAACTCCACCCTACCTGTTCTCATGAGCTCAGCCATGGGTGGCTAATGGAAGGGAAGAGCTACGTGGATACAGAGTGTGTGTATGTGTGTGTGTGTGTGTGTACCATGGGTGGCTAATGGTGACACTGGGAGCCAGGGAGGGTGAGGGGAAGATGCAAGCTTGGGAGTGTGTGTGTGTGTGTGTGTGTGTGTGTGTGTGTGTGTGTGTGTGTGTGTGTGTGTGTGAGAGAGAGGGAGAGAGAGAGAGAGAGAGAGAGTATATGTGGGTGTGTGCGTAGTTGCATGTGTTTATGTGTATGCGTGTATGTGCGTGTGCTTGTGTGTTCGTGAGTCTGTGTACGTGTATGTGTGTGTGTGTATGTGTGTGTGTGTGTGTGTGTGTGTGTGTGTGTGTGTGTGTGTGTGTGTCTGAGAGTGTATATGTGTATGTGTGTGTGTGTGTGTGTGTGTGTGTGTGTGTGTATATGTGTATGCGTGTATGTGCGTGTGCTTGTGAGTTCGTGTGTCTGTGTACGTGTATAGTGTGTGTGTGTGTGTGTATTCACCTGACTGGTGTGCAGCCAGTACTTGAAGCGCTGGTGCTGGCGCAGGTGTGGCAGGACGAGGCGGTAGAAGGCGTGCTCCCCGGCCAGCGTGAGCAGGGCCCCCGCCACCCCCACACACAGCAGCACAAACAGCCCCGAGAAGTGCTGGATGCCCATCTGCAGCGTCTGGGGACACACAGGGGGGACACAGGGTTACACACACACACACACACACACACACACACACACAGAGACACACAGAGACACACACACACAGACACACCTATACACACACACACACACACACACAGAGACACACACACACAGACACACCTATACACACACACACACACACACACACACACACACACACACACACACACACACACACACACACACACACACACACACACACACACACACACACACACACACACACACACACACACACACACACACACACACACATGCACACGTTGTAGTACTCCAGCCTGGTCTTGGTCTCGAGACCATTTTTTGCTGACTCAGTCTCGTCTTAGAATGTTTTTGACCCGGTCTTGGCCTTGATTGGAAGGAGGCAGACTTTTCATGTTATATTCTAAAATATCCACCATTATAAATATTCATATTTCAATAAAAATTATAATATTGACTGCCGTTAAATATACATCAAGCTTTTGAAAGATACAATCTGTGTCCAAATGACATGGCAGTTATTCTGGGGAGGGTTGAAGCAGCCTGACATATGGTTTTGGCCTAATCGGTCACTCCAATGAGTGCCTCTGGCTGTGATAATCGACAAAATGAGTGCATAATCCGCAATTTGAACCACAAGACATTAATTTCTAAAGGAGCAGCGCAGAGTGCAAGTTTTGCCACAAGCTGATAACGAAGATGTCAACATCAAATTTTCATGAATGCAGTTATCCAGTTATCCATGAATGTGGGTGGGTTTGATTGCACAAGAGGATTGGGTGAGGATTGGCTGCAATTGGTTGCAAAAGGTCCTGTATTGGACCTGTAAAAGTACATGTTTGAGATGTATTATCTTGATGGATCGGTCCATAAATTGTGTTAATAATGTTTTATTGTTTGCTGAATTGCTAAATGTCACACTTACAGTAATATGAAACCCAGGTATATTGTTGTTATCAATGTCAGAATTCAACACATTTAACTTTAATGAAACGTCGACATCATGCCATGACTCAGCTGAGCTCCTAGTCCTACTATTGTTCAGAAAAGAAGTTTGGTAGACAAGCGTGTGCTAGAGCACTCCTATAGCCAACAATCCCCACTCTAGCCCTGATACTTGGCTGACATTACATGAAAGTAAATCTATTCTTTTTTCAGTCGGTCTTGATGCAATCTTGACTCCTTAAAGACTCTCTATCTCAACTCAAGTCTTGCCTCTTCACACAAATGCACAGGCACACACACACACAGTAGAAAACAGTGTCCTGTCAATCAGTGTGTCGGTATGAGCACAAGAGTACGGGAACGGCAGAAGGAGAGTCAAGAACAGGTCTCCGGCAGCCACTTCCTCGTCACGAGCCCGGACGCCATGAGTACCCTCATCATTAATCAGCCCTGGAGTTCTGACAGGCCCTTTTTGAGCGCTGACCCTGAGGTAACAAACTGACGAGCCGCTAACTCACTCTTCCCTCTCCGTCTCCTTGGCCGCCGCTGCACGCCGCGCGGTGCAGACCGCTTCGCTCAACACACGCCGGCACACCGTTATCAGCGCCGAGCGGAGCCTCTCCTCCTGGACGGCTGTGGAGGAGAGATGTGTTTTTTTGGGGTCGCGGAGGTCCCGGAGCTGAGAGGCTGAGGAGGCGGTGGGCCAGGGCTCCATAAAGCCCTCTTCTCTGGGTCCGTGTGCACTGGAGGTGGGGGTGGGGGTTGTGGGTGGAGAGAGCGCATCGACATCCGGAAGAATCCATCTTCTTCCAGAATGGCTTTGATCTGAAGGGGGTTGGGGAAAAGGAGGAGGGATCCTGCTGACTAGAACTAATCACGATTTGACAAAAAGCGTGGCCTCGCTAATTGAAATTAAAGTCATGCTGCTATTGCGGAGACACAGCGCGAAAAATATCCAACTGTCCCACACCCCACCCGCTGTTTTGTATACACGGGGCCACTCGGTGACAACAGAGCAAAAACCTCATTGGTTTAATCTTGTAAATCGATCAAACCTTGATAGCGTCTGGAATATACGTGTCCAATGTTTCGCCAGTCTCTCGCTGTAATGAAATTGCTATGGGTATCCACATGTTTCCCTGAGAAAGCCATTCCAACACTCCCCCCCATGCTATAAATGTACCCGCTGTCTCTCTGTCCAGGCTCGGCTGTGTGTGTAGTGAACTATATTAAAACATCCGTTTCCAAGCCACATCTCTCTGTTTTTTTCCCCCCTCTCTTTTTTTTTCTCATTCAAATCGCCGATGCCAATTCGTAAGCCCAGGAGTAAGCTGGTGCGTCCGGTGCGGCCGAGGGATGTGACAGAATCCAAACACAGGAAGCTACTGGCCCCGTCTCGTTCTCACCCTGCAAAACGCCCTGCAGTGCTGTTTAACGGGGGCCAGTCCAGTGGCTGCCAAGCCCTGTCAAACCTGTGACAGGCCGTGGGGATGCCGGAGAGATGCAGTGCACACTGCAGCGTGCGATAGCTCATCCACGTGACGCCCCGGCCCCGGACTCGGGCTCCCGCGCCGGCTGCTCCACACACACACACACACACACACACACTCTCTCTCCCTCCCTCCCTTTCTCTCTGTCTCTGTCTCCCTCTCTCTGTCTCTCTCTCTCCCTCGCTCTCCCTGTCTCTCTCTCACACTCTCTCTGTCTCACACTCTCTCTGTCTCTCGTTCTCTCTCTCTGAATGGGGAGTGAGGAAAGAAATATATAAATCTCCTGCTCATTTCTCCTCTCCACTGGTCCCTTTTAAATGCGGTGTGTACACACACACACACACACACACACACACACACACACACACACACAAAGACACACACGTTGGCACACATATACACACACACACACACACACACACACACACACACACGCACGTGAAGACTTGGGCTGTTCTTTATTGGTTTTCGGGGGTTGCTCTCAGTGATCCATATTGGCCAAATCTGTGCAAAGCTTGAGACGGTATATCACTGGAGTCTTTGAAGCGGCTTCTGCAGACTCGCTCTGTGTTTGCTGGAGTCTTCAAGCTGGCTTTCATCCACAGGCAGGGAGAGCTCCAGTGTCTGTGGGATGCCCTTCACTAATTTCCCTTTATTCCCTAAATGAAGATGGAAGGAGCCGGCGGAAAAAAAGGGAAACATCCTTCATGCGGATGACAGACAAAGTGAGGCTGTCTGCATCTCCAGCCCGCGTTTGGAGACGGTGCACGGAGCCGAATTAAAACCACCAAAACAGATTAATTAATTTTTTCTACGCAAAAATGTGCCACTAACCAGACAGCTATGCCGAAAGGCTTATCAATGCCATGCAGCGTCTACTTCCTTGCATACACAATACTGTTTTGCAA
Source organism: Sardina pilchardus (assembly GCF_963854185.1). NCBI lineage: Eukaryota > Metazoa > Chordata > Actinopteri > Clupeiformes > Clupeidae > Sardina > Sardina pilchardus. The sequence continues at coordinate 15,343,737 of NC_084995.1, read as the reverse complement.
ACTGTTAACAGTTTTTTTTTTGGCCTTGCCGTTTTTTTTCACCCATGATAGTCTGTAGAGACCCAAAGTCAAGACGGAAGAGCAACAGTGTGGAAACAAGACACATCAAGTTCCAGCTGTCAGACAGTGGCTGGACGCGGAAAAAAAACAACAACACCAAAACAGGCGGCATTGTTTTATCAGCAGCAGAGAACAATTCATTCCGGAGTTCATGAGAGCCGGCGTGTTGGACACGGTGTCGCATTGTTTTAGAGGCGGCGCGTGGGATTGATGGACTCAACTGGGAACTCCATTTCCCCTGATGGGCTCCATTTGTTCTCGACGCGGCGACTCGCAGCGGCAGGTGTGAGCCGGCCCACCTGACATCCCCGGAGAATGAGAATGGATGATGAATACACGGGGCCGCTCCTGATGACATGGCAATCGCACCGCGGGACACGTCTCGTCTCCCCCCCCAAACACACCCGCACAAAAGGGGGCTGCTTAATGGAGGAGGTGCAGGCTTGTCGTCGGCCACCCACCAGGGATTTCACCCATTCGGCTCAGCCGTCACATCCTCCTCCACGCCGCTGTGCAATGGAGGTGTATGTCTCCATACCATGGAACTGGTGACAGTGGCAGCACAGAGTGAGACAGAGAGAGAGAGAGAGAGAGAGAGAGCGAGAGAGAGCGCCTGGAAATAGCTCAATAAGCAGCGCCTGCGTTTTAAATGCATCCGTATCCGTAGGTGAGGAAGTTACGTCTCGTACTGTGGAGAGACTGGTAACTAAGAGGCGGTTGGTGGTTGCCATCTTCCATATCACAAAATCGAAACACAGGCTCAGCTGTGATGTACCTGTTATTGACGGATACATGTGGATGCACATGGGAGCCCTCATATGCGCAGACATACAGTGTTTATTTTACACACACACACACACACACACACACACACACACACACACACACAGGTGGAGCAGCTGTCATTTTTCTGCTACCTTATGACAGGCATTAAACTTACACACATGACTGCACATGACACACACACACACACACACACACGCACACACAGAGTCACCTGCAGGTGGAACGATGGCTCACCTCTGTCACAGCGAAGACCCTCTTCCCGCACGGGACCACTTTGTACCACTTGTCGTGCAGCATGTCCATGTAGCCGTCAGACTTGTAGCGGCTCACATACTCGGAGACGTTGCGGGTCAGAGGAGAGTTCTGGGGCAGGCCGATCCCGTAGCCTGGAACAGGAAACGCACACACACACACACGCACACACACACACACACACGTACGCACACACACGCACACACACACACACACACACACACAGGAGCCGTGATGTGACAGAGTCTGACCGAGCCCAATCACCCTCCAGCCTGCCGAGGCAACGTCGGCAGATTGCTCTTAATGGAAAGTTACGGTAATGGATGTCTTTTCACTACAGTGCTTATGGGTGCCAAGATTTTTAGTGTAACGACGATGATGAATCTGGAGCCAGAAAGTCTTGCTTCATTTCTTATACGCGGGGTGTGACCAGAACACTCAAGAGTGTGTGTGTGTGAGTGGGGGTGTGTGTGTGTGAGTGTGTGTGTGTGTGTGTGGGGGGGGTTATGGATAGTGGCAGCAGTATTGATATGTCGAACATCCTCTGTCCAAATGTATGAGCATGAATCTGGAGCTCGTCAGGGTGACGTGTGACGGCGAGCAGCATCTGTCTGTCACCCGTCGGCCTCGTCATCAGGGCGGAGGATGAGGAGCGAGCGGCGCGCTCTCTGACGTCCGCGGATTTCATCAAAGAGCAATGGCACTCTCGGGGTGAACCCTCGCATCACTCACGGCAACCCGGCCCCTCTCTGACAAACACACACACACACACACACAAACACTCTGACAAAGACACACACCGCATCCTGATTGAGTCTGGGCCACTGGATGTGACGGCTGTCACGCTCGACACAAAACTACCCGTCCCCTACAAACACACACAGACACACACACACACACACACACACACACAGACACACACATACACACACACACACACACACACACACACACACACACGAACACACACACAGACACAAACACACAAAAACATACACACACACACAAAAACATACACACACACACACACACACACTCACTCACTCACTCACTCACTCAAAGTCATTTTGGGTTGGTTGGAGAGTGGTGGGTGTGTAGAGAAGGAGAGGTTGTAGGAGAGCGATGGCGTCCTGGGCTCTCAGTGTAATAATCTTAATGGAGTGTATCTGAGCAGTCATAAACTGCACAGAGCCCATAAAACAATAAGAGTCGATGGGGGGATTCTCCCCTCAGCGTGAGTGTCGACGGAGCCAGGCCCTTTTGTCTTTGTGAGGACGGCCGCGCGCGCCGCGCATCGCGCCCAGCACCCACACTCCGACCGCCCGGCCCTCAATCTTATCTCAAAGTTTGCAGCAGCCTGTTGGCTACCGTTCAGTTATTACATCCACTCTCTGTTATCTACCACTGCCCAGAGTTAATGGACCTCAACAACAAAGAGTCCCCTCGGAGAGAGTGGACAGTGGAGGCTGTTTTCATTTCTGACTTTATTATATCTATTCAGTGGGAATGATGGACAGCTGCAGCGGTCAGTGATTAGAGACCTATGTTTTATTTGTGTGTCCACAAGCAGGCTATCTCAATACTGGATGCCAAAACAAATGCCCTCTCAGGTGGCAATACTAGATTTTTCATTCAACATGAACAATGAATGAGTGAATATGTGCTACGATTCACAATTAGATGAAGAAGTGAACTGAATTAATGAACAAATCAATAAATACTCCTGCCATGGTTGGAATGCAGGAAATTCAGGGAAAACGTCTGAACCGAAACGCTATTCCAGGAGCTTGTCTTTAATGTTTTCCGCGGAGCACCTGGAAGTTTTGATGGCACCAGTCGGAGGCTTCCATTTGGCACCTCCAAAGGCCCTGTGACAGCTCGAGGTTGAAGGAGATTAGTTGATAATTCAGCTCAGCAGAGGGGAGAGATTTGAAGGGCAGGGGTGCTGGTGGAAAATCCTCACAAACATACGCGGGGATATCTCGCACGGATTGGAAGCAGTCGAGTAACTCGGAGAAATTCTTCCCCCACTTTGCCCCTTCTGAAGCCGCTTGTGCAGGGGAGACGGATGATGGCTTTTTAGGGAAGGATTACAACATTATGGAGGTCAGCTCCAAAGCTCCTTACCTCAAATATTTATTTCACGCGAAACAAAGATTGGAGGAGACTTTGAACTGGTGTAATGCCCAGGTTTAGGTGGAGGGATAATTCTATGCCCACCTCTCCTTCTATCTCGGTTACGGCCCATTAGGAGTGCCTCTCACGTGAGACGGGCGTACCGGGAGAAATATTGACCCACGGCGAGCAGCCGCAGAAGAAGCAAGAGCAGCAGCAGCCTCCTCAACAACAAACCGCAAGAGTCTCAGATCAAATTTCAAAGTTAAAGGATCAAAGCAGATTAAATTACTTTCTGAAGGACACATGAATGAGATAACAGCGAGACAACAGATAAACATCAGGATGTGACATGTATAATGGAGATAGCACACACACCGGCGGTGTGGTGGTGTGTGCGGAATACTCGCCTTCGATAGCGAACGGCTTGCCCACGGTGAGCAGTTTGCAGTCGGCGTCGATGGACACTTCGTAATCCAGGAGGGCCTTGTCCATGATGAAGGCATCCAGCTGAGGAGGATCTGTCCTTGAACACGCATGGCAGAGGGGTGAGACACATGCCAGACATTATCATGCACGCGCACGCACCCACGCACGCACACACACAGTTATACACACACACACAGACACACACACACACACACACACACACACACATACACACATTCACACACAGAGACACAGGCACACACACATGCATGCACACACACACACACACACACACACACACACCCACCCACACACACACACACACACACACAATCTCACACACACACACACACACACACACACACACACACACACACACACACACACACAGTAAAACATTCTGCCAAGAGCAATTTAATTTCACAGCCATATTCAACCATAACCACATCTCTAAGCCATGCCGCCGCCACCACCACAACCACATAAAACCAAAGGTGGAATCTTTTGACTTCACACCAGAGAGGTATCAGTCCAAACAAAATCCACCACAGATTTGCATAATTCTACGGCTGCGTATTATGCATCTATCACATTCACTCATTTTCAGGCAGACGTGTCAGTCAGTCAGTGTCCCCTGCAGCATTTGGACCATAAACTCATTCACTACAGTGGATAAAACACATAATATTGTGCTATTCGCTGCACAGTGGAAACACACATAATATCGCGCTGTTCGCTGCACAGAGCTCTATGTGGCAAACGAGTGGCGGTCCCAAACGCCGCTCCAGTGTGGCCTAGCCATTGTAGAATTTCACATATTTTTTCCCATCATGCCTCACGCCCAGCCTTCTGATGTCCTTCTCAGCAGTTATGGGCTTACGGAACTGGTAATCCTCAAAATGAACTAAGGCAACAGAGGAAGCGCCGGTCACCCCCACGGAGGGCGAAGGAGTGGGCGGTCTGCGGCGGAAGGTGTGAACTCCGTGCCAAGGCTGCTTATTAGCGCCGGCGCTGTCAGCTGATCAGTTCTCCTCCGGGATTAGCGGCGCCCAGGGGGCTGATGGGGGGGAGACGGTGCGCCCGCCGATTCCCCACTGGGGTGCCGTCCAGGGGTAAAGGTCGTCGGGAATAACACGCGCGGATTACTGTACGTCACGCCCGCCATGTCTCTCTTTTTTTAAAAAAAAATATTCTAATGTAGGGCGTCCTCTTCCTGCTGCTGCGCCGTTCAGGAAAAGAAAACGAAAGGAAAAGGAAGTGGTCATCAAACGGAGGCTCTGCTGGAACAGAACGGGGGTGTCTATTTTTAGTATAATGGATGGCGTGTGTCCGTCATCGAGGATGTATCAGCTGCATTACATGTCTTACATAATAACAAGGGGGAAAAAATGCACGACTAATCCTAATTCAGTTGAGCATCACACACACACACACACACACACACACACACACACACACACACAAGGAGGCTTACGATTGCTTATTGAGGAGAATGATAGAGATACAGTGTAATTTAATCACCTGCTCCGTACAGGCAACCGAGATAGATTTTCCCAATCCCCTATCCATGCTCATAGAGAGTCTATTCTAATTTGAAATATGCTATATTCAAGAGCAGGATCACAAGTAAGCCCATTAATGAAAGCGTCAAATGTCCCTTCTGTTCATTCTTAATTATCCATCCAGGATCTGAGCTGAGTGGGAGCTGGTCATTATCCGCTAAGACTGATAACACAGCACCTTTCTGCACGGAGCAGACCTAAGGGGACACCCTCAATTTGCTTGCCAATATGCTTCCCTTTTTACAAAACTGATGGATTAACACGCAGCTTGTTTCTTGCGGTGACAATGAGCCAGCAGAGCAAAAGGGTATTTAACATGATGTCAGCCAAGCAAGCATTTCCCCTACAAAAGCTATTCTAAGCCTGACCACCCGTGCAGCAAGATGTCTATTTACCAAAAAATGGCATCAAAGAATTGTACATAGAGGTGTCTCTCTTTCACCATCTCCCCCCGCCCACCTCTCTCTCTCCCTCCCTCCCTCTCTCTTGCTCCCTCTTTCTCTCTCTCTCTCTCTCTCTCTCTCTCTCTTTCTCTCTCTCTCGGTGTGTGTGTGTGTGTGTGTGTGTGTGTGCGCGCATGTGAGTCTGAGATCCATCTGTCTCCTCTGGACGGCACCTCTGGCCGCCCACAGAGATTTTGGAGGATTTTGGGGTCACTGCCTCCGTGTGCCTTGCTCTTTTGAGTGGGCTCTTGCCTCCCGACTCTGGGCAACGGGTAGGAGGAGAGAGCAGACAGAGATGAAGTGATGGGGGAGAGAGGAGGACAGCGGGAGGGTGGGATACAGAAAGAGAGTGAGAGAGAGAAAGCGAGACAGAGACGATGGATGAAAGACAGAAAAGAGTGCTTCGTAACCAAGGACCGACTTCGAAACTCTTGACACATCTCCACTTTGGGTATAATTTATGAAGAGGAGAAGAGTGTGGACTACTGTACCCATTCCTCCCTCAAACAACAGCGCTGTGTCCACCCCTCTATCCATCCCAACATAAAAGACCCTCACTCTACCCCAGCCAGGGAAGAAAAGAAACTAATCTGCAGCATCATGCTCGTCCAGGCGCCCGGCGTGGGGGGGGGGGGGGTGTCCTTTTGTGTTCGGCGGTGTCGATGTATGTCTCTGCCCACGAGCGGAGCATCTCTGTCTTTAATGCAGGTCTTCTTTATGGGGGCTCTGTTTACTTAGATCAGGAACTTAAGCTCAAGGCTGCGGGGCCCACTGCCATAATATAAACATGGCACCGCCACGCAATCAGGCTGCCACTACAGCCAGACGGGACTTATGCCTCTCGCACAAAGGCGCGGGCATCCTGCTTTGGGTTGGGGATTACGACGCGCTTTTTTTACATTTTTTTTTCCTGCGGAGAGTGTCAGTGTCTTACTAAGCTGGAAATGTGATTCCTTTAACACACTGTTAAGACAGCAGGCGCTCCGTTAGCCAGTGGCGTCCTCATTTAGACGCACCGACGACGTGTTGGATGAGGGAGAGAAGGGACTGTAGGAAATAATATAGAAGATGCCGTTTGTTTGTTTGTTGGTTTGTTTGTTTGTCAGCTGTTTGCTTTTACACCGTTCCGGAAGCATCCGGAATAAACTGCAAAAAGATGATCCCTGTCTCCACACAAATACACATGGACATGCACACACATTATGCGCGTGCGTGTGTGCCTGCTCTCACACACACACACACACACACACACACACACACACACACACACACACACACACACACACGCACACATAGCGACTCACAATAAATCTCACTTGCCAGCGGCAGCAAGATTTTAAGCTGTAAAAACCCTCTTTTTGCGTCTGCGAACAAACACACACGCGGAGACTCCCAGGCACGTCCGCGCCGCCACACAAACAACCCCCACGGTGAGGATCCGGCGCTCAGCTCTCTTACTTGAGTGTAGACACTCCGTCGGGCGTGGTGGGCATATTGAAGCGCCGCATGTACTCGTGCATCTCGGGGAAGCTCTTCTTCATGTAGTCCTCGGCGCTGCTCTCCCGCACCGTCCCGAAGCGGAACCCCAGGGACGGGTGATGGAGCTGCAGACGAGAGGACCGTCAGCACACACACACACACACATGGATGTACACACACACAGACGCACACACACGCACAAAGATACATGCACACAGACAGATGCACACACAATCAGATATACATGTACAAACAGACACAGACACACACACGCACACACATGCACGCACGCACAAAGATACCTGCACACAGACAGATTCACACACAACCAGACATACAGATAGAATCAGACAAAGACACACACACACACACACACACACACACACACACACACACACACACACACACACACACACAGATGTACACACACATGCACAAACAAATACATAGACACAAACACACACACATACACACACACACACACACACACACACACACACACACACACACACACACACAGACAGACACACACAGACAAACACACACAGACAAACACACACACAGACACACAGACACACACACACACACACACACACACACACACACACACACACACAAAACAGATGGAGATTGCAGACAGTAAGCTGCAACAGTAGGAGTTGTCTGTAATGTGTGATAAGCACAAAGCAACTGAAGAGCCTATGAAATATGACCTCGGACTCAACTGCGATGGAATCTCTGAGGGTACCTTAACTTTGAGAGTTATCCCTGCAGCACCATTGACTGAACTCACACTCACGACGCACAACAAAAGGCACGCTGAAAAGTAACTTGCAAAACTCAAAAATCTAGCCCACTGGTGCTTGTACTGTACGCTATCTTGCACACTACCGTAGTTGGAGTTTGCTTTCCCTGCTCCTGCTGCCTGACGGAGACGAGTCGGTGACTCACCTTGGCGTCGTGAATCCCGGAGACCTCCTCGAAGGTCTTCTCGCCGACCATGACGGCGGCCAGGTTGGCGGTGTAGCTGGACAGCACCAGCAGGCAGAAGATGGCCCACAGGTTCATCAGGAAGCGGCCCGTCCAGCACTTGGGCGTCTTGCTGGCCACCACGCGGCCGAACAGGATGGCGTAGCACAGGTTGAGCGCCGACGAGTACGAGAAGACGCGGCGGCGGTTGCGCCCGTGCGGCGTCATGCCGAAGGGGCTGTTCCACTCGTAGAGCGTGAGGAAGAGCGCGGTGATGTGCAGCGCCACGAAGATGCCCACCCACATGGACCAGTGCAGCGGCCACATGAAGGCGCCGATGGGCGCCGCCGTGTCCTTGCTGCGCACCAGGATGCCCAGGCTGGTGGAGAAGAAGGGGCTGGTGAAGTCGATGACGCGGCTGCGCGCCGAGTTGATGCTGAAGGAGGTGACCGCCATGTCGGCCACGCCGTTGAGCAGGTCGCCCACCAGGCCCGTCCAGTCGCCCAGGCCCTTGCGGGCGCCGTACTTGCCGTCGCCCACGATGTAGAGGTCGAACTCGAAGTTCATGTCCTCGGCCAGCTTCTCCAGCAGGTCGATGCAGTAGCCGTAGCAGCACTTGCGGTAGTCGGCGGTCAGGGAGGGTCCGTTGGCGTTGCCGCCGACCCCTCCGGCGGGCCCACCTCCGCCGCCGCCGCTGCTGTTGGCCTGGGCCAGCTCGCGGAACATGACGTTGAGCAGGTCCGAGCTGTTGGTGTGGGGGTCCAGGCACAGCTGTCCGGCGGGGCACTGGCCCTCGTCGTCCACCTCCCGCGTGAACACGAACGGGTGCTCGACCAGCGTCACCACCCGCACGCGGCTCCCGGACACCGGCAGGCCCGCCCTCCACCGGCCCCGGGGCCGCGGTCCGGACCCCCCGCCGCTCTCCTGCGGCCTCCTGCCGCCGCCCGGCCACAGGCCCTGCTCGTCCACCCGCAGCTGCCCGCCCTGCCACTGCGCCACGGTGACCCAGGAGGGCTGGCCGACGGCGTCGCGCTGCAGGCTCCACACGTGGAAGCGCTGGGCAGGCAGGACGCGGGACAGGGCCCGGTCCACCTCCACGGGGCCCGTGACGCCGCTGAACGACGTGTTGGACAGGAACCTGAGCAGAACGAGAGGGAGGAGGAGGAGGAGGAGGAAGAGGATGACTGCGCAGCGGGGAGGATTGATGGACTACGTGAGGTGATTAACTTTATGAGTGTTTACATTAGACGGCCCTTTTCTCCCAAGGCAAGGACAAGAGAGCATGTGACTTACTGCCAAGAGAACAACAACAACAACAAAAGGAGAACTGTAACTAAAATATTATCCTTTCAAAAAGAAGATGCTTCAAGGTTAAATTCATTTAATCACAAGTAAAAGGGAATACAAAGCTGGATTTGTTCTCCTTGAATACTCTTCATACACATACGGATACACACACACACACACAAAAGAAAGAGAGAGACAGAGAGAGAGAGAGAGAGAGAGAGAGAGAGAGAGAGATTTAAGGTGTTCCAAATCTGCTTTTACAGGTGAATACAGAAGGGAAATCAGCCCACATCAATAAATGACAGAAACTATGAGTAAGCAGGTCTCTGGGCGCTAGCGATACGCACCTAAATGAGCTAGTAAATGCTATGTGCACTGTATGCCCACCGTTTCAGAGGCTGTGTATTATAAATAAAAGAAGAGGAGTAGAAAATAAAACAAGTAAATTGATTGCGTGGGTCATTAACCTCACCTCTTGGTCAAAGTGTGTGGCTGCTCGGGCTACGTGAATGTATTTCATAACGCTGAGGAGAACGAGTTAGCCAGCCTGGTCAAGGCTACTGGGAATATGGATGGAGCTCGGCGGTACAGCTGCATCAACACACACGCGCCGTGCAGGAACACAACTGATTTCATGAATACATTTCGCCCTCCTCCATGGTAGGGGAAATGAGTCAGATGTGGTTTATGTTTCCTTCACTTATCGCAAGAAAATCTATAAAACACTTTTCAATGATGAAATCTCATGGATTAGGTGTCCGCACAAGTCCTAAATAATAAGGCGGGTGTACTCATAAAACACCACTGTCAAAACAGCCACCACTGGGCTGGCCACCCATGCCTCACGAAAACAAACACCTGTCCAGCAGGAAGCCTTGAGAAGTCTGCAGTGTTGACTGTCTATCGAGAGAGAGTGCGGGTGGTGTGATTAAGATAAGGCATTTCGCGGTAAAGCTTCGATAGAAATCTTAAGTAATCTGCTTTTGAAAAGAACGCACAGTTTGCTTAAAGCTTTACCCTCTAAAACGTGAGATAGAGCCTGCTCTTTCATGTCCAGGTGAAGAGAAACATTTAACTTTGAGTCAGTGAGCTGGGAGGTGAGACGTCCTGATAAGATCCCCCCATCCTGGCGGGGGTGGGAAAGCCGAATCCAGCCCCCGAGCTCTCCTTCGGCTCATATTTGTATTCCGGCTATGTATCGGTTAATTCCTCACGGATTATTGCTCCGAGTGAGGAATTGCAAATCTCCGACTCTCCCGAAAGGCCTACACTCATTAATTGCCTTTCCTTCTGGAAGAGCCTATGGTGAAACAGGTCATGTGTTACTAACAGACACAATGTCATTTCTTCCCCCGCACAACTAGCCCAGGGAATGATAATGATCACGCATCACGGAAGTTGAGCAGAGGAGAGGGAGAGAAAAAACTTTGTGCCGTTGCCCTTAACAAGACCTCTCAAAGGTCCACCCGGCAACAATTATGGAGTGACACCTGGGTCAAAAATAACGACTTTATTGGTCAAATCATAGGTAATTGGTTTCCTATTACACATATGATTATATCTTAACCATAATCTAACTCACCTCACACCTAAACTTTTAACCCAGAAAAATAGTATAGTGCAATTAGCGGGCAATCAGAGGCAAAAAACACCCATGCATCATTTATTACAAGCTCATTCACCTTCAACTTCAGTCTCACCTTGAAACACAGCCTCTGTGCTATTAAAAATCACAACGCAATATCTCTCTGTGCTGAGTCATTTCAAGGCACATTTGCTGGATAAAAACATCAACATAAAGTGTAATTTAAATGCTGGTTGATTGACTGTGTAATGTTTGAATAATAACCCACGGTTGAACCTAATCACCTTAATCATTTTAAATCATCCACTCAGCTCAACAGCCTAGCTAGCATAGAGGCCCAGCTTGGGCGTGATGTTTGATGGAGAGGTGGCAGGCGTTACCTGGCGAGGTACTGGCCGGAGGAGGGCAGCTCGTGCTTGTTGGGCTTGTCGTAGCAGTTGACCATGTGCTGGATGAGCGCCAGGTCGGGCCGCACCAGCGTGGCGTTGGTCACCGCCTGGCCGATGAGCTGCAGCGCGTCGCGGATGTAGAAGCTGAGGGGCTTGCGGTTGACCTCGCCGTACGCCAGCAGGCCCTGGGGCGAGCCGATGGACTGCAGCGCGTCCAGCGCCAGAGGGCATCCCATGATCCAGTGCGTGGCGGAGGCGGCCGCGGCGGCGGAGAGCGGGGCCTGGGCGAGGCTGAGCCGGTGGGCGGCGGTCAGCACGGCGGACATGCACTGCGGCTCGGAGCCCAGCAGCAGCACCGAGGTGGTCAGGGGCGACGGCGCCTGGCTCAGGTGTTGCTCCAGCAGCGCCAGCACCTCGTCTTCGCTCCGCGACCCGTCGCCCTCTCCGCCGCCCTCGCCGCCCGCCGGGCCCGACAGGTCGAGGGGCTCCCACAGGTGCCAGCGCGCCCACCGCCTCCCTCGGCCCACTCCGGCGTCCGGGCCCTCGGGCCGCTCCTGGTCGCGCTCCAGCGTCTGCAGCACGCCGCTGGCCTCCCAGCCTGGACACAGCACGGCCGTGCTCCCCCGCCAGCCCCCCCGCTGCAGCACCGACACCAGCAGCTCCGCCAGACCCGACGGAGGAACCCGCATCAGCATCTGCACGTGGAACCGGTTCTGGAGGAGGGGGAGAGGGAGAGAGAGAGAGAGAGAGAGAGAGAGAGAGAGAGAGAGGGTGAGAGATGGAGAGGTATGGGGAGGTATGGGGACCGAGAGGATGGGACATAGAGAGAGATAGATGGAGAGAGAGAAAGGGAGAGATGGAGAAGTATGGGGACCAGGAGAAAGGGACAGACAGAGAGAGAGAGAGAGAAGGGAGAGATGGAGAGGTATGGGGACAGGGAGGAAGGTACATACAGAGAGAGAGAAAGGGAGAGATGGGGAGGTATGGGGACAGGGAGATAAAGAGAGGGAGAGAGGATAACGAAAGACAGGGAGAGGAAAGAAAGAGAAGCACAGGGGTAGGGAGAGAAAGAAAGGAACACAGAGAGGGAGGGAGACAGAAAGAAAGGGGTTGAGTCACTGAGCACAGGGAGGAAGCAAGAGAAAGAGGGGGGAGCAGCAGGGATAACAAGAGCTTTACAATAAAGACACAACCAACATCAGCACTCAACACACACACACAGTTCCCTCTATGCAGAAACACACACATCAAAAAGACCCTGAACATTTAGAAACAAATAGAACTAGGTCTTCATCCGGCCGGGGAACCCTTTCTGTAGAGCTAAGAAAATCCCTTTCATCTTCAAATGGGGCCCAGGACGTATTGTTCCTCTAACCTGTTTGCTTGGAAACGGCAGCGGAAAGGCAGGCCACTCCAGGAGGAAGAGCACTGCTTATGCCTTGAACTTTCTTCTCCTTAGACTGTAAATAATAAATAACTGGGGAATTAACTTCACTCTGCTGATACGGGCGGTTTCTGCAGAGGACTAACTTTCATAAAAGTGCTTTGTCTCTGACATGAGAAGCACCCTCAGAGGTTGAAAGTTAGGCACATTTGTTTAAAGCGAGGCTGGACTCCGTTCCAGCTCCTTTTCCACGGAATAGGCATAATTTCCCAGCGCTTTGGCAGAGACATTAAAAGAAGCCACACAAGCTGCGCGCGTGTGAGGGACTTAAGACCGACTGAGGTCTGACGGATGAAACCTCAAAACAAAAGGTAGACCAAATCCAGGGGGAGTCGAGTGAAGACACAGGAGGTGGTGGGACAAAAGGGTTCTTGGTAAAATGTCACAGTCCGATCCAATTCTCCACACAGAGCGGCGACGACAGGGGCCCAGTGGGCCAGAGCAATCCCCAAACAGGTGCTCTTTTGATGGGGGGAGACAGAGCGGACGCAGGGGCGCTGGAGCTGAATGGCGCTGGAGATCCAGCATCAAAACTGGGCGCCTGCAATCCCTGGCGAGTGTTTGAACTCGACGGGACAGTGTGTGAATAAACAGCGGGCACGGAGACAGCCGAGTGGAAGGGACTGCACGCAGGTAGAGGAGTGTGTGACTAGAATAACATTAGTGCCACGAAAAGGATCTTAAAGTGTGTGCGTGTGAGACTGCGTGTGCGTGTGTGTGTGTGTGTGTGTGTGCTTGAATGTGTGCGAGTGTGTGTCATTGGACTTTCACCTTCCTCTGCGTCTGACTCCAAATGAATAGCACTTCCAGAGTGAGCGACAGGGGGGAAGGACTTACCTGAATGTGAATTTTGATGAGCTCTCAGGAAGAATAGGAGAGAATGAAAGATTGGCTGGTCAAAAGCGACCAAGCCGGCTTTGGGAGGAGGAAAATGATTCTGTTAGAGTTTTGACTCTCATCCTTTCGTTAGATCATTCGTATATGGACAAAAAAAGCAGCGCAGTCAAATCCCTCGCAAGAACATGAGTCTGATTAACTGGCCTCGTCCTGCGTAGCAGAAGGCCAAAGGCCAAAGATATGAAATATCTCCCTAATAAACCACCAGCAGAAAGATCGGGCCAACAATACGTGTCCAACTGTCAACAGCGTTTCAACTAATCCACTACTTTTAGCACTGAGGCATACATTTGCATTGCATTTAAATGAGAAAGCTCTCTCGTCCAAAGTGCAGATTGGTATTTCAACGCCGCTGTGTACGGAGCCTTATGAGGGATTTGCATTAGGCTTTTACGAGAGGAAAATAATTGTTCATAGATTTCTGCAGCAAGTTGTTTTGGGGCTGAGGTGACAGGGGCGGGAGGCTGGGGGAGTTCGCTTAATGATCGCCAGTCAGATGGAATATTCTCTGGTCATTCTTTTCCCCTAATAACAACTCAGTTATGTCATGTGCATACTGGGGTATAATTGCATATAATCACTGCATTTGTCTGTCCCCCTCCCCGTTCCCATTCCCCCATAGTCAGTGCACGCCATACTATCTGTCACTCCCACAAAGCACAGAGGCCATGCATGCAAGTGAACCAGAACATACACCATGCCACGAGCTAGCGCCTGCCCACTTACAGCATGAAATTACTGTTTATCTTCACTTACCAGGCAGTTTACTCTCCCAATGGTTCCTAGTTACTCTGGTAACACTGCACATCATGTGTGTGTGTGTGTGTGTGTGTGTGTGTGTGTGTGTGTGTGTGTGTGTGTGTGTGTGTGTGTGTGTGTGTCTGTTTGTGTGTGTATAAAAACCTCTACTCTTTAATTGCTGTATTTATTGTGGATGGATGCTTTATTTATAATTGTATATGCATTACCTCGAACCCTAAATACTATCAGGTGATGATTCAGCTGCCTTCTGAATTATCAGAAAATAAGCCTTGTGGGTAATCTTAATCTTTGCAGGTGCTTTTGCTTGCAGTTGCTTATCTATAATAGGTAGGTGTGTGCATGTGTGTGTGTGTGTGTGTGTGTGTGTGTGTGTGTGTGTGTGTTTAGTTTCCTAATTCCTGAACAACATTTGACTGTAAAAGCCCATTCGGCAAAAACAATGACCGAATTAATGACTTAATTCCAGGGGGTGTTCACCATAAAATGCACCATTGCATTCTGACAGTGCCAGAGAAAAGACAGCACTATTCTTAAGACAAACATAAAAATAAATAATAAAAAAACCCAGAACAAAGTGAAGAAACTCAGCTCTGCTCTTAATGCTCTCTTGATATGAACTACTGAAGAGAAGGTATTTAATTCTCATTACACATGAGGGAGACGACTTCAACTGGCACAAGAACAGAATAAAACTTGGAGTCGTTTGTAATAAAATTATGATCACAGAGAATAAAAAAGTCTTAGCTGTAAAAAAGTTGCCAATTGTGCTATTGTACTAGGATCTAAATCAAAAAGGAAGAAGTGTGACTCATTTTATAAGATACCTCATGTTATTCCCAATGGCTCACATAATTCAGCACAGACAGCAGATGCACCACTAAAATCTAACAGAAAAATTGTCAACACGGCAAATGCAGGGTGATGATTAAAGTGGAGAAGGCTGCTTGTCTCTCTCCCATTCAAATGATGTATATGCAACAGATCCATTATGCCTCACAAGGTCTTCCCTGCCTACACGAGTCACTCAGGGCAGCCAATAAGCTTTTAGCCAATTGTGTAAGCCTGTCCTGCCTTGAATCTGTCCACAACAGGCAGGTGTGCTGCTTTCACACGAATCCCAGTCACACGAATGCTGCTGTTCATTCGATGTTTGCGAAATTCTGAATAATGGATGATCTAATCCACTCCTAATAACATCAGCAAACAGATCATGGCACAGATCAATATGCACTATGTATGTGGCTTACCTAATAAGAGGGAAAGACAAAGAAAGGTGTTATCAGATTTTCTGTCAAGGACAGAGGTTAGATGCATCCTTTCAAGGTCATTAATGAGACTCAGCCAATACATCAGCGCTTGAGAGAAAACACTGTTCAGAGATACGTTTGTGTGCATTTCTATCGCCTATTTCAATGGGCCAGGGGCCTATTTCCAGAAGAAAAACATCTGCTTGTCCTATCTCAACATAATTTTCAAATACTGTATAGGAAAAATCCTATTACAGAAGCAATTCCTATTTCCCAACTGTCAATTCGATTTTTCAATCGGTAAATGTCCTGTCATGTCTGTATCTATGATTAGAATGTACGGTTGCAAAGACGATGTTCCAAAGAATCTTTGACAGTTGGCTGCTCAAGATGGACCAGCCAGAGTATCAAAAGGAAATTCAATATCATTCAGGAACAATATTCTGGAAGCTAGAGAGCTGCAGAGCATGTCAATCTGCCTGTAATATCTAGGTTTCTATATCTATGCCAACCTAATTTAACTTATGGAAATAATAAGTTGGGACAGCTCTTTAATGGCCAAGTTCTTATTCTAAGATAAGGTATGATTTCCCTCTACATGTAGTTAGGAAACATGTCTCTGTAATTTCAAAAATCCTAAATGTCATCTTTAACTGAGATAAGACAGTATTTCAGAGAAGCTTTTGTAATTCCTTTCAAACAAAACATTTGCTCAGCAGAGATGGAAAATACTACCATATTGACACGACCAAATTTAAACAATAGCCTAGCCTACTGCCTATTTTGTGAGCACAATCTGAGCAGCATAGAACTAACTCAAGAGGGTAATCTGGTGGGCTTTGAGAGGTTCTATACATCCGACAAAGGTCCATCAAAACAAGCCTCTAACTGAAACATGCATTTATTCGTCCAGACTATACAGTCAATGATCAATTGTCAAACCAGGTCAGCAAAGGGCTCTGCATCTATTTGGGATTCTGTTTTTACAGTAATACACTTGTACACTCTGTTTTGTTCCTACAACTTCTCCCATTCTGCATGTGGGCTCAGGAAAAACCCCACTGTTTCATCAAGTCCTGTCTCTGTACATAGAAAGCACAAACAGTGGCTTGGCCTGACCCAGACCATACTCCATCCAAACAACACCCTGAGCCCAACCCTACTCCATCCAATCAACACGCCGAAACCAACCCTACTCCATCCAATCAACACAGTGCGTCAGGGGTCCAGATAGGAGGGCTGTAATATCAACAACAAATTGGGCAGAACTGTGCACCACACCTTTAACTGTGTTGGCTGACTCACACGGGTACAGTATCCTCTCCAGTATATAGGCATATGCTAATAAGCATCAGGCTAGCACGCTTTGCTGTGGTTATTTATTTTCCACGCGCTGCGCTCCGCTCCCAGATCAAAGTGGAGCGGCTGCATCAGACCTGCGGAGAGCAGCAGCTCTTGAGGCAGAGGGCCAGGTGTCCAGGGGGCCAGGCAGGCGTGCTGCTCCGCTCACCGTCCACAACAATCATCAAAAGCGCGTGCCGGACCCCTGTGGTAATGCTGAAGCAACACTAATGTCCAGAGCCTGCCCTCTCCAAACGCTCGGCCCTTCTGACTTGAACTCTCAGCACTCTATCAAGGTTGCTTTTTAGGGCAGCTTGCTTTTTTGTGCAAGAGGCATGCACATCCTTAAATTTAAAGTAGGCGCTGGACTCAAAAAGACTTAGACGAACATGAGTAGAAGATCCATTCCACACACGATAGATGAAATTGTTTAATCACAAGTGATGTGACGTTTCGGCCACATTGCTTTTTACAGTAGGGTAGGTCATTGATTGAATACTACTATGAATTGTTATCAGAAGAAAAGCCTGAAAGCATGTGTTCAATAACTCTATGGTATTCTCTTGGAAATAGAATAAAAAAAATACACACACATTGAATACACCTCTAGACATAAGGATGAGTATTGTTTGGATTCTAGCATAGGGCCTATCAATATCTAGCCTGGTCCTACGATACTCTCGTACATTCATAATGTACAGAGAGTCTGGCCACTTTCCATTGCCAAGCATGAACTTCCTTGAATGCGGATACTCTGTTGATGTTGAAAACTATTGGATCTGCCAAGAGCCACTCAGATCTGCCATAACCAATCGCTAACGTTTGGTCATGATGTGACATGCTCAAACTACCGCACAACCTCAACGCCATCGTTCTCATCGTTCTCCGCAGGCCCAGTCAAAAATTAGGGCGGTAGTTTCCAGACTGCCTTTGCAGCGTGAATGAAAACACCACGCAAGGCAGGATGGGAACACCCCGGCTAAGTTTCCTGAAGACTATTCATGGGTTTCATCAGGTCCCTGCATTGGTAATCAAGTTGCTTGATTGTATACACCTGTGGAAAGGGGCCTGATGAAACCCATGAATAGAATGAGGGAGGAGCAATAGCTACATTTCTACAGATGTCTGGATCACATTAAAATCTTCACATATTTTGAAATGAGCAAATTGAACTCCATTATATCCATAAACACTAATAGCAGCTGTTTCTCGAGGAGATTACCAATATTTCAGCCCTGTCCAGGCAGAAACTGGTTCTCGATACACATCACTAGGCAGTACTTCAAAATCATTCAGGGTCTACACATGTCAGATCCATAATATAGTAACCTAGCCACCAGTGGTCACATGTCAGATCCATAGTCACCTAGTAGCCAATGGTCACAGATAACTACATCTGTTCTTCAGTGTCAAGTGGGTCAAGATCACTCAATCAGCACCAGCAGATGAGTTAGTTCTTAAGCTCTATCATGTCCAATGCCATACCTGTTTACCAGGAAGATTATATCCACAGTGTATAGGGAACATTTTATTGGGAAAAATACTTATAATATTAAGCAAATATATAATCTGCCTTAAGCAGAATCTTATTGAACAAAATTAATATTTTCAATGTGTTTGATGTGTCTTTGATGTGTTCTTTTCATTTGTGTTACATGCACACCAGCACTTATTTAGGGAGAAGAGGACATTGCTACCAGCTGAAGGCATAATACTCTCAACTAGATATCTTCTCAATAACTGCAAACTGCACCTACCATATTTTTTTTATAGCACTGAATAAATGTCAGCATACGTAAACAGCTTTACCTGGAAATATATGACTGTGCATATCTACAGTAATCACAGGTGTTGGTGAAAATTGATGGCTGCAGTTGTAATCTGAGTACAACGTGGCAATCACAGTTCAACCTGCCAACACCTGTATCTGTGGCTTAACCCGCTCTTGAGCGTTACGATGGAAATGTATCATCCCAGGAGGCTGTGTATTGGGCTGTCATCATTTCCGTCTCCATTTAAATATAAATAACTAAACCTCCAATTTTGTATCCAGTGGCAAATTGCATTGAAAACTCTGGATGCTATTAGCTAGCAAAAAAAAAAAAGAGAGACAGATGAATCCGAAGGCTTTCAAGATTAGTGTGTACAACTGCTCCCAGTCAGTCTTGAAATTGGTAAATAAACAGGCGGCTGCACGGATTTGATAGATGGGTAATCAAGTTGAGTTGACACAAGACAAATTGGTACACCACACACATAATTTACTTAATGATGAACTTCTGGCATTTAAATACCAGTTGCTCTTGCTGGTAATCATTTCATATAAATCAATTCCAGCATTTTCAGCTGGGTCTGCAAGTCCCACTATGAATGGACCTGCTGTGGACAGCATGCATGCCAGAGCTATTAGATGTCACACCGCTGGGTTCTGACCTGTTATTATTCCTGATAACTTCCCCAAATCCTATTTACCTGACACAAACTAACACACCTCTGCTTGCCCACGCTGCAAAAAAGTGCCGGGGTATTCTAAGAGCGTAAGGCCCCCGCCATATATTCATTACACCGCTGGAAACATTACTGGGCTATAATGAGCTTTTCCGGGCCTGAGAAACGGAAATATGTCGTTTAAAACTTCATAATAGAAACAATCCTTCACATTAGGGCCTGTGAATTCTCCAGTGAATTCCCCCACTCCCACAGAGAGACTGAACGGCGAAGGAAAATGGAGGCCATTTAGGGACAGGCCACTTTATGGATGGGGTGATTTAGCAAACGACCTGCCCAAATTCAGCGACAGATGAGACTGTCTATACCGGAGCTTTGCAGTTCATCTGTTAAGGCTGAGGCTCATGACGACATTTACTGCAAGGTGAGAGAGAGAGAAACCGTATGCTTTAAGCAGGTCCATGAGTCTTTTGCCATAACTTATTAAGGTAATTCCCTAAAACAGTGTTACCTCGTAGTGCATACCAAATCGTATATCTCTTTAAAACACTCAACCGTGGCAGGATGAAATCATGTTTCCCGATAGGAGGGCGATAATGGACAATGTGTTTGCCCAAGGCAGCGTTACACTGCAGTAAATACACTTTGGTTAAAAGACATAGGAACGGAGAGGCAAGACTAATGCACGGCATACTTCAAAAAGAAGTCATGCTTTCAGCTCGAGCACCTCTCCCACCTCACGGCTCCAACTTCAGATAGCCCCATTTCTCTTCTTAAAGACTTCCCTCATTTTGAAATCAATTACCACAAGCGGCTGATGCAACAAACAGATACCAGTGACCCAGTGTTAAGGGAAACAAAAACAAAACACCTCATAAGACTACGCCATGAACACTATTTTAGGCATAATGAGGTGTTATTTAAGGCAAGCTGATGAGAAATGTAAGACTTTTTTTTCATAATAGCTGTGCAACAAGAATGTGAATCAGTGCTGTTTCTGAAATAACTGTATAACTGTGTGCTATGGGAGATGTTAGGCAGCAAGAGAGAGAGAGAAAGCGAGAATGAGAAAGAGAGAGAGAGAGAGAGGGGGGAGATACAGAGAGAGAGAGATGGAAAGAGAGGGAGAGAAAACAGAGTCTGAGATTAGCAATCCTCCCAGTGCCCCCTGGCACCAGAAGTCAAATCAGGGAGCAGAAGAGGGGTGATAACATTGAAAGAAAGAGAGAGAGAGAGGAAATGCCACAAAAAAGTGTCACTAAAGCTGTTACAAAATGAGGGTTATAAGGAGCCCTCCATTTGAGCCATGTCAAATGGCCTAGTAGTCTGTGGAAGCTCCCGTATATGGAGAGAACAAACAGCCCTAAAATAGTGGTGTTTTATATTTAAGAGGGAGAAAAAAAATCAGAGAAAAGAGAAAGAGAGAGAGAGAGCCCAGTTGGCATCGAGTGGCGTCTTTTGGCCGTTTGCATCCGTTTGCTTTTGAACGTCGCTTTGCTTCAATTAGCAGGGACAGCAGCGGGCAGGGAGATCAGACGCCGGAGCCGGGGCCGGCGCTTACCCGCCCTCCCGCCCGCCCGCTCACTCACTCGCTCGCTCACACACAGAAGCCCCCTATCTTTAAGGCTCAGCATGCACGGCCACAGCTCGGCCCAGTCTCATCCAGCTGCTCTGCATGCAAAGCGCCACTCCAAATGTTGATTGATAGCATGGGAGACGTAAAGGACATCGAACTGCAAAACAGGGAACGCTTTGAGCTGCCCACAGGAAATCTACTCTGAAATCTTTAAGGATGTTTGAAAAGAGAAGCGGAGTTAAAAAATATATTAAAAACTGGGCAGGGGGTCTGATCCTTTCTGTGTGTGTGTGTGTGTGCGTGCATGTGTCTGTGTGTGTGTGTGTCTGTGTGCGTGTGTGAGTGTGTGTGTGTGTGTGTGTGTGTGTGTGTGTGTGTGTGTGTGTGTGTGTGTCTGTGTGCGTGTGTGTGTGTCTGTGTGTGTGTGTGTGTGTCTGTGTGCGTGCGTGCGTGTGTGTGTGTGTGTGTGTGTGTGTCTGTGTGCGTGCGTGCGTGTGTGTGTGTGTGTGTGTGTGCTGGGGTAAGAGAAGACTGGAGGAGGTATGGGGATTGAGACAGAATCGTAATTCATGACAAATGGCACATAATTTTTGGTCCGTGGATTTATGATGGGTATAGATGAAGTATCTATTAATTATTAATAAATGTTTAATTAACTTCTGAACAAATTCATCATCTACAAGGTATCCCCAGCGCATCTCAAGTAGTCCTGCTCCTTCACCACAGGTAGATAATCCTGCGGCTGATAAGCAATACATCAACTCAGATAAAATGACAGCCTTACAAACAAGTCTCGAAAGAATGTCCTTCAATACAGTGATTTAGAAGTGGAGTCTGGAGTTTATAATCAAAGGGACAGGAAGTTAATCTAGAGTACACTATGCGAATGGTACACATACTGATATAAAAAGCCCAGCTATGTTTGCTCAGACAGTCATTTCTAGTCAATTATCACTGGCAATTAACACTGGACACAATTAAGTATTTAATCATTTAAAGAACTGAACTCTAATAGGCAAATACTGTCACTTTGATTCTTCTAATCCAAACCGAATGGCCTCCATTTTTTTCTGATTTCACGCATGAATCACTGTTTTTCTTCCCAAAATGTGGCATTTGCATGGTTGGATGTCAAAGCGAATGGCAGGTTTTGGAATGGGCTGTGGACCCCAGCCTCCCTGGGGAAAGCGAGTGGAAAAAAAGTGAGGGACTGGGGGAGTCGAAAAAAAGATCTATCTGAGATGTGAGTGCACACCCCATCTGAGGGAAAATACTGAGCTGGGAACAGAGAACTCGGGGCTTTGTGGTGTATGCGAAAGGTCAGAGGGAATATCACTGTCTGTGTTCAGAGATACATACATGCGTGCAACCACCACAGAGTGACAGCTGGGAGATCTATCAACCCCTGGTGGTGCATAAACACTGCTGGAATCGGAGCTTGTGATGTAATTTTAATGGGACGAGACCAACCCAGACGAAAATGCCAAACAAAAGGATTCGCACCGCGGCAACCGTTCCCCTCCCGATCCATCCGTCCATCAACAGACAACAATGAGTGGAGATGTCAGGAGAGCATCTCCACTCCACACCGTTACACTCCTGACATTGCGGTGCTGGAGAAACATGAGAGCCAAGGTATAGAGAGCCGCTCTCCACAGAGCTGGCTCACAGCGCTCGCAGGTGGGGGAGAACTTTCCCTTCCTCTGGCAGGGCAGAGAGGACTGTGTGGAGGATCCTCAGCAGGCAGCTCATCAGCCTGTCAGCCATGATGTGGAGCCTCTGGCCGGCCGCGAGGCGCTGGGGTTCTGACAGGGCGGAAATAAACACTTCCACGGAGCTGTCTCCATCCCTCTCCACCTCCTCCTAACTACATTGTAAATTCCGGCTGATTGGACCGATATCGCACTGTTTACTCGCTGCACTCGGGAGGCTGGACAGGCCAGTTCTACAGTACACGACCTTGGGAGAGTGGATGGGAAAGCACGACTCTACGACTCCACTCGGCAGAAGAGATCGCGACAGTGTTTGGGCAATTAGCTTTTATAATGGCGCAGATGGGACAAGGCATTTTGGACACCAGAGGAATGTAAACATACTTATGCAATACAAAATACATATACTTTTTATGATGTGAGTGCCTATTACGCCAACTTACTCTCTTTTTATCTTGCAAGTCCCCTGTGTAATGTATCTCACAAAGACAGAACCATTTAAAACCCTCATTTATGGTACAATTATGATATAAAGATGAGTCTTGTGATAAAATTTTGACAAAACATATAGGCCTTAAAATTGACTCTTTTTTGTAGGAGATTTTGTAAGAGCCTTTAGATCTTCAGTCAAGCCATTCTTTCATAGCTCTCAGAAGAACTGGTTGATAATTGAAATATTCGTGCTCTGATGAGATAAAGTCATGAAAACAGTCTAAAGAACGGGAATGAGTCAGAGAACGCCTGATCTCGTCTTCTCCACGGCTGTGGCCATGGTGACATAACACCTTCTTATGCAAATGCATATCCCATTCATCACATACAAGTTCTATTCCACCAAAGCCCTTTCACATTTTCTACCACAGAACAGCATATAAGATCAATCAGCTATCTACAGGTTAATTTACATACAGACTGAAGCTTTGGGATGTAACGGTACGCTCAATTCACGATTTGGTACGAGTCACGATTTCAAGTTCACGACACAATTTCCTCACGATTATTTTTGAACAGAATAAGCTGTAGACAAAATATGACTGAAAATATTATTTATTTATACAAACTGAGAGGAACATAAGGTCTGCACTCTTTGACACCTAAGTGTCCCATATTATTACCTCTGCCAAGGAGGTTATGTTTTCGTCTGGGTTTGTTTATTTGTTTGACTGTCTGTCTGCCTGTTTGTTTGTTTGTTTGTTTGTTTTTTCGCAAGATAACTGAAAAAGTTATGGATGGATTTCGATGAAATTTCCAGGGAAGATCTGAAATGTCCCAAGGGAGAAACTATTACATTTTGAGAGTGATCCGTATCACTGTCTGGATCCAGGAGGCAGTTATGTTTTCACTTGGCAGAGGTCTGTGCTCTCTGAGTGCTTTTCTTGCTCATTGTCCCATGCTTATTGTGTCTTGATGAGGTTGTTGAATCTGGTTCCAATTTTACTATTGTTGCCATCAGGATGCCTGCGTTTTATCACTCCAAGCTGTTATGTGAGAGAAAGACAGCCAACCTCCTGCTTCTGAACAGCCAAGAAACAACTAAACATGTACTGACGTCTGACGCCGAACAAATGAAATCGAAAGCAGATTACAAGCTCTTTTGTTAAAAATTGCATCGCGATTAATTTTTTTATCTCAACCGGTCCAACACATTTGTATCGGTTTTTAACCCATTCATGATGTATCCTTACATCCCTACTCAAGATCCTACGTCCAACACTTTTACGAGACTAATCGTTAAAAAAAGTGAAACGCACAATTTCACCATAAAAAGTGTGACCGCCATCATCCACAACAAAGTGAAACAGCAATAAAATCATGAACATAACAAAAACGCTGTCTTGTCCAGATGCTTGTGGGGTTGTGGGGGAAATGTTGGCAGGTTGTGGACAGCGCGTCCATAATCCCATGCCCACCACAAGCCTGTGTGATGCCAGAGTTGGGACAATGAATCATCTCAGTATTGAGCTCTGTGTACCAGTTTGATTCATTCAGCTCAGCGAGTGCCTCCCTCCCCTCCCCTAGCACGAGCGCTGGGCAGAAATCTCAATCAGTATGTTTTTTTTGTGTTGTTGTTATTTCCAGGCATGAACTGGTGGAAAAGCTGGGTACACTGGCGTGCTTTATGCTTCCGGCTAAATGGGCCATAAAACCGACATCTTAGACAGAGAGTGTCATATTGAGCCAAATTTCACTTGATGCCTTAACCAGATAGTACAATCGGTGTAGATCACACTCAATCTTCAGCAGATGGACAACAGGCGAAAGGAAAACAATAGCAAATGCCAGCCAGCGGCGACTCTGGCGGACGAGGCTGCCAGTGCTTTTCTAATCTGCATGTGGGCCTCATGGGTGCCCACTTGGGAATACCCTCCCGGCTGACATAAGGCATTTTGTGGGGAATAAACAAATCCATCTGCGGCGGGCACGGCTGCAGGCTACCACCATCCTCCTCTAGGTACAGCTGCAAGATGCACAAAAAGAAATCTCTCTTTTTTTCTCTACCTGCCTGACTTTGTCGAAAAAAAGAAAAAAAGTGCTGATTAATTTGTCTCTGGACTGGCAGGGGAGGAGGAGAGAGAGAAAAAAAAGACTGACCACCGATCTCTTTCACAGATTCCACAGCAGGATGCATTTGTTTTGATAGGTCAGCGAGACCTGTGCTCAGTGCCCGGCTATACAGCTGGGTATTAAACGGCATGCAGATGGTATTTCGCTGCCCATAGATGGGTATTAAATCATCTGAATGTGCGCACGCCGCCAGCGCTAAACCCCCGCGCCTCAGCAATGCGGACCCACTTTGACCCTTTAAGCGGCGCTCCGAGCGTTCCCCCCCGCCCGCCCGCCTCCCGCACCCCCCCTTCACCCCACGTCACCTGCCTGAGTCTCGGGGCGACTCCCCTCCCACTTCAGGAACTCTGCTGTCACTGCCCTGCGCGGCCTCTGCTTGGCTTATCTCTGCGGCGCACATGTGAGAGATTACAGGCTTCCTCCTGCAGGTATTCCACACTTTATTTACTGGCGTGCCCACAATAAGGGGCCGATTGGGGCACAGACAATCAGGGCCGAGCCGCTTCGATGATCGCCCATTGTCAAGGGCTGTGATTGCTGATGACTCTGTATGCACATGTGTGTGTGTTTGTCTCTGTGTGTGTATGTGTTTATGTGTGTGTGTGTGTGTGTGTGTGTATGTGTTGGTGTGTGTGTGTGTGTGTGTGTTTGTGTTTGACTGTTTCTGTATGTGTGTGTGTGTGTGTGTGTGTGTGTGTGTGTGTCTGTGTGTGCGCATACCTACATGGGTGACTGTGTGTGTCTGTGTGAAAGCGAGACAGACAGACAAATTGGGAAGGATGGAATGGTGTCAAGACCACCTCCACCGACAACTCATTTGCATTTCCGCAAATGTATATGTCGATTGTGCACGTCTCTGTATTTAAGCCTTGAATAGATGGCTTGAATGGATGCAAACCTGCAAGCTCTTCGTCTGAGGCTTATCTGTGATAACTTCATACCTCCGTAATATGGCACTCAGAGTCTGAATAAGTAGAAATGCATTCTTGAGCCGCCACAGCTGATGCTGATGTTACCCAGTGTGAACTCACAACACCGAGTATTATCAACACACAGTACATTAACACACACACACGCAAACGCACACGCACACACACAAGCACACGCACACACACACAAACACACACTCAAGGTTTTACAGAACATCTCTTGCATACATTCTTTAAATAAACTGTAACTAAAGCCTTGGGTTTAACAGCCATAAAATTAATATACCGCCAGTTTATTCAGAAGCATGCCTTATCTGGCCTTAAGCCTTTGGTCCAGTCCACCCCTCCAAAAACACAGCAGAAACACTTCCCGTGTTTGGAAGATAACACTGATTATGTGTCACTTAGCAAAGCCGCCCCTTTGACAACTGTTACTGCTATCATTACCTTTACCGCCACCTTTATTTCTCCTGTTCTGAGCAAGATTGATCACCTGGGCGCCGTCCAAGAGAGTTGCTGTTTGGTCCCTCTGGGGGGGGGGGGGGACCAAACACACTCATATCTCTTTCAAATGGAGAGAGGCACAGTGGCAAACTAGGCCCGCCAACTGCACAGCAGGGAGGACCTAATTGAAAATCACAGCCTCACTGACATTAATTCTTAAACTATGAACTCGGGGAACCTCTCTGGCATTTTCATCTGAGATCAGAGTCATTTTCGGCGCTTGCGCCAAGCAAGAGCCGGGGACAATGGCAGCACTTTTAGAGTTTTCTGTATAGCCAGGTGTATTCATTCCTCATCCTTCATTTCCAGCACCCAGGCAGGGCCCAGGCATCATTAAGCCTAATAAGAACACCAGCGCGGCGTAAGTTCAGTAGTCGGCCACAATGCAGTGGCGCTTCGCAAGGTCTCCAGATTAGAATGTAATTTTGGGGCCAAGGCACAAACTCAGTGTTTCATGTGCTAATCTTTCCTCCCCTTCAGAACGAGATATCTTCTGTGCAAAGCCATCAACTTAATGAAAGCCTGGCTTATAGGCAAGGAGAGACTGAGAAGAGCTGGTCCCTCACAAAATTAATACTGCTAAGCAAACAGCCTGAATATGGAAATGAGGAATTTATACAATTTCCTACTAAAAAGCCCCACTCATTACCTTAGTCACTATCACTAAATTAACACACTGAGCTATTTGTTAGAATAGACCAAAGGCATTAAGAGAGAAGCCCTCTCGTTAAAAAATCCTCTACTGGGAAGTTCAATTAAGCCGTTCTAGAAACTGTTACTGTCGTAGCAAAGACCAAGAGCTCTGGGACAAAAAAAAACATGTACCTCCAACTACTGGCTACATTTGTCTCATTGGAACAGCGGGAGGACACTGCTATTTATTTTCCCTCCTTAAAGGCAGTGAATTAATGGAAACACTGTTCCCTCTTCTTTTAATTCCCACCCCTTTTAATTTCATCATAGGCAATTACGTGGACAGCTGCACATGCCAAATCCCATTCGTCAGTGAAATAAGACACCACTGCAATCCCTGCCTCCTTCTTCACTTGTGCTTTGCTCTCAACAGGGAAAGTGGACGGTCATCACTGCTGCTGACAAGTGTGTGAAATCATAATTCACGCACGCACGGAATGGGGAAAAGTGAATTTCTGGTCTTGTACTAGGACCCTGCATAACTGGCCCTTGTATCGACACACTTCATGATAAATATGCTGTCAAAACATAAGTAATATGATATTATAGTCTTAAAGTTTACACCCAAACAGAATTAACAGGTGAATTTTCAGAGCATGTCAACTATCATTTACTGCAGAGAAGGCTTGTGACAAATGATGATAGTCCCCCTTGGCACCGCCCCTGGTCAGTCTCGGCGGTGGACCCCATTTTGTTTTGGTCTCCGAGGGCCAACTCAGAGGGCCTCTTTGTTCCATTATGCCTGTCCGCTGGCAGGGACTCCTGCAGAATGATGGATAAAAAGTCTTTTGAGGCTGCCCTCTGCCAACAGAAACCACTGCAATTGGCTGCGCTGCTGGAGAGCGAAATAACGGATGTGATTGGCACACAGTGGTTATCACTGCAGAGATTGCTATAGGGGTAACCCTTTCCTGCTATCTTAGGGCAAATCATCCAGAAGATTGCTATTGATAATCCACCAACAGGCTGTGTCAAGCCTGCAGCGACAGTTCTGTTGAGATGTGAGCAGAGGAGGCAGGGTGAGAGTGAGGATGCCTTAACCTGGTTTGTATGGATGGTGGGGGGTGGGGTGGTATGTGGGGAGGGTGGTCCAGCAGCCAGCAGGCTTGCTGAGTGACCCTGTCTGTACTTGACCAGAACATGTAAAGAAGAGGGCACTCCATGTGACAGCCAGTGCATTTCAGCATACAAATATTCTATTTTATACAGCAGGCTAGTCTTGAGAAACCGATAAACGTGGACAGGGGGATGAATGCATAGGACAGATGCTGATATAATGAGGTACATAAACGAATAGTGAATAATAATGAAAAGGTAAACACACATTCGTGGATGTGTACGCAGCTGAGTGTAACATGTAGCTAGAGATGCAAGGTCACCTGTTATCAATATTACATTTTCGAAATCTTTCATGAAGTTTTCCATAATTTTTACATTTTCACTATTTTCTTTTTCACACCAATGCTCGGTCATATAGCACTCACTTCGACACTGCTTACCTCCGTTCTTAGCGCCTCTCCTTGTTCAATGATGCTGATGAATGGTATTTCCAAAAATGTGGACATAAACTCCACTTGTATGAGCTCTTCCTGGGTCTGGGGAAAAGCGAGAACGGCAGAGACTCCCTGCACGACTATGTCCTGACAGACACATCTGAAAAGGGATTCGGGGTCTCCGTTTTGAGGCTCCCGAGACAGTACCTCCAAGCTCAGGTTATAGGGTAAAAAGTTGTTTCCAGTTTGCCGGAGGTGGACGAGGGCGCGGTTCAGGGCAGACTGTATCCTGGACGGCTGACGAGTGGGCAAAAGCGCGCCCAAGCGCACGGTGTGTCCTATGCGTGCCAGGATGTGGCAGGGTTGCGGATGGAGATGACTGGGGTAGATGAACGTATGGAGAACGACTTGGAACCCGATGTGAAGGTATGCCAAGAATCGTGAGAACACTAAATTCATCCTGCTCCTTTCGCAACTGGAATGAGGTCTCGACAGAAGATGGCATCGCTCTCTTTCTCTCGTAGTCCAGTTTGCTTGTCCTCAATTGTTTCTTGATGTTGCCGACACCAGAAGTCCGGTAAAACGACTTGAGCGTGAGTAAAATGTGCGCCCGGTTTGGGGACGAGAAAAGCTACCCGCTGGATAGACGAAGCGCCGCTCCACTGCCATTCCCTCTGCTTCTGTGAGACCGCTGGCGGACAGTTTAGAAAGACTACCTTCAGTAAGACTTGCAGCCCAGATATGCTGCCTGTGAGCACGTCAGGCAAGAATTAGTTGAGGGTGCGTTTGTATCCACACCCCCTTCCGCCCTCTGTTTTAAAAATCACCTTTTTCATGCGGCCACTTGAGTTGATGGTGCAGCTCCTTGCACAGCAGCGCTCTGTCCAATTTTGAACGCGTAACGTAAGTGACTGAGTATGGTGCCTTAAGACTATTTAAACTGAAGACATCACACGTAACGTAAGTTTTTGGTAAAAATAGATTGCATATGAACTTTCATACGTAATGTAATGTCATGCTAGATTTGTATGACATAGATATCATATATATCAGAATTTCAATTAAAAAATGAATTGAATTTCGATACAATTTGAGTAATTGTCATGCAGACTAAGAGCAGTGTGAGAAGTGACATTCTTCATTTAGCAAATGCGCACTCTTTGCTGTCATGCATTAGCTGGGGGACTTTCTCATTTCACCACCTATCAAACGCGTGCCAGATGTTTACCGGGAATGTCATGATCCCTAGCACCACATTCTCAAGGCTCAACATCAATTATCCAAATATTACCACAAGTGCCATCTGGATCTGCACTTCTCTCTTACTCTGTATACATTTGAATTTTTCATGAATGAAGCTTCCACTGATCACAAGTTACTCCGCCACATCTTGACGACATACAGGATTTGCAGGATTTTTTGTTGAGAGCCATGGCATACCAAGCCTAGGCTATGCTTGACAAAGTTACTTATACATTTCAGGCCATTTTGCTCTCTGAGCTCTATTTGCCGTTAATAATGACTCGGGTGTCAAAGACTAATTGAGGATTACAGCACACTGGGTGAACATGAGCCATGTGACCCGTGAACAAATTAAGTGGGCTCTCCAGCCTTCAGCAGACGTTACACATCGTCTGCATCATGCGCGACGCGACGCAACGCACGTACCCTTCTCCAGCAGTCATATATGGACAATTCAATTCCAATGACACCTCCCTTTACACACTTTAAGACTCCATACGTTTTCTCTGCTGTGAGATGTAATCTCTGGCCGTGTTCCGACGCCGAGATGACCTTGATTTATTCATGGGGAGGTCTGCTCGACAATAACATGTACCTTTGTGATGCTCGTGGTCTCTCCCCTCCCCGACTCGGCTACATCAGAAACCTGTCAGATCTGTCAGCGAGGGCGCAGCATTCCACGCTATAAATGCAGCGCATGGCGAGTTATTCAGGGGGAAATTGATACCGTTTCAGGCCCGGCCAGGAGGAGGAGCAACCCATTTTCACTGATGTGATGTTGCTTTCAGCAATCTTCATGTGCATGAGAGGCAGTGGTGGTGCCTGTCATTCAGACGCATGCACAACAGGCTTCAGACGCACATGCGGCCTGCCTTTGATTCAAATTGAACCAGAATCAAACACGTGTCCCCCCTCAGCACACCAATAGGGATTGTGTTTAACTGATTAATCACTTATCAGAAAGTCAATTAAAAGAGACCTTTATCTCTCAGGATTACCCCCACCTCCCTTAATTTGCATGAGGCTTGCCATGTAGATAATCCCTCCTTCCCTCCTTTCACGCTCTCCGCCTCTTTAATTATGACTTGGACATACATGAATTGGGGGGAGGGGGCACCTAGAGCGCCTGAACTCCTTTCATTTCATTCACCGTGTCACCATAAAGGTTTTTGGAATGGAAATCAGCCGGGCTCTCTCGCGGAGGAGCTCGAGCTCCATCCACGGGGTTTAGAACCGTAACGACTCGTGGCTTCCCGAATGCAGATTTAGGGGCCAAGATTAGCTCAAGACCGGAGATGCCTGCGCAAAAACTGGGTATCACAGCACTCCGTAATCCTCCGTAATGCCACGGAGGAGACACGCTGAGGGAAGGCTGGTTTTAAATGTCAGTGAGGAGCCTCCGTATTCCTGGCACACCCAAGTTGACTAATTACTCCATTATCAGCCGGGCTCTTAATGAATGGAATTGTGTGGTAGCTTTTGAAGGACACTCATGCGCGATTGTGAACATGATGCAATTATCTTGCAATAAAACCATTGACAGTAAAATAATAAAATGCATTGGCTAGGGAAAAAAATGCACTGCGTGATGCCTACTGCCTAAGGTTGCCAAGGGCAATGAACATTGCAAGCCTTGTTTGGCGGTTGTTTTAGACGTTGTGGCTACCAGTGCCAAGCTCGAAGAAAAGAATCGAAGAATTATGTCGGCACTACAACATCTGTCAAGGACAGAGTAAAGAAAACTTTCTGTCTGAAACAATTTAATGTAATTTAGAACAGAGCACAAATGAAGAGAGAATATTTGAAAATGTCTCTCTTTTTTTCCTGCCCAGGACGTGGCCAGGCATAAGCACATTGGCGGGATCTCGGCGGGAGGCTATCTATATGCAACCTCATTAAATAGGACGGGAACATTTCATGTCCACTTCACTCTATCTCATTGCATGACAGTGATTTTGTGGATAAATGTTAATGAGTTTCATGATGTTAATTAACTTTATGGTTATTTTTGAGGTGAGGGTGTGAATGAGTGGGATTGCTCAAACAGAGGAATTTAGCACAGTATAAAAGCATATTTTCACCAAAGGGAAGCACATCTCTGCAAAGTGGATAGTCTGCAGTAGCCTACCTGGGCAGGACCTTAATATTGTTGTCTTTTATGGATCTCAGTTACTCAGTAACTGGAAAAGGGTTTCCTCTGACAATCACAACATGACAGTGAGAGCACCATGGTAAAGTATAATGTGCACAACACCACATTCTCTGAACAATTTCATCTTCTGTAATACATAGCAGATCACATCTCTCCCCAAGGTATAGTTAAGATATTCTTCTTTGAAAATACTTCATACATATCTACTCATCCAGTTAAGGAGATACAACAATTCTCATCATTCCCATTACATTTATTAGTAATTTATGAAAGACGTTCTGATGGATTCAGACATAGCATATTATCACACAGTATAAGCACATCAAAGTGAATATTCTTACAGGGGCATGTTACCCCACTCTTCCTCATAATTGGGTTCGAGAAATGAGAGGATTTGGGGAGGGAAATACTGGATAGTGTTAAGCACACATCTGTGGTGCTTGTTGCGGGATTGGCTTCCATTTCATTCGCAGTTCATGGGATAATCTCCAGCACTGTGCGCAAACATACTTCTCTAGTTATATCCAGCAAGCCCCATTCACATAACATTCTTCAGCATCACCAGCCTGAAAAAGGGATGGACAACTCTGGAATATGTTTGCCTGTGAATGCATCACAACACGCTAATGAGATTAATCATCTGGATAAAAAGAGGGTGATGTGGTCGATTGTTTTCCTTTTTTATTGTTGTTATTATTATTTTGTTTTCAGTTAAAGAAGGAACCATGGTATTAAATGATTTGCTTTGTTGTCTATGAATGGTCAGTGCAGATGAACAATAACCATGGAATATGCTGGCCTTGCCTTGGAATCACTTTAGTTTTAGTCATGTAACCTGACAAGCAGTAGTGCTCAGCAGTATAGTGTTTATGTCTTACCATTGTAGGAATGAAAACAGATGCTTAAGGGTAGCAGTAAGCAGGTGCAGTTAAAGAGCCAATATCAGTCTTGGCACATAAGATCCCGTAAGATGAGTGAACTGATGAAGCTCAGGTGTGTGCTCACGGCCCAGAGTGGGATACCTGACTCAGAGCCACGTGTGTTCACTCGGATGACTCATCCTGCTGAGTTGGAACAATTTCCCGAGGAATCAGTCCCAGTTAGCGCCGTCACGCTCGCGTCCCCCCTCTCTCTCTCTACCGGCTCCACGTATGGTGCTAATGAAGCGACCGGCACTCATGCAGCAAGGCCTGCTGATTCCCCGTTCCCTCTCCCCGCCTCTGGCCTGTGAGTGACGGATGGCCCGATCGATTCCCTCACAGGTGCCATCATGCAAGGACGGAGGCAGGGCCAAAATCTTGTTTGACTTTGTGTTCACTATAAACTATAAATTACAACCCCCTGCCACCCCTAGCCACTGCCACAGCCACCACCGCCGCCGCCTCCTTCCCTCCTCGCTCCCAGATCCTCAACAGCCGAAAACGTCTCCACACATCACTGAGTGTGAAAGTAATATATGTCTCTGTGTCATTCTGCTTCCTGTAATTTGCACACCCAACCAAAGGGAAATAGCAGCCCTTGATTGTGATTATTCAGCTGCCCCAGGCATCCAGGGTCATTTTCTGAGTATATTGTGTCCCCATCCCACCATTTTCCATCATGCTATCGTATATATTTGTTTTCTTTGGACCTCGGCCATTTATTTTAAACTGCTCAGTAGATGAAATGACCTCAGACGCATGAACTGGTGCATTCTAAACATGTTTGGGGGCACAGTGTTGTCATTCCCACAAAAAGCTTGAACAGGAAGCAGCAAGTCAAAAGACAAACAAGCGCTTGAGCAACTTCAGCACATGCTGCTCCTCCATCGGCAGGCTCTATTCAGAATACTGGAGACATCTTTGAGGTTCCTGGCCCTCAGAAGTGGAGTTAATTGAGGTCAGGGAGGGGGTCGCACTGGCCGAGATGCAAGGGCCACTTTGAATTTTTCCCTTCAAAGATACGCTTCTCTGTTCTTATCACTCACTGTTGCACACTCTTCATCTTAATAAGCCAGATACTCGGTCCCTGTGAAACTCCATTTCCACCGGTCAGATAAGGCGTAGCACATACCTGTTTACCTCCCATTAGAAAGAGCACACAAAGACGAGTCAGTACCCCGAAACTGTGATGGACCGAAAACAAACTCGGGGAAGGCGTTAGATATAGTAGATGAAATATGATTAGCCCTCGGTGATTGACCTGTGCTCTCGCTCCTCTGAGAGTGATTTGTTATCTGACCTTTCTGGCCTCTGAGGTAAGGAAGAACAGGCAGGCGGATGCGCTCATGCACGGGGCTAGCATGAGTGATGAGGAGCACGTCACGCTTGCCTGTCGTCAGCCGGACCACCTGACCTTTCCTCCCCTCGTCTCCTGCCACAGACTCAGTCAGTTCCAGTCGCTAGGCACCTGTGTGTGCTGAGCCTATTGATATGCACACTGGCAAATACTGTAAAGACAGACAGACAGATACACACACACACACAAACACACACACACACACACACACACACACACACACACACACGTCCATTACAGGAAAGACTGCCACTTGTTCAGTTAACATTAGTGATGGTGTATTTGACAGACAGATCAAATGCAATGAAATGCCTGATTAAAGGCAGGTATAGCATGAAGATTGGCTGTAGCCAGATTAGCTAAGTAGCTAGAGATGCTTTAGCAAACCTGCACACTCGTCTCCTCCCCTCCCCTCGCAGCCCTTCACTCCCCCAGCCTTCACCTGACATCCCGGAGGCTTATTCCCTGATGCCATGCTTCACTGAGCATCTGGTTGGTTCAAGGCAGAGGCTGGTTGAGAAATTTGATAAGGGAAATACCTCCACCATGCTGTGTTTCAACACCGCTAGGCCTGGATAACTGATGCTGTTGGGAACAAAAGGGCACATTATGTGCACTACCACAGACACTTTACATAGTGCCTTGCCTACAGCAAGTTTAAACTGGATCTAAGTTAGGTGTGAATACATGTTTTATATCTGATTTGCATTTCTACTGGTTCTCACACAACTAAGTCGATGAGCTCATCAATACCTCTCCTTTGTATCTGATTGGTTAACAGAAGACAAATGAATCTTCATTCTGGTACTATATCATGAGTGGGTTGTTGACCTGTATGGGGCTGTTGAATGAGTGTTCCCATGTTAATGCCTAATGTTTAGTCTTAGCCATAAATCATGTCAGTGTAACCACCTCTTGTGCTGATTCTTCTGTTGACGGGCATGTCTATCATTAGTATGTGTTGCACGCGTATTTGTCACTATCCTCCTATTTACCTGTATTGTGCTGGTGTCCTTGTTCAGACAAATGGCTTGGTACAGCCGACGATGAGTTCCACCTCCCGATGGCTGAATCAATACTATAGTGAATGATAAGTGCAGAACAGCTCTATCCCCTCTAGACAACGAAATGAGTCAGCTGGTTTGTGTACAAACCCTCCATCTGTGAAATCTGTGAGTGCTGGAACTGCGTCGCCACACGAATGGACTCCTCAGTCTCTTCTGTTTACCGCAGCAGCACCTACACTGCAAATGATCTTTCCCCGCTAAGAGCCCGCGCGCTTTGCTGGTGGAGTTTATGAGTTTTTGGGGGCCATACTATCATCCGTCAGACACCCTGCTGTGGTGGGCGCTGATTCATTTTTAGAGGATCGTAAAAACAAGCTATTCAAAACTGTCTAGACATTTATCTCTCCATGCATTAATTTAATCAGCAGCTGCAGCCAGATCTTAAGGACTTCTAATCAAGGATTATTAGAGGATGTTGTCTCTGGAGAAGGGAGTTTTGTCTCAAGAGAGCAATGCTGAAGAGTTTCTTGACCTCACAGGCCGACCGCATTTTACTCACTTTTTACCTTATTTTCCAGACGGAGAAAAATGAGTGCTTCAGATATGAACTGCAAACTCGTAAAAAGTGCAAACTGTGAGAGATTACAGCTGCCTCCAAATTATCCAATATCACTGACAAGAAGTTTATGCACTTCGAATATAAACATTGCGACAGCAACAAGTAAGTGCCTAATAAACCAGTGGTGGAGCTGAGGAAAGTGCAACAGACCACTTTAAATGCAACATAGTGGATACAGCATTATTCACATTACACACTGCCATTTTTTTTTTAAAGGGGTAACTATTGTTGCTATCAGAACGGAATCTACCATATCAGCCTAATCCATTTAAATTAGAAAATCTAATAATGCAATATTGATACAGTCGCTTACTTTTCCCATTAACGATGATCAAGATCTGCGGGCTCTGCTGATCTGTTATCTGGCGCCCAGTGCCATTCCATCTTGATTTGCCACTAATGTTTGGAGCGCACTCATCTCTCCCTCAATCTTGAGAGGTCTCGACTAATTAACTTTGTCAACATCGTTCTTGTCTCATCAGTCCACCAAATTGTGAGAAATGACAAAAAACTGAACATTTAGCTCTGGAGAACACATCCAGAGAAATCACCAACACACTGGCACACATTAATCTGCCCTGACTGATCCCTCATGCCCTGGGAACTGAAGGGGAGTGAACTGAGCCCTGTGGCAGGTATACCTCACCTGCATTAGTGCTGGTCCGGAAATATGAGGCGAAAGAGTCAATCTGAGTTCAGTAGCCTCTTAATAAAGGTGTAATGGGTTTTTAAACGTTATTTGAGACGTTACAGTGGTGTCATGGTTCACCATTTAACGATACAGCCATAACAAAGTGTGAATGTGCCCTTCATTTGAAATGAGAAATCCAATTTAGGCTGTGTGTGGTATTAAGTATTGATATTTTGAAGGCTTTTGATATCGTTGTTCACACATGGAGAAATTAGCAAGGGAGAACTGAGATGAGAGAGAACATTATGGCTTTCTGTGTGTTCCTCCATGATGCCCTCTGCCACCAAAGACTACCTGTCCTACACTGAAAGGTCATAACTTAAACATTTTATGACAGCCTTTCAATCTCACAGCTTTTGAAATGTTTTGTATTGAGCCTAACGTCCTGCACCTAATCGATACGAATATATGTGTACCTTTACAGCCCTACCGCTCAGTTCTGAAAGTATTTCACATCTGCAGGAGGATTTGCGTTGTTCAGATTTGCCATATTTTCTTAAACCTGTGTCCCCCCCACCCCCCCCCCCCACCCCATTCTGTCACAGCAAGAGCTGTACGGCAGAGACAATGCTGAAATTTATCCATTAAGTCTGAATTTCACAGCCCCTAGTGTTCCAGTCATTTTAACATGGCACTTTGAATAGCAGAGAATAGTTCAACAACTTAACTCAAAGAAATGAAACTTTTTCCAGTGCTACTGAATTCCTCATATGAGTCACTGGTGGTTCAATTAAAATACTCCCATCTATGGGCCCCAAGGTCTAGAGCCATTCAACACGGAGCTGGAGAGCTTCTGGATGGCTGACAATTACCTCAAAAGCTATACTGTTATATGACTGCGATGGAGAAAAATGGGTTAAATTGCATCCATGACAATGCCACTAGCCATGTTTAAAAACAGAAATTAAGGTTTTAGTATGCAGTACGTGGCATGTTGTGTAAAAAGCATGACAATATGCTGTTAATGAAATATAGAGACAGGCACACAGATGCCGCTGGGTGTCTTAACCAATATTATTTTTAAAAGAATATTGCTGCGACATGCACCTTCACATATAGCAGAGTAAATTAGGCTTGCTGCAAATGAGGAAACACGTCCAGTCAAATGATGTTTGCTGAAAGTCCCTTCCTATGCTGCCCATTTGACCAGCACGTTTGTTGGGGAACATATCAGAAGCCTGCTGATCCTGCATTGTTTCTCATTAACCTAGTGCTGCTGCTGCTGCTGCTGCTGCTGTCTGTGCTCCTGCCAGGAGCGTCTCATCTGATGCTATATGTGGCTGTTCCCTTTGAAGTGCATGTGCTTAGAGAGACAGAGGAGCTGAAGACATGCCCAAGGCTCTGGATGAGACAACAACCATTAGAGCCTCATACCAACAGCCTGATTATCATGTAGGCGTTATTTGTTGTTCATTATTATTGTAACAATGAATTGTAGTAGCTTGTTTGTTTGTATTTCATTCAAATACATTTGCTCACCAAATCCTTTGATATTCTTGCTCAGTTTATTTAATGTAAGGTGTCTAACTGTCTCCTAAATAATGGGAAGGTTGCCCCCACTGGTTGATTAGGACAAACGATAGGTAATAAAATCACAGCTCTTATGCCAAAGTCATGTTTCATGATGTTTTTTGCCAAACCGGAATTTTATGAGTAATTTTCCGCAGACCACTGCTAGCGTGACTAGACTGCATGCGGACATCATTTAATGTGTGTTCTGGGGCCCACTGAACCAGCCCCAGCTGTAATTGCCAAACCACTTGTAACTCATGAGTTAGAGGGGCCGGGGCACAGAAATGTTATGCTTCCCTTGTAAAGGGTGGCGACTCTGACAAACGACACAGAACGCCAGCCATCTGGAGCAGGAGGAGAGGGAAGCTGGTCTCTCCACAAGGTCAGGGACAGCCAGGGCACCATTACGCAGAAACCACTCTCGTTACTCGACTCCTAACCTAGTAAAATCTACGAAAGAACCTCCGACACAACAAAGTGTCAACAAGTAATTTCTCAAATGGCCTCCACTTCGAATCCTGATTTTAATAGTTTCTGTCCGCGGCGCCGGCGCTCATCATCTGAGGTCAGCAGGGAGTGGGTCTCTGGGGCGACCACGGGGGACAGCCGTCTGTGAGCGCAAAGATAAACTCCCAGAACTCCAGAGAGCTGACCTCCTCCTGCACCTATCTATATTGCCCAATGCCCACTCCTCCCCGTCCACTCCCCATCGTCCATCCCCCTCCTCTCCCATCCTCCCTTCTGAAAAAGGGCTTCTGACAAACTCATGAGGAAACTGTGCAGGAGATTTCAGCACTGCAACAGTCCAGCCATTGCTCTCTGCCTCACACACATGCCCCACCACCACCACCACCACCACCTCCGCCTCTTCCATTATGTCCTGAAATACCATTCCAGCCTGCGCCATCGCTAAATCATCTCAACTGCCCACTCATCCAAAATGGTGGGGATGACTTTGCCTGACGGTGGCGGCAGGGATGGTTCCTTACATAAGCAGGCTGATGCCAGCTCTGACATTAAGTCTCGTTTTAACTGATGAGTCGAAATTAGACACATTATCTTACCGAGGAATAGAGCAACAAATCATTTAACCCCCTCTGACCTTCTGGACCAGAGTAATTCATCGGACCGAACAGCAGCTCTGACAGATGCCTAATAGCTCCCTGACTTGGACCGTACCTTGACACCCCGTCATTAACGGAGGCCAGTAGAGCTGATGGAAAGACACCTTATCAAAGTGCTCAGTAGATATTCTATGCATTACATTCTCCTGGCTAAATTCCGCCGTGCGAGTGCACTGCCTGCGTGATCAATAATAACTTTGGGAGTGAGGGAGCTGCATTGACAGTATTATAGGATTTCAGAAAGCAGAACAGATCTACTCGCCTGGAGAAGCTGATGCTGTACGCAGATTATAATTTATATTTTATAGTAAGTTTTACAGTGCATTAAAATGAATTAACTAATACTAAATGCTGATTGGTTTTGCTCAAGGCTCTTTTATGTTAAGTAAATGAACACATTTTTAATGTGGGATCTCTGCATTATTATTCAATGCAGTAAATAACAAGCATAAAATGTTGTGGTTAATGCTCTGCTGATAGTTATTGGGGTTATGTTAATGTAGGCCTACAATATTGGCATCACCAAATACAGTATAGCTACACTGACTATTTGAATGGCCATATTCAGCATCTACCTTTTCCCTTGCTGCATACATGAATACATATCTGTCCTCCCTAGATTCCAGTTGTCCACTGCTTAGACTGTTCATCAGAACAAATCCTGTCAAATGAATGACAGCTATCTTACATTTTGGCACTCTCACCCTCCCTGAAGACACGTGGCTGAATCAAAGACGCAAGCCGTCTTTAACAAGGTGCAGTCCCTGCAGTGCCTCCCCGGGGATCACGGCTGGAAGGCAGGCAGACCAAAGTCATGAAGAGTGATGATCTGAGAGGAAAATGACAGTCTACCACAGGGAGAATTTGCATCTGTTTATTTGGCTCGGCCGTATTGTTGTGTTTGAGGAAGCTCCATTTTGTGCCACGGATCATTATTTGAATAAGCAATTCGGAGCAACAATGGGGGACTCTACAAACTGATTTTTGATGTTAAAGATGTAAACGACCACATTATGTGTTCTGTTGTGTTGTGCTAGTTGATGGTGATGATTGGGTGATTTCAAAACAAACGGGTTGTTTTGTATGATGCCTCGTGCATTGTATAACTGTTCATAATGAACCACTAACTTTGGTTTACACATTGCCTTTTAGATACTCCCAATCTCAAGGACGTCTGATCTGTGAAAGGTTCAGGACATTTGATGAGTTTTTGTTGATTACCAATGCCTCACAGAAAGAAGTCTGGGTGGTGCAAGTGTGGGGTTTTAATGTGCTGTGTTTTGAACCATCTTGCTGATCAGCAGTGCACTGAATACCAATTTTGTCAGGAAAAAAAACACAAGGTCTCAGTTAAAGTTCACCAACACATTTCAATGCCATTCAAAAAGAGTAATGATCGATGACTAACAACGGTGAAACATTAGGCATCCATTCTTCCATGCATATTCTCTACTTGCATACCAAACTTGAAATTGGTTTCTTATGACATTAACAAAACAACTTAATCAGAGTTTTATGTACAGCAAATGTTTATCTTTCCTGACTCAGGACTTGAATGTCTGCAGGGTTTGCAAGTCGGCTGGCACCAACACCAAGACACATGCTCCACAAGCTTCGGATAATGATTTGATAAGGAAAACACGAAAGTAAACATTTATTGAAAAAATAAATGCATCAGCTCAGACACTTGCTGGTTGAGAGTCTACACTTGTGCTTTGGATTTGGACATCCCAGGAGCAGGGAGGAGTATTTAAGAGCAGAGAAGGTGCTGAGTCAGTAAGTGCATCAGGCCAAGGCTGTTCTGGTAATATCAGACATCGGATCTATCATTCTGAACTCTGGATGTAAATCCATGTAGTTGAATAACCCTTTTAATGGACTTGGCACACTCCTACTGTGAACCAATAGCACTTCTTTTTAAGAAGATCCTAGGCAGTGCTGAGAGCCCTTTTTTCAGCGTGAGGCTTCGGCATGTATTGATTGATAAGCTGTGTCTATCGGCGTAGATCACAGGAAAGGCAATGGGCCAGAAATGCCTGTGTGCCTTTGCTGATGTCATGAGCAATTTGCATGTATAAAGTGCAATGACTTCACTTTGTTATTGAATTAAACTGCTGTTCCATTACTGTCACCATCTTTGAGCATTCATAGCTGCCGAGAAAATGGATAGGGAATTCCCTGGTGATGTCTTTGGGAGTCTTGGCCATCTAAGGAAGTAGGATAAATGTTTGTTTATCATTAGTGTGTATGCTCTAAGCCACTCTTCAGGCCTACAGGACTGTTTTTCAGAGGTAGTGCACTTCAACTCAGTCCAAAAGATTAAAATGCACCCAAAATGACAGACGAGTCTTGCGAAATATGGCTGTCACTGTCAAACATAATGATGAATGTTCCAGAAAGAGGCGGTCAGCTGTGAACGTCAAGGGATCTCTGTCTGTATTACAGACAGTTACACAAGGCAACGTCTCATTTGATATATCTCGTTCATTTGTTGAACTTTTACAAGCATTCATTATCAGGTGCCGCAGAACACATGCATATTGATATAGTGGCTAGGCTATTAAAACCAACATCGAGCGTCTTCATAAATAATGTATCGAGGCAGAGGAAGCATGGAGGCTATGTAATTTGTCTCTAATCTCAATGTGTGAAATGGAAAACAAAGCTGCTGTTTCGCCCGCCACCCTCCCCAATCTCCCTTCCCGTTTGCCTCACAGAGCAACCCCACAGGACTTTGTTTTGTTGAGACCTCCGCTTTTTTTTTTTGTTCCGTTCACCGCAGGCCGTGTGGCATTAAAGTTATTATGAAAATCTGAAGGATTGTTGCTCATGCGAAAAGGCTTGGCCATTATGACTGTTGTTGTCAGATGTGCGACAGCACGGGAAACAAGGATGCAAATGGCTTTAGAACAGCAAGCAGAACAGAGCTGAAACATTTGTCATTGTTCAACCTTACAAAATACCAAATGTATCATGTCTGCAGTTCACTCCACAGTCTGTGTTGAAACATGGCGAGACAGGCTGGAGCAAAGATAATTTTCCTTCGTATCATGGATGACTTGACATTTGACAAGCAGAAAAATGGTCTTAACGTGTCTCGGGCAAAAGTGGTTGAGACAACAGGCTCTACCATATTGCTATAGCCTGTTAAGTCCTTTTTGACACAATGTTCAAGGAACCTGACACCACCATCATAACAGGACACCACCGTTTTCATAAAATTGATACCTTTATGGCCTGAATGGGCCAATGGTCCCAACCCATTCTGTTTGCCCTGCTCCAGCCTCATACATGGGAAAGAAACACCCTGTTTGTCCACCAGATACTTGCAAATGCATCTGAATCATGCAAAGCTCACATCGGTGAGGATCCTTGCATAAGAAATATGGTAAACAATCAAATATTTGTGTAAACAAAGTGTAAAACAGAAAGTAGATCTTAACAAACAGTTGGAGGCTAGGATATGGTTTATCGGGGAATATGATTAAAATAAAGTAAATGCAAATCTTATGCTAAAACTGAGTAGATGGAGAGAGCACCGCCTCTTTCTGTGACTTTATGTCTACAGATTCTGGATTATATCCTCATTTTTTCCCTGAACAGGACATATTGGAGCATAATATGTGTCAGAAGGCACAGCTGCTGTAAATCCCTTGTTCATGCTTTAAAGCTAGAGGGAGATGAGAGGGAGAGACAGAGAGAGATAGATAGAGAGAGAGAGAGGGAGATAGACAGAGGGGTAGAGAGAGAGAGAGAAATGGGGAGCTAGAGGTGGGGGATGTGACAGTGAAAAGACAGTAAGCAACATAACCACACATATAAACATGAAGAGCGTGACAGAGTGACAGGACGAGGGAGAGAGAGAAACACACACATAAACAGAGAGAGAGAGAGAGAGATAGGGTGAGAGAGAGAGAGAGAGAGAGGGTGAGAGAGCAGAAGGAGGAGGAGAGGTGTGTAACCTGACAGATGAAATGTCTGCGATGCATCTGCAGGGGCTTGCTTTCCTTGTGCATCCCTGCGCGGCGTCTCCTCCATCTATCACGGCGCTTTGTGTTAATTACCACACAGACACTGCTGGCCACGGGAGGGGGGAGTGGGCCACTTGTCAAGAGCATACATCACCTGTTGGAACATCAGTTAGCCCTCACCTCCCACTGCTCCCTGGCCCTGTCCAGCGTGGTCAGCTATCACCCTGTCCAACTGGGAGAACAGGAGAAAACTTTACCCTGCTACCTGCCTCACCACGCCATGCTTCACAGTCAACATGTCCGAGGATTGAAAACTGAGCGTTTATTTCCTATTCGCCTATTATGTTAATTCAACAGGGAGCACAAACATCACTGCATGGTGATTTTACATGCAATGTGAACCTCCACTCCGCTGCAACTATCTTTTAGGGAGAGAGTAACTTCTGACTGGTGATCAGGCAGTCGCCTCACTTGCATGTAATTAAGATTCCATCAAAACAACTCATTATGTCATCTAACGCTAAAAACAGCAGAGAGAGAGGGAGAGAGAGAGAGAGAGAGAGAGAGAGAGAACGGAAGCCGTTGTACAGCGAGCTGGCTTCTGCCATGGCTTTCATCCCGGTAATGTGGGATCAGTGGCCAGAGCGAAATCAAAGTCGGGAGCTGGCGTGGACCTGCTCTTAATTACCTTGGAGACGCGGGCCCCCACACTGAGCGAGGCTAACCCTGGGGTGACCTCCGCTGACCCCAGCCACCGCTCTGTAATCAGGAAGCGGGTCGGTGGGATTGAAGGGCTCGACTTCACCGCGCGTGGGCCGCTACAGGGGGAGAGGCGCCGACAGACAGACAGCTCTGCGTGACCTTGAGAAGAGCCAGATTCATGCCAACCTCCACAGCACAGCGTGAGCAGGAGCAGGAGCGTCAGACTGCATTCATGAAGGATAGAGGGGAGCAGAGGGGGCTGAGAGAGAGAGAGAGAGGGAGAGAGAGAGA
This sequence comes from Sardina pilchardus, assembly GCF_963854185.1. NCBI lineage: Eukaryota > Metazoa > Chordata > Actinopteri > Clupeiformes > Clupeidae > Sardina > Sardina pilchardus. The sequence goes on along the minus strand of NC_084995.1, from coordinate 15,299,182 downwards.
GAGAAAGAGAGAGATGTCAAGCAAGAGAGAGAGAGAATGAAAGAGAGAAGAGAGCGAGAAAGAGAGAGATGTCAAGCAAGAGAGAGGGAGAACGAAAGAGAGAAGAGAGTGAGAAAGAGAGAGATGTCAAGCAAGAGAGAGAGAAAGAGAGATGGAGAGAGAGAGAAAGAGAGAAGTCAAGCAAGAGAGAGAGAGAGAGATCAGGGAGAAAAATGGAGAGGAATGAAGGAATATGCAGAAGGTTGCCATAGAATTTTATAATCCTGGAATTCTGCATTTTTACATGCTTGACATCTGCCTAAAAGCAGTGATGAAGAATATTCATTGGTATGGTAATTCCACGGATCTGTTGCTTTTAATTTACATTTAGTAGGCAGTATTACCCTACGTCAGCTCACGGTGTGGTTAATGAATACATATATAGGTGTGCTTTGGGAGTTAGAGCTATACAGTCTGACCTTGGGGTTACTAGACGTATACTACATAAAGTGGACTGCAGAACCTTTCAACGGCTTCCTAAAACTTTGGAATAACAACAATAAAGGAAGGTATTTGTGACTGTAATAAAGTTGCCCTTCCTTCTCCCTTGAAGAGTCCCAGAGGAGCAAGACCAATAAAGTCTGTCAAATTCTGACCCGGGAGAGGACACTGAATCCATTTATGTCCATTCCTTCCGCACTTCCTCAGTCTTCTCTTGAAGACATCCGGCTCACACAGACACAGTCTCCGTGAAAAACAACTTAAACATAAAAGCAACAGTCATCCTCACTATATCTCCTTGATACCTTGAACCTGACAGAGGATCGCTCCGGAGGCAGGCTTTCAAAGAGGAAAGGGGAAAAAAGCAATACCTTCAGATTGTCTCTTGCTGTCAGGTCAATGTCAAGAGACATTTCATTAGCTTAATTTTCACATTTCAGGTTTGACATGCTACTTCACAAAATGACAGATTGGTGCAGGGAAGAGAAGACCCCCCCCCCCAACACACATACACACACCCCCACAAACACCCACCTCAAGAAAATCTTGACAGTGTGATGGAGATGGACAAGGGTACTTTTGAAACCGTAATATTTGTGATAACAAAGGCGACATAAAGTAAACACGTCAAACAAATCAAACATGTTTCCCTGGCATTGACATGTGCCTTTAGTTGAGTCTGCTGGCTATGCATCGATCTATTTGTTTCAGTGAACTGAAATAGTGAGAGCTTACCACACCCCCTACTGGACAGAGAGGAAACTGCCTTATAGGCGAGGGCTGACGAAAACTGGGAATATACCACAGTAATATGTCCCTAATATGTCTGATGTAAACAAACAAAACTTTTCTTTACATTACAGTTCATCACCTGCAATAATTTGTAATATTTGAGGCCCACTAGCCATAATTCAATAGTTCAGTAAGGGCTATGTTTTGCTCTGGCACCTTGTTAGGCTGAGGCTGACTGTCCGTTTTCCCAGCAGCAAGTTATGAGATCATTTGCAGGGTCTTAGTTCCCACAACAAGTAAGCATAATTTACATTGTGCTGACGTTCCGGATACACTTATAACAACACCTTTGAGTTTCTTAGACCAGTGATTCCCAATCTGGGGCCACCAGGGATTGCAGAGGGTCCGCACAGTGTTGCCTGGGCTGAGGTTGTGAGGTTACCAAAAGTTAATTTGCACACATTAAATGTATAAAATCCCAATAATACACCCAATTGGATAATCCAAATTAAAACATGTTTTTGTTCCACATTTAAATTCCTGTAGCTACAGTATACCTCTGACCGCTGAAATGGCACGCAACCTTCAGGTCGGGCTAGGCTAAGCATTGGTAATTCATCCCTGGACCCCGATTGTGTATGTATAGTTTGGGGCCTACAAGGAAAAAAGGTTGGGAAACACTTAGACTACAAATAGTGGTTATTTACTGTAACAAAGAGCTCTAGGAACTGATGGTGATATACACGGGTGATACTAATCATACTTTAATAATCACTTTCTGTCTTACTAAACCAGACAGACACACAATACAAATCGGATATACCAGTCTGGTCCGGTTGGTCAGGGACAGGGAAACAGGAGAGTGGACACAGGACAACTCGTGTGTGCCCTTGTTGTTTGCACTGACCTTTTTGATAGAAGCCTCATTCAAGTGACAAAGAAATACTCACTGATACCCTTGATACTAATATGGCAAAACCCAAGCTGACAAAACTGCTGCACTACAGTAGGCTATGTAATCATGCATTACTGTAATCACACCTGTAACCAGAATTTCCACAGTGCTATACAGACCTGTAGGTGGCAGTCACACCTTTAAAATAATGGCAGCCCTCACCTCGATATTTTCCGTCTTCCAACAACTGTGGAGAATCCTATTGTGCTTGTTAAGCGGTTGTAACGTGCTTGTTTATGTTCAACGCCCCACAATATTAGGGAGATGGTATTATGTACAATTATGTACAATTTGCATAGTTATAAAGATATGAATACACATTATTGATTTGAATATATGACCTGGTTACTGTAACAGCCAAAGGCTGCATATGTTCAGAACGGCAACACTGGCCACTTATGTTAACAACTCATCTCACCAAGTATAACATAGCAAGTGTGGCTTCATTCCAACGGAAATACCACCAAATGTGCTTTGCATTAGGTTTAGGATTTTCATCGGAATGTATAATCGTATGTTTGGAGTGGGAGGTTCGTGCCATCCTGTGTCTGGACTCTGGACAGTTGGAGGGACTGTGCCATCCAGACTGCCTTCATGAAATCGGAGAAGACGGGTTCTGAAAGCGTGAGAGAAATTACTTTGCATTTTTAAAAGTGGTAACGCTTGATTTCATACGATTAAATACAGCCACTAGCCCATGCGATACTTCAGCAAAACTGAAATAACACTTTCTAGAGGTGGCTTAGCGCTCTCTCTCTCTCTCTCTCTGTGTGTGTGTGTGTGTGTGTGTGTGTGTGTGTGTGTTTCTGTGAGTTGAGGGTGGGGGTGAGAGTTTGTGAATTTCTTTGTTTTCGTCCATCTCATTGGTTGAGCGTTTTCAGTCAACTTTTTTTCAGAAGTTCTGTATATAAAACTACAGACAATGAGTAAGATCACAATTTTCGAACTCGAGGCTCCATCCAATGGGATTACATTTTCTAACAGTATTCGGCACTGCTCTAACTTCAGACCTACAGACGGTTGTTAGCAGAGTAGAGGAATTACTAGTAAGCTACCTGATAGATTGAAGAGTTACCTATAAAATAGAATTTTAATTTCAGGAGTGAATTATCACACCCTCTTATTGGCTCTGGAACTAGTCTTGAGGTGCATTTAAAACATTTAGGCTACACCATGGCAAACACCTGTTTGCAGTTAAGCGGTTTTATGGTCAGCTGCATTGGATGGATTGGAATCGTAATCGCCACGGCCACAAACGACTGGGTGGTGACTTGTAAATATGGAATGAATACCTGCAAAAAGATGGATGAGCTGGGGGCTAAAGGTTTATGGGCAGACTGTGTGATTTCTACTGCGCTGTATCACTGCGTCTCTTTAACCCAGATTTTGGATTTACCAGGTAAGTCAGTAAACCTATGAAATTGTCATTGTTAGAAAATGATAACAGCAAAGGCCTACTAATCTATCAACGAATATTTTCCAGTTGCTTGAAAGTCATCACTAAATATGACTAGGCTCACTCACCTGTATGGATAACTCCATGATGTCTATTGTATCAGGAGCACTGATTATCCTCCATGCCTTAATATTTTGTCATTATACATTGACATGTATAGGCACATGGTGCAATGATTTCTGGTTATAGATAACTTAACTGTATGTGTGTTTCTTGCTGTAGGCTAGGCCTAGTTCATGCGTCCAATGTTAATTTACTGCTCCTTAAATGAATGTTATTAATGAATCAATTAACGTTAATTAATCCAACGTCTGTTTACCTCCGCAGCTTACATTCAGACGTCTCGTGCCCTGATGATCACTGCATCGATCCTCGGTTTGCCCGCCGTGGCGATCGTGCTGTGCTCAATGCCGTGCATCAACTTGGGAAATGAGCCGGAGAGCGCTAAAAATAAACGGTCTGTGCTCGGCGGGATACTCATTCTGATCATAGGTGAGGAAGCACTGGAGCAGTTTGTTGTTGTTGTTGTTGTGTCTAGGCCTATTTTGTATTTTATACACATAGTCACACAGGCACATTTGAGACACTGAAGCCAAAATAAAATGGGAGTTTAAACTTGTTATTGGGTGGAGTAGCTGAGTCTACTCTGGCTTGGAAAAAGTACAGTGGCCCCCGCCTATTTTATTTCCTCCCCTCGGGAATTCACCATGACATGTCTGAATTTCCCTTCCCACCTGGCTGCTATAGCAAAATTGCGAAATTGGATGCCACTGTCTAATTTTTTTTCTCATGGCACCAGTTTTGCATACAGGTGGATATACAGTTGAATTGCATCAATATATATATATATTTTTACTAAGATTAAACTAACTTCAGTTACTAAGTTTAGATAACCTTAAAGATGTCTGTTGCTGATCAGTTCTATGTTATAGTAAAGATTGCAGGTATTTATCTCTATCTCAGCTTAAAAAATTGTCATAATGTAGGGATGAAAGTAGGGAAGTGTAGTGAATGAAACTGTTAAAGTTATCAAGTGAATGATAACTTTTCCTGAATACTGTAGGCTTTAGGCCCAAATCCTGCTGGTAAACACAATAACGCACCATTTAATCGCTAGACTATCTTTGAGGTGGTGGACATGTGCTTTAAACGGTCTTGTGTGTGTTCACAGCCATGTGTGGGATCGTCTCCACTGTGTGGTTCCCTATCGGCGCCCATCAGGAGCAGGGCCTCATGTCCTTTGGCTTCTCCCTCTACGCCGGGTGGGTGGGCGCCGCCTTCTGCCTGCTGGGGGGCTGCCTGATCACCTGCTGCAGCATGGACAGCCCCGCCCCCTACGCCGACAACAACCGCTTCTACTACTCCAAGCAGGGACCCAACACCGTCCCACCCTCCACCAATCACGCCAAGAGCGCTCATGTTTGAATGGGCTCTTGCAACACACTTTTTTTTACCGAGGAATGGAAAGACCCTATGTGCCTCACTGTCCCTTCTCTATCGCGATTACCACTAAAATGCCCGGTTACCATGGGGCGATTGGACGCTTATTTGGCAAGGAGTGACTTTGTGTGTGATAGACTAGAGCGCTTCCTCGTGTCAGGTGCGTGTGTGGCAGGGCGAGGCAGAGACTCTCCCTGATGTTACGTAACAAACCCCAGCTCCCAGCTCGCCAGCTCAAGAGCAGCACTGCTGTCCACAGTGAACAAAGGGGACATGATTTTAAAGTTGTTTGATTTTATTTGTGGTTATGCTTTGTGCACATTGCAAAAATGTTCCTTTACCTTTAGCTACCGGAATACGGAAGCCCAGAGGTGTGACTGCAAGATTTGTTTTTGTGTGTGTGTGTGTATATTGAGATATCGTATTACTATAGAGTGTGTGCTCATTTGACTAAATTGTGCACTCGTTTTACAAGATTGTGCACTCCATTTTGTAGATCCTGTGCTCGTTTTACTATATAGGGTTCTCATTTTACTAAATTGTGTCTCATTTAAATTTTGTGAAATGAGCTTATTTACCAAATGGAGTGCACTATTTAATAAAACGAACACAGGATGTAGTAAAAAAAGAAAAAGTGCACTATTAAGTAGAACAAGTGCACAATAATACTAAATTGTGTGCACATAATAGTGAAAAGAGAGCACAATTTAGTAAGACACAATTCAGTAAAATGAACAGACAATTTAGTATGAGTGCACGTTTTCTCAATGTACAAAAATATCTTACAACGACATCTACAGGAATCTGCAATGGAAGTAGCGATATTGTTATAGTGTGCATTTTAAATAAATGAAAAGACAAAACAAAACTAACACAAATCATTTGAAATGTAAGTTAGTTTCTCCTTAAATGGGGAACAGAATAGGCTACTTACCTGTCTTCTGACCCAAGATGAATGGCGAATAGACATACTGTATGTAACCAGTTCCTCTTTAACAATTTTCTATTACGTCGAGAGACTTGTAGGACATCTACACCAAAGTAGTTTGTGATTTTCTTTATTTATTGCAACATTTGTATCAATTTGTATTTTTTTATTTTTAATAAACAATGTCTTTCACACTCCGATGCCTTTCTGTGTTTATGCAGTTTTGGAAAACTATATCAGCAAAATAGTATCTAGTTGTAATCCATTCTGCAGGAGTTGTTTTGGTTATCGGATGGTTATCTTCTCAACGTCAAGTTTCCACTGCCTACAAGTGCAAAAATGCCTTATGACTTTCTTCCACGACAATGCTGATTTGATGAAGCAAAATGACAGAATACCAAAATGTCTTCATATTCTTCCTGAATATGAACCAGGTTCAACACCCACATTTAAATGAAGGATGTTTTCCTCCACTGGGTCAAAGCAGGTTACATTACGTTTCTCCTAATGGCATCAAAGGATCTTAGAGTGTCGCCTTTTCCTTCAGTATCTAATTACCGTCTGCGCTTAAGGGATTGATCTCTCTCACACCTGACAGAGTGATCCTACTGACACCGATGAGCCTGGGAATTAATGCATGTAGACAGGTTTATTGGCGTTGCACTGCAAGACAGCTTCCCATCTAAATGCCCTCCCTGTGGACATGGCCCACAATGGCCCTTGTCAATGTGCATTGCATACCATGTGATCTCACACTATATTCCACTATGTACTCACCCTGGTCATCTGTCATGGAGGAGATGGAGTTCGTCATCGTGACAAGCACATGATAACACTGGACATTCCTCCTCAGAAGTCTTTGTTAAATTCACCAGGAGTTAAGAACTGCCAGATCTTCCGTGGTTATTTTGTGGTGACATTCCTTCTCTGTTCTGAACAAAAATAGCTGTTCTCATGGTCATATGACTCCCAAAGTCTGAAAAGCAATTCTCATGTTAGTTCAGCAGTTGCATAGCAGTCGGTCAGTTTGATTGGTGTACACCCTGTGGGTGGGTGCATTGAGTTTTAATTACAGTCTGGTTAAAACTCACTCTAATGCATTACGTATCAATGTCAAGGCTCACCTCACTTTAAATTAATTATTTGATTAGAGAGGACAATTATGTTAAGTGGCACAGACAATTCAAGGGGCAGGGTTTGATGACACGCCTCAGTCCAGTACAGTCTGTGCCACAACCACACACAGCTGGACACTACAATTCCTGGTGAGAGTCAGAAAGTGTGTGGAAAAAATGTGCTGATATGAGTTGTGCCTCCACGCTGTGCCTACAACGATTAGAGGAGTGAGACGTGCCGTAGTCAGCTACATCAGCAAATAATACTATGAAAAAGGAGTTCCAACAGTGGGGTTCCAGTGGCGACATACAGTAGGAGTCTTTAGCTACATAGTGGTTAGGTGCAAAACCTACACTGAACCTTTCTAACCGGAGGCAAGTTAGGGTTTTACATATCAACAGCAATACTCCCATCTTTGTGTACATGGTTGTGTGTCCCACATTTCAAGTCTTTGCATTTACTCAGTCAGTCCATGCTGGGGAAAAAAACTGTCACAGTGTCTTAAATCTATAGAAACAACCTCTGAAACTAATATAGCTTATTCAGTACTATACATGACCTTAGGAAACCAGCACAGACAAGGGCTCACATAAGAGTTCAGGTTTTGGGAAGACCAACGATTAGATTCTGGTGGTAGAAGTAAAGGTTACAATCTGAGGATGGGACATTTACAATTCTAACATCTTTGTAATCAAAAAAAGTTCCTTTTTGGTCATGGCGAACAAAATTAATTATTAAAGTGCCTAATACTGTATTGTTGCATAGGGGGAAAAAAAGAAAAGTTTTTCCCACATTTACCGTCTATACCTACTATTTTCTTTATGTTCTATAAATCTACTTTTCAAGTTTGTGTAAATATCTGTATTATTAAGCACCATATTCTGGCATACTGTATGTATACATAGACCTACAATATGTACACACATACACACAAAGCTGCCATAAGGCTCTCACAGCATGGCATAGAGTCAGGTAGCAGCTCCATTGGACTGAGGACAGCAATGGAGGCTGAATGTTGTCTTATGAAGCACTCATAAGCCCCACATTAGTGAACTCCCCCTCAAGATACACATGTTCGTCCAGAGCCGTCCAGTGGCACTGGCGCCATGTTGAGGCCATAGAGTGCACTCAGTGCATCGGCATGGCTCAAATGGAACAATATGTTTTGCCAAAACCATACTGTAACAATACGCTGAAGATGTGACAGTACGTTTTGTCCAAACCATACTGTCGTACACCAGCATGGATCAACTCCGCCGCAATGAATGATGACAATGGTGTACTATCAGGACGACATGGACATCATCCCTCTGCAAAGCTGAAGGCGCCCCCATTCGCAGTATGCTTGTGTTTCCCCTTTGAGACCGAGCTCCGCTCTCCGAGCTCCAGCCATGTTGACGCAGCTCAATCGGTCCACCCCACAGGAAGTGGCCGACGCTAAGTTAAATAATCCGCTCATGTGGAACACTAAAGGCTGGTGTTGTTTCACCGTCATTAAACAAATGTAAAGCAAGAAACCACTCTATATCGTATCTGCAATAAATAACTTTCATTCTTGAATGGAAGCAGTATCAACAAATCATTACACAGTGCACCAAGGGTAGCAAAAACCACAAATGGAAGAAACAGTTAGAAAAAAAATCATAAAACCAGGTACACATTTAAACTTCATACCAAAACATACAGCAAAAACAAACATCAAGTTTGCAAGGGAAGCCAATCTCAACATTTCCTGGACAAGATCAAATAAACGGCAATGGCAGGATAGGTCTACACAGTACAACACAGTACCATTTCAGAGACAAAAGAAACGAATAGCAGCTGACTTTAAAAGCAGTAGTGGCAACATTTGTTGTTCCTCTCGTTTTAAAATAGAATTGTAATAAAATAGGTATTTGCTTTTAAGTATATCATTTATTTAATGTGACCTATTCCTGTTTGTCCCTAACGTTCCCTATGTGTCCTACTGTTCTAGAACCTACCACAGACAAACACTCTTTCACTAATAAAAGGAAAAGAGAATATCAACTGTGTCTCTTAGCTCTAGAAAGACACTGTAAGAAATCTCTGCTCTCATGGCTTTCACAACATCTCTTCTCTGGGGATTATGCTAATGTCCAGGGCGTGTGCCACACTTAAAAAGACAACTTGCACGGGAAGTAAAAACACCACACTGCAGATCTTTTAAAACTATTGTAGGAAACAGCCTTGAAAACACTACTGTCAGAGACCTCATGCCTACCCAGATGTTTTAGAAGGTTAATCTTATCACGTGCCAACTCTGATGGCCACTTGGGTTTTTGTTTTTGTTTTTTTTGTTTTTTTTCGATTGCAGTTAACACACACTACAGTGCAGACTTTGGCTTGCTCTGTAAACGGAAAACTGTAGGAGTGGCATACAGGGAAAAAGAGAGAGAGAGAGAGAGAGACAGAGAGAGAGAGAGAGAGAGAGAGAGAGAGAGAGAGTTGTTACAGAAGAAGGTTCCAGCTGTTTGGACACCCTCCCACCTATAACAAACAAAAGAATCTACAATGCTGCTACATTTAGAAGAGTTGTATGTTGTCTCGTTGTGGTAATCACACATGCAATACTCAGCGACACGCGTACTCATGGCCCTGTGCACCTGAACATGCTACACATTCAACACGACACATCGGAAGGTAGCCACACCGAAAATACCAAGGCAACAGTATTGTACCAACGAGGTCCCAGCAAAATGGAAATCTTCGGTAGAGAGCGAGCGCGAAAAAACAGCGAAAAATGCTTCAGAAAACACACGTACCGTCTTTTAAATATTTCTTTTTCGTTAATGGCGACGTTTTCTATTCTCATACAATGCTTTGTGGCATGACTCAGAACTGGGAGGGAGTGTGAGATTTTAGACTCGTACACTGTGGCCTGGCAGACACAAGCATGTTTACACCACACTAGCAGGGGGTCAAGGGTCACGGAGGTCAAGGGTCACGGGGGTGGCGGGCAGCGGCGGGCAGGTAGATGCCAGAGCAGTGCAGTGCAGATCGTGTCGATGTACAGTAAGGCCATCTTTGGCAGGGCGGATCCTCTCATGCAGAAAGTAGCCATCAGACGTGTTTAAGGACGCTCGGAGCTACACTTGGTCCTATTTATAGGGAGACGCTCCTCAGAGTGAGAGACACTAAAGAGAGAGAGAGAGAGAGATGGAAAGAAAGAGTGAGAGATGTAGAAGAGAGAGTGAGAGATGGGGGGAAGAGATGGAGAGAAAAAGAGTGGAAGATAGAGTGAGAGATGAAGGGGTAATGGGTGGGGAGGCAGAGAGAGAGAGAGAGAGAGAGAGAGATGGAGGGGTGATGGGTAGGGAGGCAGAGAGAGAGAGAGAGAGAGATGGAGGGGTGATGGGTAGGGAGGCAGAGAGAGTGTGAGAGTGAGAGATGGGGGTTGATGGGTGGGGAGGCAGAGAAAGAGAGAGAGAGAGTGTGAGATGGAAGGGTGGGGGGCAGTGAAAAAGGGAGTGATAGAGTGAAAAGAGATAGAGGGGTGGGGGGGGTGTTGGGTGATGGGTGGGGGTCAGAGAGATGGAGAGAGTAGAAGAGAGAAAATAAGGAGCCTGTTGACAGCTGAGTCACATACGAAGCACACGCCAGAGAAGCATTCAAATGGAGCCCCCCCCGCCCCCCCCAACCCATGCGCTCTCAACATGCCTGCTCCCTGTCTGCTCTCAGCCCTCACTCTCGGGGTGGGAAGCCCACAAACCATACTGTGTTCTCACTCCAGAGCTGCTCACGCAGAGAGGCCTGCTTGCAAGGATGTGTGTGTGTGTGTGTGTGTGTGTGTGTGTATGTGTGTGTATGTGGGGTGGTCACAGACATGGATGGCAAGCTGCTGAATTGAGATGGGTGGACAATGTGATGACCCCAAAGGGTGTCTGTCAACAAAACAGCCTGGCCTATAAATAGATAAACAAACATACATACACACAAACAAACAAATAAATAAATGCATCAAATCACTTTTACATGCATGCCCCAGCCTGACAAGATTCTTCATATCAACAAGCCCCAGACACAGACACCGAAACACATGGACATCATGGCAACCATAGTTAAAGCACACACTGACAGATGAAGGCACTATTGCAAGCGACTGCAAGTCCAATCAATATTTGTGGCAACTCGTTGGTGATGCGTCTCCACCAACCCCACCTCTTGGGCTAGAGGCTAGCAGGAGGAGCGGTGAAGTAGAACGTTCCACCCATGCACTCGCAACGCCCCCCAAACACTCCATAGTGGACTCCGTCATCGTAGCGCAGTCACAACAGTGTCTGATAGCCGACTTTAACTCAGCTTATCCATGCTCCTGTTCATATCCCATGTTAGGATTTTTTTTTGGCTGACAAAAATAAGGTATAATGTTTATTACGAAAATAATTACAACGCCTTGTAAGTTCCGAATTCAGAACCAAGGGGATACGTAAATGAGGGGGTCAGGTAATAACATTTGTGGAATCTCACCTTTTCTTTCTATGATGGGTTAAACTAAAATAAAAAATAAAAATGACTTCCTTCCTGTCCTTGGCAGATTAAAAGATCGCCTCTGCAGCCAGAGGATCCCCTGACCAAGATACAGGAAACAGGTTCAGGTTTCAAAAACCGCCCACTTCCTGCCAGTCAAAAGAGGCTGTGTTATGAAGAGGTGGCAAATGGCAAACTGTTCTATTTTTTGGGTTGTGACTTGAACCGCGTGATGTAACTCTTTCACACGTAATGAAAGCCAGGCTTGCTTGGGATGGCCAGAGCATCTGAAACAATGAGCATGCGTGGACTGAAGTGTTGAGGCGATATTTAAAACTACGGCCTTGAGAAAAGGAGAACAAAAAAAAAAAAACGGTGGAGCGTTTGTTTTGAAGTGGGAAGGCTGCTGCCATGGTAAGGTTAACCCAGCTGATATGTACCACTAAGTCCTCGCCTCTCCGCCTACTTCCCAGCAACAACTGATAAGAGGACGACGGCACGAGCACAAAATGGAGCTCTCCTGACTCAGAGGAAACCATCTAGCCCAAGGGTTCTAGCCATCATCATCATCATCATCATCATCATCATCATCATCATCATCACCACCACCATCAACCACAGCCTCAGCATCAGCACACACACAAACAGGACAGTAGTCACCCAGGGGGGGGGTCCATCTCAGTCCAGCGGGTCGTCTAAGTCATCGTCCACCGCCAGGCCCTCGAACGCCAGGCCGGGGGGGCTTTTGCTTTTGGCTCTGCTGCTGTGGGGGGAAGGGGAGGTCCTGTGGCCGTCCAGCGAGTTGGCCGCCGCCGGGGGCTTGACCGGGGGCTCCGGCGGACTCGTGCCCTGGCCCTGGCGCTGCTTGGCGGTGGCGGCGGGGTCCGGCGGCGTGGCCCAGCTGTCCTCGGGCGGGTAGAAGTTGTCGGCGAAGCCCTCGTCGACGCCCACGTCGTAGCGCTGGTAGGTGCTGGCGTGGGCCTCCTCCTCGCGCGCCGTGATCTCCAGGGTGCTGTTCCACATGCCGTAGCCAAAGTAGATCAGCACACCTGCAGGGGGGCAGGGAGGGACACACACACACACACACACACATACATACATACACACACACACACACACACACACACATACATACATACACACATATACACACACACCACACACACATACACACATACACACATATACACACACACACCGTACACACACACACCGCACACACACATATACACACCGCACACACATACACACATACATGCACACATACACACCGCACACACACACACACACACACACACACACACACACACACACACACACACACACACACATACATACACATATACACACCACACACACACACCCGTACACAACACACGCATCATGCACACGCACACATGAACACACGCAAACACACACACACACACACACACACACACACACAGAGAGTGAGACAGTGAAATAAAGAGAAAGTTAGACATTGGAATACAGCAGCCATATTCCATGCTAGTCCAGTAGCTAAAATAGGGAGCAGAGAGATAAAGTGTGCAGTCCTTTTGTCCTTTTCTTATCAGGAACAGAGCGTGAGAGTGGGAGAACAATGTGCCCTAAGACATGACACAAGCTCAATGGGAGAAATGGGCTAAAAAAACACATTGCTCTTCACAAGCACACACACACACACACACACACACACACAACGATGACACATGCAGATACAGACACACACACACACACACACACAGACTCACACACACACAAATAACGATGACACATGCAGATACAGACACACACACACAAACACACAAACACACACAGACTCTCTCACACACACACACACAGACTCACACACACACACACACACACACACACACAGACACACACACACACACAGAGAGACTCACCCAAGAAGCACCAGACGGCGAAGCGTATCCAGGTGATGTCGGAGAGCTTGAGCATGAGGTAGATGTTGACCAGCATGGCGCAGGCGGGCACGAAGGGCACACAGGGCGCCATGTAGGGCAGCCGCTTGGGGTTCTCCGGCTGCTGCAGGATGACGAACACCAGCGCCGCCATCACCACCAGCAGCGCCACCAGCAGCAGCACCGCCCACCAGCGGCCGTCCGCGATGCAGCCCGCGCCGAACGTCACCAGCGAGCAGAAGCCGAACATCAGGAAGAAGAGGAGGAGGACGCAGCGGGTGACGGTGCGGCCCGTGGCGACCGTGGGCCGGTCCATCTTGCCCGGCAGGCCCAGGCGGATGCGGAGCGTGTAGTAGCGCGGGCCGAGCAGCTTCTTGAGCTTGAGCACGTGCGCGCCGTCCGACTCGTCGGCCTCGATGACCGACGACATGTCCACCGTGCCGTAGTTGGGGTGCGCCGCCGTGTACGCCGACTTGTCCGGCTTGCCGATGAGCATCTCGTTGTCGCCGAGCGACGGCAGGTTCTTGGCGCCGCAGGTGTTGGTGGCCGCGCCCGAGGAGGAGAAGTCGTCGCCCTCGCTGACCGGCGAGCAGGCGTCGCGCTCCCGCTCGCACTCGGCCAGCACGCCCTCCCCGCGCCGCTGCTTGGTGCTCTCCTCGGACAGGAAGTTGACGAAGCCGTGGATGTCGCTCTCGGGCTGGTAGCGCAGCAGCAGGACGCAGACGGACACCAGCGTGTAGGCCAGCAGCGTGCCGATGGACATCATCTCGATCAGGTCGCGCAGGCTCACCAGCAGCGCCAGCAGCGCCGCCAGGCAGCCCGACACCACGCACGCCAGCACCGGCGTCTCCGTGTACGAGCTCACCACCGCCAGGAACCTGCACGCACGCACGCACACACACACAAACGTACGCACGCACGCACACACATGGTAAACACACACACACACGGTAAACACACTCTACTAATTCTTATCTGGATTAACATGTAGGATGACTTTACATTTGTATCCACAGCTGTTGAGAGCATTTTACACACACACACACACACACACACACACACACACACACTCGCATGGTAAACACACACTAGTTCTTTATCTGGATTAACAAGTAGGATGACTTTACATTTGTATCCACAGTTGTGCATTTCACACACACAATGTAAATACACAACATACTGTACTGTATACTGTATCTGCAATACCTGCGAACACAACACATAAACGATATGCTGTGCACCTCCTGTGTTAGTGTTGGGTGCTGTTAAACATGGCTGCAGAGCTTGATAAATGGCATGCTGGCTAATGAGCCAAGCCCGTCACGGTTTCATATGTATTTGTTTACTCTGCGGTTACCGTAGGAATGCACAGCACAATGCACAAATAATGGGCTGCCACGCAAACACGGTGAGCTCACTGAGCTGTGCTCCATAATTGAGATTATTGAGCGTCTTCTGCTACTGCAGAGCAGGCAGTCATAATTATCTCTGAATTACATGTCAACCCTTAAAAATCAATTACAGACGCTAGTGCCCATATAATTCAAAACCATACACACACACACACACAAACACACACACACACACACACACACCCACGCACAGACACAGCAACAAAACAAAAGTCATTAACTGAGGCAATATCTATTCGTTACTCCTACTCTAACTTCTTTAGCCTGGCTGAACCCAGACGGACCTGACAGCCAATCTGAATTTGCTCTGCAGGCCGGTCCGGAGGGGATCCAATTGACATCTGTTTCCGAATCACCAAAAATCCAGGAACGTATATTTTCACTGGAATTGAGTAAACAACTGCATTTAAAACCTTTGTTTACACAAAAGATCTTTGTGGCACTTCTGAAACTATTTGGTTAGAGATTAATGCACAAATTTAAGTTAAATTTCACTGCCGGTTACACCGTTGAAAGTGGTAAAACAGGAAGTTCGGAAAGGGGCATCAATGAGATCCTTTCCAGACAGACCTACAGAGGAAATTCTGATTTTGCAAACAAGTTCATCTGGCTCCACAAGTTGGTCAGGCTATAACTGGTCAGACACACGAAGAGGACAGGCGGGCCGGCTCACTTGAAGAGCAGTCCGTCCCCGGCCATGGCGTAGATGATGCGGGGCATGGGGAAGAGCGACCCAAACAGGCTGACCGTCAGGCCGGCGATGGAGCCGATGGCCACGATGTACTTGGCCACCTGGAAGCCGTGCAGAGCGAACATCTCCATGAGCGGCGCTTCCGCGTCGATCTCCGTGTAGGGCACCATCAGGGTCAAGATCACACTCACCTAGGGAGAGAGAGAGAGAGAGAGAGAGAGAGAGAGAGAGAGAGAGAGAGAGAGAGAGAGAGAGAGAGAGAGAGAGAGAGAGAGAGAGAGAGAGAGAGAGAGAGAGAGAGAGGAGAGAGAAGTCACCCGACATGGATGATCTAATGCAGTGGTTCTCAAACTGTGGTATGGGTACCACTGGTGGTATGTGGACTCTCTGTTGTGGTACTTTAGGAGTCTCCAAGGCGATTTTTTTTCATGAAGATAAAATAATCACTTCAAATGATATACAGTAAATATATATATAATGAAAAATCGTTAAATTAAACTAGTTTTTATCTTAAAACAAACAAAAAAACAATGCAAAAAATATTTGGTAACACTTTACTTGACGGGTTCATTCATAACACATTCATAACAGCTGTCATGAACTGCATATGAAGCATTCATGACTGTTTCATGAAACATGACTCAACATTCATACCAACACTTTCATGAATGTGGAAGACCAAACGTCAAAAACGTATCAAAATAAAAGTCCGCAAAACAGCATTGCTGTCTTTTTTGTTTTAGCCAACCTGATCATGTCACATCTTAGTCAACGGGGAAGTCCAGTGTCCAGGAAAATTTAGTTTTTTGTTTGTCTGTTTGTTTATTTTATGATAGTAACCTCTGAGGAATGCATAATTGTATACACCAATGACTGTATAGATATAAAACAGGAATGTCAAACCATTCAGAGATCCACAGATGGTCAGAAGTTCACTTCCCAGTATGATGAATACTTCACAACTCGTATAGTAAAGTGACATTTGAAGTAGACTTCATAAAATATTCATGAGATGTATACAAATGCTGGAGAGGATTCATTATACCCTGTATATGGATTACTAGATTGTTGGACTTTTATTTTGACAAGTTTTCGTCGTTTTGTCTTTCACATTCATGAAAGTGTTGGTATGAATGTTGAGTCATGTTTCATGAATCAGTCATGAATGCTTCATGTGCAGTTCATGACAGCTGTTATGAATGTGTTATGAATGAACCCGTCAAGTAAAGTGTTACCAAATATTTAAATTGGCCTACGCTACTGTATTTTAATGCTGGTACTTGGAGAGTCAATCGTTCCTGAGGTGGTACTCATTGTGAAAAATTTGAGAACCACTGATAATAACATGTCTAATATAAACGGGACTTCTATATGTTACAGTTAGAGGTCATCTGGCATAAATAAACAGAATGTATATCTACTATAACAGGACTTCTTTAGAATTATAGGCCTTGTAAATGAGGGGAACCATGTGCTATCACAACCTGTGTACGCTGTTCTTTCCATCACACATGCAGGTATGTCAGAGTGAGAGAGAGATAGAATAATGATGTAGCGCAAGATATCTCTTCATCTAATCTCATCTACTGCACCGGATCATTGAGAAGTGCATGTTTGCCTTTCTGTTACCATACAAAACTGCACACAAATCTGCTGATAAGAGTGAAAGAGACAGAAAAGGAATATAATAATGACAGATTAATGACCGCGTAGATTGATTGTACTTGTCCTTGCTCCTTGAGACAGATCTCAGCTCTGCTTATTGTGTCATTTTACCCATCACGCTCTAGACCTGACAGTGTTTTGGGATTAATATATTCAGATTACAACTCACGGACAAACAGGTCTTCAAACAGGAGTCTAACAGTGAGCAACGCAATGTGTACCCTTCTATGAGAATCCGTCTGGTTTACAGTAAGAAGACAGGATGACTTGAACAGCCAGGAAGCTTTGATCTACAACTGCATTGCAGCACACAGTTATACTATGCTGCGTGCTGCTGCGTAAAGACACTCTACTCCACCAAAGATCACTCAAACAGTAATGTCAAGCATAATCAGCCTGCAAATATTTACCTTCTGAAGCTACCTTCCTCACATGTAGGACCGACTTGTAATTGCACTATTGTTCCAACACATCCACATGTCATACCCTCACAAGCAGAGGCAGACAGACTGTTGCCATGGGGCTGGAGCTAATGGAGCTACAGCACTTGCTCTCGCTCTAATAAAAGACTTTAGACGGTGCGGTAGATCTACAGGGCTGTTAGCTGCAACTCTCAGATGTGTGAAAAAGCAATCGTTTGAAATTCACAGCTCCAGCAACACTGAGGATGGATGAGCAGGAGGAGGACAGGATTAGAAATAAAAGACATGGAGGATGCATTGCAATATTCAGCGTGTATGTGTATCTATATGTATTTGTATGTACATATACACATACATACATACATACATACAGTACTGTACATACACACACACACACACACACACACACACACACACACATATATATATATATACACACACACAGACAGACAGAAAGCAAACAGAAGGCAGAGCTAGAGAAGATGACACATAGAAACGCACACAGAGAGACGGCACAGCTGAAAATGGTGATTCTGTCAGCGTGGCTGAAATGCACTTCCTGTGCTGCAGCATTCTGGGCCTCCAGGTGGCTGTGTGGCGTAGGGCTGCGGGCGCTGTTATTGATGCCACCTGTCTGACGCCACGCTCAGCCGGTACCCGCCTGCCTGCCTGTGTTCAAGGGGTTGCCATGGCAACAAACCCTATGCTGTCCCAGAGCTGCAGTCTCTCTCTCTCTTTCTTTCTCTCTTTTTCTGTCTCTCTCTCTCTCTTTCTCTCTTTTTCTGTCTTTCTCTCTCTCTCTCTCTCTGCGTGTGTGTCTGTAGTTAGCTGCCTCATCAGGAATTCACAAGCAGAGCCTTGAAGAGAAGACTCCGAGACCCAAAGCTCCCTGTCAGCTCAGACAGTGTGAGATTGCTACATGAAAACACTAAACCCTTTGTTTTTCTCTTTCAGATTTCTTGAAAGCCAAAAAAATAAAAACGCAGTGGTTATGAAACTTTGGGCATCAATTGGGACGAGGCGAACACAAGTATGGACAGATCTCTTTCTGATATACATTTATAATTTACCACAAGACACAGGAGGCTTCACCCACATATATCACTCTGCAGTATACAGTACTAGTCAGAACTAGTTTCAGTGCACAAACACAAACATTTCATAACAACTGACAGGGCCAACACCAAAATGTTTCCTGTGACTCTTGTTGTTTCCAACATGTGTGTGTGTCTGTACTCACAGACACGTATGCGGTCAGGCAGGTGACCAGCGAGGCCGTGATGGCGTACGGGATGGACGTGTTGGGGCTTTTGGCTTCCTCTCCTGTGGTGGCGATGATGTCAAACCCAATGAAGGCGTAGAAGCAGGTGGCCGCACCTTGCATGACCTGTGCACAGACCACAGAGGATGAATCTATGAACACACAGCTGGTTGAACACTTTGGGATTGGACGAGAGGCATTCCATGAGTGGTGATATCTCAGTACATCCCCAATTGGACTCTTCGCCATTAGTTATAGCATAGTAGTAATAGGTGAGCACAACTCGGCAAGTCTTGAATAGCTACAATTCCTTTAGGGTATTAGCCTGGGTGTTCCCATCCTGCCTTGCACGGTGATTTCATTCACGAAACTAACACCCACATTTTTGCCTGATGTTGGCAACCAATCACAGAACAGACGCTATGCACAGACGCATTTGACAGACATCCGTGGTGCCCAATGAATGGATCTTGGCATTTTTTAAAATACGAGAAAATGAACGTCTGGTTGCCAGACTACGTCTCATTTGAGAAGTGGTAGGTGCTAGCCAGGCTATTAGGGTATAACAGAATTTACAAAACTGAATACCAAACAATTCAATCCAGTTTCCGTCACTAGAACATCCACAAAACGACTCAAACAGAGGCATCACAAGCCAGAGAGCGGAACAGGAACTATTCTGAAATGACCATTCACATCTTCTGAAGGTTTTAAAGTCCAACAGTGGACACTGGCCACCTGGAGAACAATAAAGCTATAAAATAAACAAAACGGCAACTGCCCGGAGGATTCCATTACCCCTGACCAGCCGAAAGGCAGGAAGCGCCCCTCGTCCCAGTTGGCCCCGTTGACGAAGAAGAGTCCGGCGATCATCATGAAGACCCACACCACCAGGTTGATGACGTTCAGCACGTTGTTGAAGCCCACCGAGTTCTTGACTCCGAGGGCCACCACCACCGTCACCAGGATGGCGATCACCAGAGCCAGCAGGTCAGGGTAGGACTCCTCACCCTTCCCTGCACACAGAGATCGCCACACACACGAGGTTATCTCAGGTCAGCTCAGTGTGTGAGCTCATGTTAAAAACACAATAAACAAAGTGAATTATTTACACTTAAGAGCACAAGCGACAGCTTTAATATTCATTTCATATTTAGAAATCACTGATCTGTGGCATCTATTTTGGTCTCATTGTTAATTAGACATGTTGTGCAGTGGGGACTGTTTGGACAAGTTCACACTTCCAGATGACTGTGTGTGTAAACACAGATAACTATGATCCCAAATCTGCAGCTTCCTCTACACGGGACCAGAGGTGATGAAGGCTAAAGGCTTAGCAAATTATCCAAGAGAAAGGCCTACCAGGACTTTACATTTGCATTTCAAAAACCCTCAACAACAAACCTCTGTTGCAGGAATTGCTTTTGACAGGATACAAAATAACACTCGGCTAGTTCTTACAGCAACCCAATAGCATCAGCGACATTTGAAATTCACACATACTGTACCTCTAAAAAAGTATTTATTTTTATATTTTCATTATTTATTTAAATCCCTTTAGAGATATTGTGAAACTGGCATTCACTGAAGCCATAATGCTATTTATAGCTGATAAAATATGTGTTGATAATGTTTGATCATGATATACTAAATATTCAACATTTCATTTCAGTGAGAATGGGTCTGGGGACCCTTCATTCACTTGGATCTTCTCAGGGACGTAACCAGCAGTGAAATTCAACTTACTGTAAACACGGTACTTAAACCGGTACATTAATTGGTTTAATGACAGAAGCAGAAATAAGTTGGAGCTCCACACCAGAACATGGCTGGACTCAGTCACTCACCGAGGCCATTGAGCGTGCCTATGTGGTTGATCATGAAGCCGCTGATGGTGTGGTTGGCCAGCGAATCAAACATGCTGCTGAGGGCACTGGCTCCGGCCGCTGTGCCAATCAGATACTCCAGAATCAGATTCCAGCCAATGAAGAAGGCCACAAACTCGCCCACTGTAACATAGCTGTAGGTGTACGCCGAGCCTGTGGTCTTCGGCACGCGGACTCCAAACTCGGCATAACACACCCCTGTTGAGGAGAGAGGACAGTCAGCCAGGGGTTGCCCACACAGAGATCAGATCAGAGCTGATCTGGAGATAGACAGCAGTGTTGTTGTTTCAGCGCTAGGAACATGAACGTGTTTAGTGTTTAGCGGGGCCTCTGAAAGGGCTGCATTGATTTTAGGCTCAAGTGAGGGATCAGCTTTCAAATGTCAAGGATGCAAGCAGCAAAACTGCAGAAACACATGCCAAGACATGATGGCCTCCTGCCTACCCTCATCACCCATCCCAGATCCCCACAGACATGTGCAGGAGGGAATACGCTACTCTATTACTTCTATTACACACCAGGATCATCATGGGTCTATCAGGGTCACAGACATTGTTAGTCCAGTAGAGTCAAATGATCATATAAGCCTAATGTATGACATCGAGTGCATTAAAGATATAGAGATACTATAGTGTATTTGCAATTAAGCAATTCAGAAGAATCATAATCATATACTTGACCTTGACCCTTGAAGATTTGCACAATTCACACTCAGACTTGTACACATGATTGACTCCCTACTGTAAATCTCTGTTTCTCAATGAACCCATTAATCAAGCCCATGTACAGTGTGGCTGTGTTCCACACGCCTGAGCTCAGCCCTGGGCCTCAGTCACCTGCTGCTGCCGCACACTGAGTCAGCTAATGATCTCATAGCCAGCGCTTCATCTCCTCCATTACTCAACCTGAACACTTCCCAAACACCAACAAATCCCAAAGGTCACGCTAGTAGCCACGTAACAGGATTACGGGAGAAAAAAACACAAAAACTGGACATTGTGTCTGTCTGTGGCGGTCGCAGACAGAGATCACCGGACGAGGAAGACCGTGGTCACCTGAGAGGAACGAGGCCACGGCAGCGATGATGAAGGACATGATGACGCCTGGCCCCGCCATCTCCTTGGCGACCAGCCCCGACACCACGTACATGCCCGTGCCCACGCAGCTGCCCACGCCGAGCGACACCAGGTCCACGGTGGTCAGGACGCGCGCCAGCTTGGTGCCGTGGGCGCCCGTGCCGCCCGTGCTCTCCAGCATGGACTCCACGGGCTTGGTGCGCAGCACGCGCGACTGGAAGGCGTTCCACGTGGCGCCCCACTGCACCCGCCGCAGTTTACCCATCAGCCCACTCATCTTGGGTCCGCTGCGCGCAGCACCCACTCTCACAGGAACGGTGTGGCCGGGCCTCTTCACGAGATGGACGCGGCTTCTGGAGCACTTCGGGACGGAGACGAACAGAGGCTCTCCAAAAGAGGGGCTGGTTGGCGCGAAGTCTGGTGTGTGAGGTGATGTTCCACTTGTGTTTTCGTTCTTCGCTTTCCTTCAGATGAGGCTCATACTGGCGGGGTTCCACATGGTGCCTGATATCCGGTTATGGGATGGAAGCCTCCGCTGTAAATGCAGAATAAAAGGTTTTAGATCAGTTAATAAAGATTTTATACTTCTTCATATTCTCTTAATTTCACATCACATTATACTGCACTAGCACCGAATACAAACTACTGCATGAATAATGACCATGTTCAGCATGTTAGAGGTGCAGTCGAGAGAAAAGCACAACTACGGAGGTAGACATGCATAACACATTCAAACACTCTTTGACAAGCATGGCTCACAACCTTTCCCAACAGTCATCACATCTCCTCTTGACATCCCAACCCGACGCCTCGCCCCACACTCACACTCACGCTTCCTGTCTCTGCTTGTGTGTTGTGTTCGCAGTGCGGAGGCCAACAGGGAGCACTTCCACACGGGCTCTGCATTATACATGCACACAGTCTTAACCCATCCAGTGCCAGCCCCGCTCAGCCCTACAGACAATGTGTTAAAGGATCAGATGATGGATGGTATTGTTCATTCAGGGATGGATTTCCAAAACCATACTGTAGTTGCTAACCTGTTAGCAGCTTAGTTGGTTGGCAATGGGAAATTGCATTGCAAGTTTGCAACTATGGTTTTGGGAAACACGCCCCAGCATGCTATTTACTACTGCATCATTCAAGATAGATAGATAGGTACTTATTGATCCCCAAGGGGAAATTCAAGAAATTAAGCAGGCTCTGAATACACTGCACAATGTCTGATATGAACAGGATGCAGAGCTGATGCTTGGCTCCACGAGGCGTAACCAGTCACGCTCAACACTCATAGTCCCATAGTGCCATTCACACATCCACTGACCTAGTGTCTTGCTGCTTGTTGCATAGCGACCGAGCTCATTAAAGCCAAGCATGGGAGGGTGATACATCTTTTAATTTACACATTTTACAGGGGAGAGATTACATATAGAAAAAACTATGAAAAGAAATGTCACCCAGCCAGCTTGGAGACCAGTCAGCAAAATGTTGTGTTAGCAGCCTAGGACTGGTTCCAAGATGACTCATTGGAGATGGCACAGACGGGGCAGGAGAGGGGAGGTGGGGAGAGAGGTGGTTGTTGGGGAGACATTTCTACACCAGTAACTCAGTAAACCTGCTCCTGCTCCTTCTCCCCTCTCACACGGTCTCAAGCCTTTAGAATGGTCTGTCTCTCTAACTGTACATTATGATGAATCTCTCACTCTCTCTCTCTTTCTTCCTCTCTCACACACACCCACACACACACACGCACACACACACACACACACACAGAGAGTCCACATTATTATGATTAATTCCTCTCTAAAGTAGCACCTGTCCTTCGGCCTCTGTGTCTGCTTTGGGACTGACCGCCCCTTCCCTCCGTCCATCCCGTCCCCACTCCTCACGGTCCTCCCCACCAGACCGAGGGAGCTTGTCGTTCCATCACGGCGCCTGCCACCGCCCCGCTCCTCCCTCTCTCTCGCCCTGCCTGTCTCCATTCTCTGGCTGACGGATGCCGACTGCGGAGCGGCGGGCTGACACTGACAAATCACGCCGCGCGCGCACGCGTGTGCCCGGCCCCCTGGTGCCGCCCGGGCCGCCAGGCTGCTGGGGGAGAGATAAAGGTGTCTGATGCTCCGCGCGCCGAATGAGCAATGAGGACACTCTCCAGGCCCGTTTCTTTCTCTCTCTCTCTCTCTCTCTCTCTCTCTCTCTCTTTTTTTTTTTTCAGGAGACACCTACATGCCACGGTCTTAAAATCCCCGGGCAGCGATAGCACGGCCCTGGCGGCTGAGCTCACGGGCGGCTCGTGCGAGTGGGGGGAGGGTGGGGGGCTGGGGGGGGGAGATTAGGCCTCGGTGAGAGGCTCTGGGTTAGGGGAGGATAAAGAGTCAGGGCCAAACACATCACAGCCACACTAGTCACACACAAGATGACACACATACAGTAGTGCAAGCATGCTTAGAGAGCACCACAGCACACACACACACACACACACACACACACACACACACACACACACACACACGTGGAATCCATACAGTACAAATCCTCCAAGTATAGATACACACAGGAGCAAAGGGATGCATGAGTACTGTGCATCAGCTCCACTCTGTTCTGTCCTCCTTACACCTCATACCAGTGACATGAGTTACTGCCACATGATGAGCTTGCTACAAATAACACTTTTGGAAATCGTGGACTTTGTTGGTATGGGGGACATCGTTAAAGTCCCCATGGTGATATGGGGGACATCGTTAAAGTACCCATGGTGATATGGGGGACATTGTTAAAGTACCCATGGTGGTATGGGGGACATTGTTAAAGTACCCATGGTGGTATGGGGGACATTGTTAAAGTACCCATGGTGGTATGGGGGACATTGTTAAAGTACCCATGGTGATATGGGGGACATCGTTAAAGTACCCATGGTGATACCACTCATATTTGGTGCAACATGAAATGAAAAACACACACATGTAAGAATGGGACAACATTTCATTCTCAAAAGTCCAGCAGCTCCTCAGTTACCAAATGCTCTTTTGGAATATGTTGCTGGCACCAAATTGAAATTAACATAGATTTTTTTTAATTAAATATGTTTTCTCTGTTAAAATAATTAATATGTTATATTCTGTGTTATACATTTATTAATATGTAACTATTCTCAATTAAATATAGGAGTTACATGATTTGCAAACCAGCACATTCTGTTTTTATTTACATTTTTACACAGCCTCACAACTTTTGTGTCAACAGGGTTGTATTGCTATCCTTCACAAGGGGCAAAATATGCTGCAAACAGTTAGCGTCATCATGAGCATCCAACCCCCCAACATGGAGGTAGGTCATGGGGGAGCATGAGGAAGGCAGATGTGCCGCCTCCACTGGCACCAACTGTAAAACATGCAGGCAGGCCAGGCCTGGGGTAGCAGTGGCTAAACACATCACGCCAGCTAACTTGATTTGGGAAGTGTGCATCTTCCAGCATGTTATCACCCACATAAACAGTGAACTGTTCTGATGAATACTTAGAATTATATAATTCACACTTTAATATGAAAGCATGCCTTGACTAACTAAATAACAACAATATGCCGTAACCAATTAGAACCCATAATATTCCACTTTTTCTTCCCCTCTTTGTGTGTGTGTGTGTGTGTGTGTGTGTGTGTGTGTGTGTCTATGTGTGTGTGTGTGTGTGTGTGTGTGTGTGTTTTCAGATAGCATTTTATAAAAGTCATGGTTTGCATATTATGGGTTTTGTTGTTATGAAGACTTGCTATTATCAATATATAACCAACTTTGACTTTACTTCTACTTCATGCTAATGTAATGTTTATTGTTATTGGTGTAAGTGTCTTTGTATAAAAGCATCAGTTAAGCAAACAAACAAACAAAACAAATCATAATGTTATAACAGTCTCAAGATGCTCAGAGATACCCTCATCTGCTTTGTACCTAAAACAGCAGTTGAGTAGTTATGTGAGCCACCTAAAAGTCAACACAAAGAACCCACACTCTTGCTCCCGTTTTACTGAGAGGAAAAAAAACATTTTTTTGTCTCTGGGTTTGTTTGCTTGGCAATTCCGTGCAGTTTTTGAGTGTGTTATTACATTTGACATTTGCTTCTGACCTGCTGCCTCTACACACATATGAGCAACCTTTAACGGGTGAAGGATAATTACTGAATTTCTGAGAAATACTTTACCATCTGTCACTACAACCCCACAAGACAATAAAAATGGCTATTGGAGTTTGTGCTCGGCATTCATTTAATGTGCTGTGACAACAGAGTCCTCTCGTTCCCTAGCCACCAATCACATGCAAGACAGAGCCTCTGATGTGAGTATGTTGTCTATGCACCATAGGAGTTTTTAATGCTTTGCCAATATTGGACAGTTGTGCCATTAAAGCACATTTTAAATTGCAATTGCAATGAAGAGAGAGAAAGACATGCAGACATAGTGCACATTTCATCCTATTCTACTGCTGAGATGTCATCAAACGGTGAACTTACAGCTAGATTCACTCCTTCTGTGCATACAAAATGCTCTTAGGTTAACACATTACTCTTAAACAGCAAATCATTTTACTGAAGTGATGTAAATTGGCTTATTTCTGTCACAGTCACAGTCACAGTCAAGATTTTATCCACTATAATAACACCATGAGTGATGACTGCTGGTTCTCATCCAGCCACACACACACACATTACCCAGCCAGACACGCAGAACCTGTGCTTAAGTGCTCCCATTTCAACTGATCCAAGGCCTGTGGCACCAGAAGCAGAGGAGATGATAATCTCTATTGTGCTACTGGAACAATGCGCAGAAATTCCGAGGCCAGAGCGCACAAGCCCCACCCACACAATTGCACCAACGTGAGAGTGAGAGAGAGAGTGTGTGAGAGAGAGAGAGAGAGAGAGAGAGAGAGAGAGAGAGGGAGCAGGGGGAGAGAAAGGGGGAGAAAGAC
The DNA here is from genome assembly GCF_963854185.1 of Sardina pilchardus. Taxonomy (NCBI): domain Eukaryota; kingdom Metazoa; phylum Chordata; class Actinopteri; order Clupeiformes; family Clupeidae; genus Sardina; species Sardina pilchardus. Next base: position 15,272,293 of record NC_084995.1, on the reverse strand, counting down.
AGAGCGCGTGCAACAGGCACGTCTCAATGACCGCCTGTTGCGTTCTGTCCTTAAAGAGAAAGATCCTCCACACTACACACACCTGAACAATCTGTTTTGCCGGCCCAGAGACCATGACCAGGCAACCAGGTTTGATACTATGAACCCAAATGATTTAAGTCCACAAAATATGAGAAAATATGAATTCAACCTTTCACACTAATTTATACTCAAATCATGTATCAATTAACATGCAATTGTGAAAGTGAAAGTAATATTACTGTCTATAAACAGTCTTCACAGAATCTGTGTCAGTGGTTGAACTGCTCTGGCTACTCACTCTATTTAGACAAAAAAATAACCCCCAAAATAAATCTGCTGTACGTTTTATGCAATAGGATTTACGCTGCTTATGTTTCAATGTGTGTCAATATTTACCAAGGAGACACAATCTATCAGCAGCATGCTTCTAGAACTGCAGTTTTTGAGCTGGCGTTTAAACAGGTATGAGGTGTCCTTCCACTCGATGGCTTCACACATAATACAGCAAGGGCTTCAAGGCTGCTCTTTATAAGGCAAAAGGGAATGCATCAGTTTGATTGGCATGCTGTAAGATGGCATCCTCACACCAGAGCGCTCTGTGGGTCTGTGCCTAGCAGAAGCATCTCGTGTGTTGGCATACATGCCAGTGAGGAGGTTACAGAGGGCTGGATGGAGATTAAACAGGAGATGGACTGCTCTGCTTAACCACAGCAACAACTTCACTTTGTTGGCTGTTAGCCCCACGTATTCTCCCAGAACTAAATTTGCCTAGGGCCAGGCAATGCCCCCCCTCCCACACCACCACCTCTCTCCCTCTCTCTCCCTCTATATTTCTCTCTCTCGCTCCCTCCATCTCTCTCTCTCTCTCCCTCTCTCTATCCCTCCCTCCCTGTGCCTCTCCCCTCACCGGAGGCTCTGCACTGTTACATAAGCTGGCTGCTGTGCTAGTCTGCCTGGCACGGATGTCTAAGATCATTTTAGCCCCAGAGATTTATGGGTCACCCCCCACCCTCCGTGCGTGCACACACACACACACACACACACACACACACAACCTCCATCCCCAAGACACAAACACACTAACGGAGTGCACATCAACACGCCTCCTCCCAGAGACCCCTTGCACGCTTAAGTTAAACAAATGAATGAGGATCACATGCGCTTTTATCTCCTCATTGAAGACTGCACTGTGGGCATTCATCTAATGACCGCATGCGTTTACATCTCTCCACTGTAGACTGCACTGTGGCCATGTATCTAATGACCACTGCCCCTTCCTCCCTGGTCACACACACTGCCTTTGTTTTGTTTCTACTATAGTAAAGAGCAGCTCAACCATATCCAACACAATGAAATGACTCTAACAATAACAACAGCTGCAGTCCTGTATAAAGGAATACAAACAATAGACAGCTGATGTTTATCTGAGGTTTGTCTTGACACTCAATAAGTTTTGGTAGACAAGTGCGAGTTGCTCTGTGGGCAGAAATAAGGATGGTTACAATTATGGGATTAGTAGGCTAAGGATCTTTACAATTATGAGATAAGATCTCATCGCCTATTCAACCAATACGACACCCACTGCAAAGATGGGCGAGGCAAGTAAGTGGTCAAGTGTCACTCTACCCTCTCCAACAGATGCTCCTGCTGTTTCCTGACGCCCAGAAATGAATGAAACTCTTCAGAATGTTTTTGAAAAGCTGACGCCAGTCAGCTCATCATAAGCTAATGACAATGACTGTATGGTTTTGTATGATTTCACAACAAAAATGACCGTATTTGTTGTCTGTCGTATTTTTCAAACCATCTATTTCATTCTCCATGCCTTGCCATATTGTAAACCCGAGTGAGGGCCTGCTGTTGCTGCTGTAAGGATGCATTCAACGTGCATAAGCTACAGACGGATATATCACTTGAAGTTCCTTTACCCTTGTTCGAAGACTAATATCCATAGCTATCCTACCGCGTTTGGGGGAGAGGGAGCACGTATCAGCACCACGGCCAGCTCCAGAGCGCAGAGCACTGGTACAGGAAACGTCAGAGCACTTCGGTACCCGATTATAAACAAACCGCATCCATGAGTAACTGCTTCTAGGCTATGTCATTGGAGATTAACCCTGCTTCAACGCCTCGCACCTCCATGACGATGACAATCGACACCATAGAAAAGGGACTATTACTGCTACAAAAGTCATGCATGCAGGCAGACGGATCGATATTTCCACATTCACTGATTAAAGTGACTAAATTACAGTGTTGTAAATTAGGGCAAATTCTTAAAGCAACTCTGACCGCCCCTCCCGCATCCCAGCTGCGGTGAACATGGGAAAAGGATTCTTTATATTTCCGTGATAGCCTACGTGCAAGAAAAGACAACAGTCTGGGTCGCACGACATCCTTATACAGACTTATAGCATAAATATCCGGGGAGCTCTGGCAACTAAGCTACACAAGTTTGAATGTCGCACTGCCCCGCTAATGAATTACCTCAACACGGGGAGCACTAGCCTCTGGAGCACTACCTCAACGGTATGAATTTAAGGCTGATGTCAATTTGACTGGAGCACAAAACACAGCCAATACCGATAAGGGCTCTGTTCAAATCTATTCACTGTTGTCACATATTTCCAACAACATCGAAACGAGACTGCACTGTATTCAGTAGAAACAACATCGTTAAGCACTTAAACATCAGTTTACAACAAAGATGCAGAAGGGTTTTAATGAAAGATACCTTGAATGATGCTGTCGGTTCAGCTTCAGCTCGCCTGATGTGATCTGCTGTTTAGATCAACCCAATGGGGCGGTGCATCCGAAACCATACAGTAGAGCAGGTGGTAGTCATTGAGGATGCATTTCCGTTAGCGTATCCACAAACACACCACTGCACACACTCCACAATACGCCATATTTAGCCTACCCGTTAATGGCTCTACTTTAGAGAACAACGATTCGAAATCAGCGGATTAGCATTTCACGGCGCACTGGAAAACTCCATTTTGATGCTGCCACTGACAGTACAAGCATGCAGCAACCTAAGCGTTCCTTTTAGCAGGGGTATATTGCGATATTCAACGTATTAAATTATTCAGGCGTTATTACCACGTGATATGATGCCAAATTCATTATTTATTAGCGAGACTCCACGTCCTCTGCTACGTCAATGACGTTATGATGTCGCTTATCGCTTATCTTACGTCTGACCAAACGAATGGTCACACACATTGACATGGAGGAGCAAGATTGGATTGGATGCCCAGATTTAGGCTACTGGACATTTGTCTAGAGTGCGGGGGTGGAGATGTGAATGTTGTTTAATACATTTTATTTCAGTCCCTACAAATGGTCCCATTAGATATAGACATTGCAATGTCTAAGTAGTTGTGTTTGCTGTTATTACATTTTGAGTTCGGAATTATGCATATTCATATGCAAGTTCTTTTTTTCTTGCTTGCTTTCACTTCCTCGAAAGGCCAGGTAAATGCAGAATAGGCCTGCACTCACTAACTAAATCAGTAGGCCTGTCTGCCCCATGCTGTTCTTACTAATATCCCTCTTTAGTTCAGAGGAAATGTCAGAGCCTTTACTGCAGCCTGCATCTCAATGTGTCTGTGATTCACGCCCAGTGTGCACTACGGAGGATGAGGGGTAATGTGAAATCATACTGAGGCCAATGAGCCTGTGATGATAGCTATTCTTCTCTAGTTTGATGAGCGGATTGACCTCTATCTCTGACAGCTTTGTGCTGCTGGCCCTGCCCTGTCCTCTCCTCGGCTTATAGAGGACCCCTCGTTCCTGAGTTCAGGAATCACTGGCGGGTCATCTTCTGTATTTGACATCATCTCATCCTTATCATGCTTTTATTTGATGTGCAATGTACCACAGGATTAAGACTATAGCCAGTGGTGCCAGTGCATAGCCTACCCATCACAGGGGACATTTTGAAAGAGGAAGAAATGAAAAAGCATTCAGTTTGCATGAAAAAGCATTCAGTTTTGTCACCACAGCATAATACTCTTCTGACAATTCACCCATTGAAAGGAGAGAAACAGCGAGAAAAAGACAGCGATGCTTCTCAGAAAAGAGCATGTGTCTGACTGCTTATCCTAGCACCAGCATTACATTGTACTGGCTCTTGGTGACTTACAGCATCCACTTTCTGAGTCCAGCTTGTTCAAGCAACATTTTAAGCACCCGCATCTGTCAAGCAGACATCCCATCTCCTTACTGCTGCTCCGTCATCATTCTTCTTAACTACCGCAAAATGTGTGACGCTGAATAACAACCTGAACATGTCTAGGATGTAGATGTTGAGCCTTTACACATTTCAGAATGCAGACAGCAACATGTGCATACACAGACATACTGGACTGGTGTTCCTGTCTGAAATGGATCTCTCTTTTTCGGGGAGCAGATACTGTATGAATGTATTATTTGTATGTTCTCGGGAGGCCATATTAATTGGACTGCATTTGAGCCAAACCTCTCATTAGCCACATCCTTTTGCCACACAGCGTGGCAGAGAGGCGCGGGGCACTGCTGCTGTGCCACCCTGTTTGATGACCTGGCTCCCATGACGCAGAACAAGAGCGCTTCCTGGCAGTGTGCTCCGCCAGAACAGAACGCTGACCTTTCAGAGAGGGCTGAATCAGTGGGGACACAGAGAGAAGCCCTCTCATGGCACACTCTCATTAGGATGTGTGTGTGTGTGTGTGTGTGTGTGTGTGTGTGTGTGTGTGTGTGTGTGTGTGTGTCTAGGGGAGGGGGTTAATACTGTGCCCCTAAAATCAAGCCTAATTAGGTACAGTACTTATTAATTCTCAGACAGGAGATCAAAGTATGAGACTAATTCCCTGCCAGCACCTCATCCCTGGTAAATCCAGCATAACATTCACTGTCAGATTATCATGGTGTTTATTATTATGGCAGATAACATGACGCTAAATGCCATGACATCTTATGATACAGTATGTAGATCTGACTTTGACTGTTTTGACATGACCATTATGAGAGCTGTCAAGGTAATTGCTGATATGGTAACATGCCACTGTATCATGGACTGACCCGCCGACTAATGATAGGATTTGGCACCTGTAAGATAATTGCCCCTGGGGAAGTGGGAATACCCGGGAGTACACGGACAATAGAGATATCATTTGGCTGGAGTTGGGACTGTGCCCTGCTGACTCCTCTTGTCCTGTGGGAGGACAACTCCCCAGCAGCAGCTGCACTCCTGACACCACCATCCTCCTCAGTTTTCCTTTTTTTGTCTTTTTGAACAAACTCTCCGTTCGTCAGTGGCTGTGAGATGGTGGCGGTGGGATGACAGGGTATCATTTCTGAGTCATGGTATCTCTGACCACAGGGGTTTACTGTGGGAAGGTCGAAGTCTCTGCAGACACAGATATCTTTCTTATTACCTCACAGCTGTAATGCAATCTGGTGTTTGGAGCATTCATTTCATACCAGGACAGTTTATTCAAATATCCTCACACAAATGCAATTACTACTCGGAGCTTGTTTTGCACTACCTGGACTGTAATGTCTTTTTTAATAAACAGCAAAGGTACAAGTTATGAGTCAGACTAGCTGAATCTGTGACCAGTGCCTTAGGGTTGTTCCTGTTTTTTAAACAATTTAAATAATTTAAATGTCCTGAGTGTCTTAGGACAGGTGTCATAAGAAAGTTTCATTTTTAACGTTGACGATCAGGTATTAGGTACTGTATGCCGTAACCAAACGGATATGAGAATCTAGGACAACATGTGAAGAATAGTCCTTCTTACGCGTCAGCTCATAATATAACTAAGTAATAACAAAACGTACAGCCCTTCCTCTATTGAACAATGTTTTTTGGTTTTCTGCATTTGGTTTTCTGAAAGTACAGCACAAGAGTGAACACAGATAACACAGAAATGTCCTAAAAACACTCGGCATTCTGATTCTCCAATTCTGAGTGTTCAAACAAATCAGTCATCTGCAATAGCTCTCTCTCTCTCTCTCTCTCCTCACCCTCTTTCCTTCTCTCTCACTGTCTCTCTAAGAGCGAGATGACTAGAGGAGGGCCTGAGCCAAAGCCCCTGCCTGATGCCATAAATACATTAGAGGGAAAAGCCTTGCCATAGTGCTGCATTTTCAGATCATAAATCCTGCGGTCCCTGGGCCTTCATCACTCCCGCCCCCCCCTCCTCCTCCTACGCAGCATCCCCATCCCCTCGCCCACAACTTCTAATGAAATGGAAAGTGTGTGATGCTGCACTGCCCTAACTGGCTGGCTGGCTGGCAACTCCGACCATCAAGAATCACGCGAGGCCCTTGCATCAGCAAACCCTGAGTGCAGTGAGCAGCGAGGGCAATTAGAGGAATGAGTCCCATGCAGTGCTCCGGCCCAGGCTCGGGGCTCAGGCAGATGGGATATGAGGAGGGCTGTCAGTGGCTCCCCCTCGCTCCCCTCGACATCTCAGCCCGGCGGATATGGCAGGCCAGGCACACGTGCCAACGCGACGCAAAGTCTTGGAGCTCCTCAACCACTTAATCGAGAATGCCTCGTTAGCTATTTTATTCCCACGGGAGGCCGTGGGCCGCAGAGGCCAATCTTATCTAAACGATAACACTAATTCGCTCACTCTGTGAGCCAATCACTTTGCTCCTCGCACTGACATTGTGCCAGTGAACACTGACCAACATGCTCCAACATGTCCGTCTCCCTGTCTCTCTCTCTCTATCTGTTAATCCTGTCTGTGCACTCTCCTTTATCCATTATCTGGTCTAGATTAGGTCTGCGTGTCATGGAGGAGGACCTCACCTGTGGACGACGTACGTGTGTGCACCTCACCCCCGCTCCACTTGTCTCTGTGTCTGTCTGTCTGCCACAGAGCTGCCATTGGGGAGATGCAGAAGAGGACCAACACAGCACTCTCCATCTGGACTAATGAGACTCCCAGATGGCAGTTAGCCACAAGGCTAGTAAGGAGACAGTGATGAATCAGACAGATACATGGCAGTCCAGTGGAGGGGATCATCTTTCATAAACAAACAGACAGTAGTAGCACCTTTACCTCTGTGTGCCAGAAGATGTTGCATAGTAGGGCTGCAATGCAAGACCGTAATCATAATATATCTTGAGACATGCACCCCCAATATATTCAACAATGCTCAAAATGCTGCACTATACCATGCAAGCCAATCTCCTGTAGCATTGGATCTGTGCTTTTTTTGTTGGATTAGGGTAGTGTTTAGCTACTAGTTACAAGAAACTGAACTTAACTATTGTTAAATAGAAAACATTAAATACGTAACTATCCAAAATCCTATTGCGGAAAATTAGGATCAGTAAGCTTCAGTTAGTGCTTAGCTAGGTACTACAAACTGAATGGACTTGCTGTTTAATAGGCGTTTAGGAGTCAAAGTCGAAGCTAACATTGCAGTGAGTTGTCTTGATGTATTGGAAAAGTGATGCTGTTTTTCATTTGGAAGAGGTCAGTGGTACTGGTATCTTTCTGCTCAGGATGCCATACTGTATCAGGAGATCTGCATGTGTTGGTTGTGTGGAAGTCATATCAGGAGGTCTGCATCTCTTGGTTGTGTGGAAGTCATATCAGGAGGCCTGCATCTCTTGGTTGTGTGGTAGTCATATCAGGAGGTCTGCATCTCTTGGTTGTGTGGAAGTCATATCAAGAGGCCTGCATGTCCTGGTTGTGTTGAAGTCATATCAGGAGGCCTGCATGTCTTGGTTGTGTGGAAGTCATATCGAGAGGTTTGCATCTCTTGGTTGTGTGGAAATCATATCAGGAGGCCTGCATGTCTTGGTTGTGTGGTAGTCATATCAGGAGGTCTGCATCTCTTGGTTGTGTGGAAGTCATATCAGGAGGTACCATATCGAGAGGCCTGCATCTCTTGGTTGTGTGGAAGTCATATCAGGAGGCCTGCATGTCCTGGTTGTGTTGAAGTCATATCAGGAGGTCTGCATCTCTTGGTTGTGTTGAAGTCATATCAGGAGCAGGGATGGAAATTAAAAATTGAAAATGTGAAAATCTATCAGCCAACCAACAGATTTCTGGTCAAATTAACCAGCCACTCAATGTTAAAATATGACTTTGTGTCTGAAATCTACCAGCCACCAATGTTCCCTCTAAGCTGCGCGCGTGCGCGGATGCGCAGGCCAGTCGAAGTGGCCGCGCAACAGATTTTTCAGACCGCGCATATTTTTTCAGACCGCACAAAATATGTTTTTTTTTTTCCAGGGGTTAAAAATGTGACTATCAAACGCGATGTAGCCTAGTTAGCAAACATTTAAAATACTGACATGTCTGACAACCAAGTCGGATGTAGACAACGTTACAAACAAAGTATTCTTAAGGCTCTTGGCAGGTACCATGACGAAAAGAAAGGCTGAGCAGGTGCTCCAGAAAAAGGTCTGCCTAACATTTAAAAATGAGTGGCTAGATGAAATAGTCCAAACTGACACAAAAGATGGTCCAGGTAGGATAAAACTTTCAGAGATATTTACATATTTGCTCGGAGGCAAAAGCGAAAGGGGAGTTCGCTAGTGGTAAAACTTTGTCCGAGTGGACGCTTGATTACCTAAAGCATGGGTGTCCAAACTACAGTCCGTCACGCACTTTAATGCAGCCCGCCGAGCATGCATTATAGGCGGCTGCATATATGGAAAAAAAACACCTAACCCTAAAAAAATTCTAACAAAAGGTTTCTCAGCTATTTTCTGTATTATTAGGTGTCCTTAGTAACATACTAAAAGTTTACCAAAGTTTGACCACGGGAAAGGTGCATTTTTCAAGATGGCGTCCAAGATGGGCAAAAAGCCCTTAAAATATGCTAACTCCTCAATTTTTTGACCTAGCCAAGTGATATTGGTGTCTAACCCCATGTTTTCTGGGTCTATGAATCCATTGAACTTGTCTAAATTGCACTGGCATGATTACATACTTGGAATTCATGACTTTGTGAGATTATTAGGGCTGTAACGATACACCAAACTCACGATTTGGTTTGTATCAAGATTTTTGACATTTTATAAAAACACATTGCAATAGCCTACCTTGAAACATCCAAGGATTATACTATTGTATATGCCTATATCATATCCTGATATAAAGAGAGAAAATACTGCATTTCTGATATTTATGAAAGCACACTTTATGCAGATTATAGCCTACTATTTCTGTTTTCCCACGTGTGCTTAAGTTATAAGGTGATATTTCTCCTTGGGACAGGCCATTTTGAGTTTTGGAAAACATTTATCGAGTCTCAATAATTGAGATGATCAGTCAAAATTCAGTTTTAACATGTCATTTTCAGGGTCAAGGAAGCTATTGACTTGATTTTTAGACAAACCTGATGTTGGCCATTTACCAAATGTAAAAATATCGACCATCTCTATTGATATTCATGATAGAAATATCATTCAAAAACAATTTCAAAGTTTTAAAAAGTAATTTGATCACATGACATCAAGTATAATCTGGTTCCAATATGGCCACCATGTATAAGAGAATAAGGCAATTATTCTATATTTTGGTCCATTATCAGTACATTTATATTCTACTTTCTTGTCTTTCTGAGAAAACCTTAACTCTTACTATACACTGCTCACAAAAAGGAACACTTTGAAAGCACATCAGATCTCATGGGAAAAAATAGCATGCCGGATACCCATACTGATATGGACTGGGTAATGTGTTAGGACCAAATGATGCCACATTGTTTTTGGGGGATGAAAATAACCAATCTACAGAGGACTGAATTCAAAGACCCCCCCAAAAAATCAAAGGACAAAATGATGAAGCAGGCTAGTCCATTTTGCACAAACTTCATTGCAGCAACTTATAATGGTACTCAGTGGTTTGCATGACCCAACCTGCTTGATGGCATTGGAGCATGCTCCTAATGAAACTTTTTTCAACCTTCAAATCACTACTCAACCCTCAGCCACCTCCTCCTCAGTCCAGCCTTACAGCGGATTCCCTTGCCTCATTTTCTACGAACGAAGTGGCGGCAATCAGCAGTCAATTCTCTACACATGCCCACAAGACACAACACATGACACGGCTCAGATAGTGAACTCCTACAAACTCCTACCACCTCTTTTTCAGCAGTTGCGCCTCTCTCCGAGAGTGAAATATCTGGACTCCTGACATGTAGCCGTCCTGCCACATGCTCGTTGGACCCGATACCTACCTTAGCCTACTTCAGTCCATCAGCCCGACCGTCACACTAGCTATCATCTTCGTCTCTGCTCTCTCTTGGTTTGAATTCTACCTCACAGGATGCTCGTTTAACGTATCATGGCTTGGACAGCCCTCACTATCTCACCACAGGGGTCCCCCAGGGCTCAGTGCAGGGCCCTCTTCTCTTTGCTATTTACACCACCTCTTTGAGACAGATTATCCATTCACATAGCTTCTCATACCACTGCTATGCAGATGACACAGAGCTCTATCTGTTCTTTCCACCTGATGACCCCTTGGTCTCGACACAGATCTCAGATTGCCTCTCAGACATATCTACATGGATGAAGGCACACCACCTCTAGCTAAACCTCTCAAAAACTGAACTTCTGTTTCTCCCAGCTAAACCTACCATACATCATGACATCAACATCACATTTGACTCCTTGTCTGTTGCACCTACAGTATCAGGGCTGCAAGAAATTTAGCAATCGTTCTCGACAACCAACTATCCTTCTCCGATCATGTTGCCTCGGTTGGCTGGTCGTGCCATTTCACACTCTACCACATACAGAAAATCAGGACTTACTTGACTCAAGCTGCTACCTAACTCCTGGTACAGGCAACAGTCATCTCACAACTTGACTACGATAATGTCCCAGAGGTGTTCAATTGGATTTAAGTCAGGGGAGTGTGGGAGGAGGCAGTCAATGGTATCTGCTGAATGATGTTGCAGGTAGATAACGTTCTTCATCTTCAGACCCTTTCAGGTTTGTCACATGTGCTAGCACCTGCTCTCATCTTTGAAAAGCACAGGGTGCCAGTGGCGAACCTTACATGTTGTATTCTAAGACAAATGCCAATTGAGCTCCACAGTGCTGGGCAGTGAGCACAGGTCCTTCTAAAGGCCATTGGGTCCTCAGGCCACTTTCATGAAGTCTGTATCTGACAGTGTGGTCAAACATTCACACCATTCACACATTCGGCCTGCCGGTGGTCATTTTGTAGTGCCCTGGCAGGGCTCCTACTGTTCTTCCTACCACAAAGGAGCAGAAATTTGGTTAAGGACCTTCTACCACCCTGCCCAACTCTCCAAGAGCAACTGTCTGTCTCCTGGAATCTCATGCTCTTGAGACTGTGCTGGGAGACATAGCAATCCTTAGCAATGGAACATATAGCCATTCTGGAGGAGTTGGACTACCTGTGCAACCTTTGTAGGCTCCAGGTACTGGCCTATGCTACCAATAGTGACACTGACCCTAGCCAAATGTGATATTAGTGGTTATGAACCACAGAACCCACCAACACTAGGCAAAACTCTATGAAAAAAGGGAAAATTACTTCATTTCAATTACTTATTTTTTCGCATTAAACATGCCTCTAACTCATAGCTTTAATGTATAATTGTACTTGTACTCACTTATCTATCATGCAAATATCCTAATTAGAATATTACATGGCCAAAACATGTATCAGGCACCAGTATTCCTGGTCTTGGAGGAATATAAAGGAGTAATGGTCATTTTAAAGACCTAATGGCGGCCATTTTGAAAATGGAGCCTTTCCTGGAGTCAAACTTTGGTAAACTTTTAGTATGTTTTTAAGTACATCTGATACTACTGTAAACCACTGAGAAACCTTTTGTTAGAATTTTTTTGGGGTCAAGTCATATATGCAGCTGACTATTAGTTTATCATAGATTTTGCCCGATAGGTTATCATTGGCTGTTCGCTATTTTTCCCAGCAACAGTGTTGGTAAACGTTACAGCAAACTGCTTTACACTATTCTTAGAGAACGTTTGCAATGTCAATGTCAAAACATCATGTTACATAGAGATTATACTCTTTATAATCTCCATTGCAATAGATCTAATTTACGTTATGTTACTCATTTGATTGGGAACGCGTTTGAGCGTGCACAAAAGGGATCCAGCTGGCCTGTCATTGTTGATAACTGATATCTCCATTTTATAAGAAACGTTTATAAGAAAAACGCAAAGAGTAATGCACTCCTGAGCATTATAATAAACTGTGAGAAGGCCATAGGCACAGCAGAGTGCGCCGGCAAGAGTCTTAAAGTGACAGTGCACCATTATAAATTAATTAAACAGCATCATATTAACCGTCTTTAACAAAATTACTTTCTCATTATTGTCATGTAAATTATATATATATATATATATATATATATATATATATATATATATATATATATACATATATATATATATATATATATATATGGGGGGGGGGGGCATGGTCATTTTTGGCAGGTTACGTGGTTGCGAATTGCTCACAGCGGTAAAACCTGCGCTCAGAAAAAAAAAAATTTGCTCAGTGCTGAAAAAAATTAGAGGGAACATTGCCAGCCACCCTCACATTTTACCAGCATTTGGCTGGTGGCTGGTGCTAATTTCCATCCCTGATCAGGAGGTCTGCATGTCTTGGTTGTGTTGAAGTCATATCAGGAGGTCTGCATCTCTTGGTTGTGTTGAAGTCATATCAGGAGGCCTGCATGTCTTGGTTGTGTGGAAGTCATATCAGAAGGCCTGCATGTCTTGGTTGTGTTGATGATGTCTCTTGGCTGAGGCGGAAAAAGGTGCAGCTCAGATCGCCCTCTCAGAAGGGCACACTCTCTAATGAGGAAACCAGATGGTGTTGTCGCCAGCAGATTGTGACATTTGCACACACCCATTAGAGGTCTGTATGTTTGTTCAACTCGAGCGAGATGAGGTGATTCTTTTGATTTTGTCTGTTTTTCCCACAGAACTGAGGTCTTATGCATTTTTTTTGTAGGCCAAGGCTGTTGGAGCTTTTCAGTGCCATCAAAGGCCCTGTGAGTCAGGACTCAGGAGAGAGTTACTCATGGTGTGAGGATGGAGAGGAGCGCGCACGTCAAAGCCCAGATTTCAGAGAGAAAAACGAAATGTGATGACCGGGGGAACAGGAGCACACAGGAAATAGAGCTGGGGGGAGATTAAAAGGGTGCTCCTTTACAGCTCTGTCAATGGCAGCGCACTTGGACCAAATGGAAAGAACAAATGAGTCAGATGGGCTCTGATATGAGGTGGAGGGTCTTATTGTGTGTGTGTGTGTGTGTGTGTGTGTGTGTGTGTGTGTGTGTGTGTGTGTGTGTGTGTGTGTGTGTTTGTGTATCTGTGTGGAGAACAGACATTTAATTCTTCTCAGGTCTATGCGATCTGATCATCTCATCTATCAAATGAACATAATCTCATCCAGCCTAAAAGGGTAGTGAAGCTGATCTTCCAATACATCTCCATTTCCAGTCCAAAAACGCTCTTTCCCTCTTCATGTTTTGTGAGCTCTTACTCAATTATTTGGCAGTGTGGTGGTGCCCACGGCATACAGTGGCGGTTGGAGTGGGAGTTTTGAGGAGCTCGGTATTGATCTGTAGCGGCACGATAAGTAGGAATTGAGGGGAATAAAGCAGACACTTGCCCATATTACCCCATTACCACTCTTCACCACAGGCACTCTGGAAGAGTAGCGGGCGATTTGTCTGTCTCGGCAAAGCGCAACAAAAGGAACTCCTTTTAAAGCAAACACACAAAACAAACACCGCCTCAGTGGCCTATTCTGAATGTGAGAGAAAGTGGAGGGAGAGTGAACGTGATTAGTGTAACCCAAGTAGCCCAGGCAACCATTCAAGCCCCTATAACACAGCCTAATACACGGGGGCTTTTGAATGAGTTAAAAGGATCTCTCTCTAATGAATCTGCCATTAGACAGTAGAATGAGCTGAAGGTAGAAAGGCTTGCCCCGGCAGCACAGGGGATTGTCCTTGCCAGCGCAGCCTTCATCTCATCTGACTCATTATGGAGGTGTGAATGCAGAGAAATGACCGCATGCGGCCAGACTCCTGTCTGTGAGACATGGGTACGAGCCCATCTGCTATAGCTAGACCACTGGATAGCCCATTAGTCAGAGGTGTTCAATTCCTAGTGCTATAGGTAGGGGATTTTCCCACACGGTCAATAAATAACAGAGCCTGTTTAAGATCAAAAACAAAATCACCAACTAAGCAACCTTTGTGGGTAATAAGAACTTCATCAACATACAGTAACAGCCTCTGAGAACATTTCACTGGGGTTATTATCAAGCATGTTAATTAATCTGTTTATGTTTTTAATTGAATTAGGCCCACGACACCGGTAGAAGGCTCAGCAGAGGTGTGTGAATAACAGCTGACATGAGCTCCTTCCTCACTGCAGGAAGCAGAGATGCTGTATTTAATAGGCATTTAAACAGTACGGGACAGATACAAATGACTTACCACGTTGATGGAAGAAAAACATGTGCCTCGTGCAGTGTTTTCACTAAACAAACAATACGTTTGCATATTTATAGTTCTGCGTAGGCAGGTGCCCCTGGTGGAAGATGATGAACTAAATGTGGGTGGGAATGAGACAACATTTCCAACATTTGGAATTTGTAAAACCGACAAAACAAAAAGCAGGAGGGACAAATGCAGGGACGTGGCGGAGTTAGGGTGGGATGCCTAAAAAGAAAACCGTGTAAGCTTGAAGCCTTGTTGCGACTATTCGCTGTGTTAAGGGTGTCAGAATGGGGAGTTCTGGTCATTAGGTGCTGAAGCCATGTCAGGTGCAGTGTGGCCAGCATGCTATAGTTACTAGAGTTGTGGACCGAATCACTGGCCATTAACACAAGTCTCAAATGATATTAATTATCATTAATAATTATTATGATGATATTAATATCTGCTTTGCATTCCATTTCAGACACTGTGTGAGATGTGAGGGCCAGATCTAAAGCAGCTGGATAAATTGGCTCCGAATGCCTCCGCGTACAGCGTACAGCGTACACCCACCCGTGTTCTGGAGCTCGCTAATGATTTCCTCCATCAGGTGGCCCGCCCACTCATGCCAGGAGCAGTCCACGCTACAAATCTCTACTGCTTATATGACCCTAGAGCGCTAAGAAAGACCCTTCTGGGCTCTCCAAGAGAGGCCATCTACACCACCAGTCAGCGATATTAAATAATGCAGCAAGCGATTAAGAATCCATTAAATAAGACCTCGTTCGTCAGACGGAGATTAAAATTCAAATTGTTATTTTGCCAGTGATTGATGCAGATATTACAGCGGGCTGCACAGAGGGCCTCTCGTCTCTCGGCAGACAAAAATTAAAGTCGAGAGGAATTGTTTTCACAACAGTCAATTTGGATGAAGTGCTTCTATCCCCAGTAGGGGTGGCACGGTTTTTGAAAAATGCTCCGAACCGTGCGGTTCGCATGTCACGGTTCGGAGTGTGTGTTCGTCGTACGGTCCTACGGTTCAGGCTAGTTATGGCATGCGCAATTGATTCCCATATGTGACGACGTGTTTCCCTTACGTGCGAGAGTAGGAGTATGGTGTTTTGAGTGCTGCGCGTAAGGTTTTAGAAATGGCAAGTGCAAGAGATCATCCCTAGCGTGGTCAAACTGATGCACCTAACCCTGCTCGGGTGGAAGTATATTCTTCCGCAACTGTAGACTATGCGTGCAACTTTACCAAACAGTAGAAGTAAACTCATTCTCCTTGGCCCGCTCTCGTGCGCGTTCAATGGACACCTGCCCTCGACATGCACAGTAGCCTAATCCAAATAGAACATTCACAATAGTGAACGCAATGTTATGTTGCTAAAATAACGACTAGTCTTCACTTCATGGATGCAGCAACGCACTTGTTTATTTTCTCCAAAACCTCACACAATTAGCGCGCACCTACGGTGGCCTTACAGTGTCAAAAGTGCAACGTAAAACAGGCATCCTAAGTAATAGAATTAGAACTGTAAAAGTATGTATGTATACTGTATTACATGAACACAACACGCAATGACGCATAGAAGACGATTAGCTAAATTACTGTTAAAAACGGTTAGCATCATTAGAAGGCTATTGCATTCAAGTTGACTGACCATCTCAATACCAATGGTTTCAACTCCAAGGCTTAAAAGGGCCTGTCCCAAGGAGAAAAAGTATTAGCTTGCCTTGAAACTAAAACACATGTGGGGAAACTGAACAGTCCAACCAGTAGAGTATGATGAGCTTAGCCTGCTACTTTGTTTACAATATTGTGAGGCTTCAGCCAGACAGCTGAATTTAAGAGGTGGAGTTATAATGAATAGTAGGCTATATAATCTGCATAAAGTTTGCTGTTATGAATATCAGACATGTCAGTATATAGAATGTATAAATAATTACATAATGTGTGTGTGTTTCAAATAAAGACAAGCTTTACATCTTGTTAAAAAATCATTCACACTATATGAAAGGAGAGCGATGAAAAGGCGATGCAATGAAAAATATGGGTGGACGACCTACATTTTGTGCTGGTGCACCATCCCTGCCAAATAAATTAAAAGATTGTTGAAATCATCAATGTCTTCCCTCTTGCTTTATCAAAATCTCAACTGAAGCTTAAAGTTTCCTCAGACAATAATGTGCTTTATGTGAAGTCAAATTCAGTTTGTGCATTATTACATGATAACTATTCTCTAAATACTCTAGCCTAATTGTGGATGATTAAGCTATATGCTGAAATATGTTTCTGGAGTGTTAAAGAGTAAAAGAAAAAATAACAACAAGAACCGTACCGAACCGAAAACCATGACCCTAAACCGTGATACGAACCGAACCGTGGATTTTGTGAACCGTGCCACCCCTATATAATAGCTATATGATTCCCTTTTTATTTCAAGGCATAGTGGCCTTTTTAGGAGACTCTGAATCATGTGATGGTTCAAGAAAGGTTCTAAAATCTATTTTCTGATTTAGAGGTATAGTTTTGAGCTCGAGCCCCAGCGAGAGTTGGGGAATATTCATATTTTACCTTGCCATTGCAAATACTTCTCACAGCTTGAGCCTTTCCCCTGGAAATGGTAGTACATGTGCATTTGTTCTGGAGCCAAAGGACTACCAACAGATGATAAGACAATCTCCAAAGAGCTATATCTACAGAGTACAAAACAGTTTCACTGTGCTCAAGAGAGCATCCGAGTTGCCATCAACCAAATTGCAAGGCTGGTTGTCTGCCTGTGAGGCGCTACTAGCTATGCTAACTGCACAATCCTCCCCATTATGAGTTATTTTACCCTCAAAATCACTATGAAACTTACATTAACCCTCATGTTGTCCTCAAATCTTACCGACGTTCGTTGTCCTTGGGGTCAATTTGACCCCAGCTAAAAAAACTCTCAAAAAATGATTCAAATTATTTTTTTTACCCAATTTTTTTTGTGGTAGGTACTTAACAAGAGTGTAATAACCACCATCAAAAGCCCTACAAAACAATCCCACCCCCCCACACCCCTTTATGAACCCTGGAACCCTGACTGGCAATATGGCCAATCCAGTGTCAATAGCCCAAAGGCTGACTTTTTGGACTTTTTCAGACCTGCCAAAATAACTTATATGTAATATGTACTTGTATATGCAATGATGATAATAACTACATGTTCTCATACTATTACAATAATAATATCCATAATTTGTCAAATATTCATTTTCATCATGTTTCATAAAAATGGGGTCAAATTGACCCCAATACCACCAACGTAACTATTTTTTTTACAGGACATTGGAAACATATTTTTGTGCAAATTTCATGTTTACTCTGTTGTACCCTTCAAATGAGGAAAAGTCATGAAACTTGAAGCAAAACAAAAAAAGTGAACCATATATTTTATGATGTTAAACACTGCTTGGGGTCAAATTGACCCCAAGGACAACATAAGGGTTAAAACACTTCCAAAGTGCTGTTTTAATGCCATGCACATGATCTTAAGCACAGACACCAGTGAGCAAGCTCAATCCTCCGACACGCCACAACATACTGCAGCTTGAGTTCATGCCAAACATTATTCTCAGTGAGAGGTCTTTCATTTAGATTAGGGTCCACTGTCTTCTTGTGCGCAGCGCTTCCAACGGTCAGTCCAAAACCGGCTGGAAGTCCTGTTGGGGATAGCAGTCGGACTGTGCGTGTCCAAGCTGCTGGAGACATCTAGAGGAAGTCCCCTTGCCTCCAGCACATCTCAAGGACACCCCGACTCTGTCCACTCCGGCTGACCAGACTCATTTTCAGACGTCCACACCACACAGTGGCCTTCACAAGCGCAAACTCCCATGGACAGGCAGAAAAAGAAAAAACACACCTTTTGTTATTCCCCATCCCACACAACCTGTAAACACACTCCACTGTTATCTGTGAGGGCCCTTGAACAATAGTGACGGCATGTGAAAGGAAATAAATACAGAAAGGGTCAGAGTCAACAGTCCGGTGCAGGCGTTGTTTGGGTTGCGTGTGTGTGTCACCGGAGGACAGCGGCAGCCGTGGCCTGCAACAGGGGAGAGAGTAGCGGGCAGCTCCGAGCACTGACTGGCCCCTGAGTGAGGGGGCAGGGTAATGAGTGCGTAAACTAATTAGAGTTTAACAAGGGAGATGAGCTGCTGAAGAGGGCTTCAACACACACACATCCACATATACTGTACACACACACACACACATCCACATGTACACACACACATCCACACATACATATACACGCACACACACGCACACGCACATGCACACGCACACGCACACACACACACACGCACACACACACACACGTACACACACGTACACACACACACACACACAAACACACACACACACACACACACACACCCCATGCTGAGCAGATGGAGCCCTCTGACTTGCTCTTATATGTTCTCTTTTTTTGTCTGTCTGTCTGACTGTCTGTCTCTCTTTCCCCTTCTCTTTCTCTTTCTCTCTCTTTCTCTGGCTAAGGCTAATTATAGAAGAAAAGGAGTGCAGTAGAAAGGGCCTCCATTGAATCTCATTGTCCCCCAGTGTGTCTGTTTGTGCGTATGTCTGGGAGGCAGGTGTGAGAGACAGAAAATGGGACAGAAATTATTACATCTGACAAGGAAAGACAGCCTCTGTTTCATGTGTGAACCACAGATTTCAGAGCACAGTACTGCGGTCTATGTGAGAGTGTACAGACTATGAAATTATAAACTGACTACAGTAAGTATATTTATCTTAAAGAAAAACGAGCTTGTGTCTATTTTGTGATAAAATGTCCTTCACCCTCATTGTAAATAAGCATCATTATGCACCTCCACATTCCAGTCTGAGCCCTGAGAACAGAACATCTTGGCTCAGAGTATGGACTCTCTTTTTCTCCTGTTTATTATTCACAGGTAACCTACAAGACAGATGGAATCGGGACTTCTCCGAGGCAAGATCATGGCTAGTTTTCTTGGAGGAAACCCAACTTCAAAAGCTGCACAGAGCGAGCCTCCATCTCGATAAGGCCTGTTATCTCGCCGCGCTATCAGCTGTGGACAGACACATGAAAGGGAGCACCTGTGCTGAGCAAACACGGCGCCATAGAAACAACGGCGCCCATGACAGTGTGGAGAGGAGCGGACAGGAAATTAAACTTCCAGGGCAAATAAAGCCACGCGGGAGCGCGGCCCAGCCAGCCTGATGCAATTAGACACATCTCAACCGCTCTCTACTGACGCTACGCAACTGGACACAGTCGAGCACCCACAGCAGTCCATTAACACACACACTGACCTCAGTTTACATCATAACACAACAGGAAAAGACCGCCTCTGGGGGCTTGTGTTTGGTCTCGTGGGTGGCTACATATAGCTTTAAATGACCAGAGGCCAGAGGTGGCTACATGTAGCTTTAAATGACCAGAGGCTTGTCATCAGGATGTTTCTTATTCAGAGTCACGCCTGTGCACTAGTTTTAGAAGAGAGCAGCAGGAATTCACCAGAATGAACTGACAAGCGGTTTCCTTAATCGACTCCTGGCCAGTTACTTCCATCCTTGCCAGTATAATTTGTGTAGCCTATAAAGAAGGCAAAATGTATCCACAAAAGCCACAAAGGTCAAAACAGAATCTCAAACCATCCCAATAAAGTGATGGCCCTGAATGGCCGTTTCTGTCCCTGAATCGTCTCATCTGTTGACAAGAGAAGACCAGAGAGCCAGAGTTTTTCACCGCCCTCTTTATCACATTCTGCACGGCTGCCTATTGGCTGTAAGTGCACTGCACACTCTGGTGGATGGAGGTTGCTTGGGTAGAGTGCAGGGACTCAGAGCGGTGAGCTGCTGTCAGCTTGGCTTTGTCCAGGACTCTGGCGGGCAGTCCTGGGGCTGCTGCTGTATACAGGACACGGCGGGTGGGACTGCACTGAATTGACCTACTAGTTTCCTTAAAAGACATCCATAAAAGTGACGAGTCACATCCTATGGGTGCTGACCAGGTCAGACGAAAACAAAGGGATTCCAAGGCGGCGGATAATGAGATGACCGCTGCAAGGCCACACCCACTGCACGCCACTGGCACGGCAATGCCCCATGATTCCGTAAAACAGGAAAACACTAAACATTCACAAGGCCAAACAGCCCCTGTGATGAGTCAGACAGTAAGAGGTTCAAAGACAAGCCGTTTGCTATGTAGATAAAATAAATCACTCACACTGTAGGGGATTTTTCCTTCGCCTTTTTGAAAAGCAATAATGGCAAAAAAAAAAAAAAGAAAAACCCAAACCCAAAACCCAAACACCTCAACTTGCATGGTATTTATGGTAGATTACATTTAAGCATTCAGCAGACGCTTTAATCCAAAGTGATTTACAGCAAGAGAATAGCATTCAAGCTACAGTGGAAGGGAAGCCATACAGTACATCAGTCAATACTACTGAATGATAAGTGCAGACCTTACATCACACAACTATATACCAAAGATCCTTCATTCCGCTTTAGTGAATACAGCTTTCAAGAAATGTCCTTGTGTTCAGAAGCATTATTCATTTGTTTAATTATTAACTAGCTGGACATTGGAATATCTTGTGATGAATGGAACGGCCTTAACCATTCACCATTCACCACCATCTCCTCTCTTCAACTGATTTCATCTAATAATTGTATCAGTTTTATGTAATCTTGCCCGCTCGCTCTTATACTGGTGACAATTGGGCTGCATAGATGTCATCAGAGAGGCAGCTCTGAGACATATGAGAAGCTCTACTGTGTGTGCAGACCTAAGATGACCCCATCCACTTCTGATGTCTGTGTAGACATTATGTAACAGCTACATGCATCCTCTCTCTCTTTCTCTCTTGCTTATTCTCTCTCCCTCCCTCTCTCCCTCTCCCTCTCTCTCTGTGTGAGGGATCTCTTTGAGAACATGTGGAGCTCATCGGTATGCATTATAAACTCCTCTTTGTTAGTTTGCGGAGACAGAAGCGCTGTCACCCTGGCGGAAGGTGAGAGGAGGAGGTCCCGAACAGAAAGCAAACACAGAGGCTTCTCTGACAGCTGGTCAGACCGAGACTGTGGGAAAGAGACCTTGGACATTGTGCAGGACGGGAGGGCTGCAGGCGTGGGAGAGATACCAGGGAGATGCCATATAGAGGAGCACATCAAGGAGCTGACTCTCACAACACCACACCAGCCTGCTGTTAATGAGCCCCAGAGAGAAAACAAGTTGTTCCTAACGAGGAAGGTATGACAACTGTGCAGTTCTCTGAGAGAGAATCCTGGTTAGAAATGTTATGCTAACAAGGACGAACGGAAATCTTTACAAAGACCCGGTCAATTGAGAAGCATTGAAGAACCACTGGTAGTTTGACATAACTTACTAATTGTACCCTTGATATGAAGCACAATCATAGACCAAATTGGGACACGCAGTCCTAGATGCAGACAAATCACACCCAGTTTTAATACACCACACATCTGGCCAGGAGCTCTTGAGGAAGTGCGAGCTCCCCGCAGTGTGCTCATGTAGGGGGGAGAAAGGCTTGTGTGTCCTGTTTGCTTGGACTAAACACACACCCTCATTTCACCGGGGGCTTGCACACACACAAGTGGAATCTAACAAGCCAGCTGATTGGGCCTGAGATTTACAACACTTCTCAGAAACAATGAATGGATTCTCCTTATTGATTAAAAAGGGAATTAATATGGAGCATCTGTTCAAATGGGAACTCAATTTATTGGCAATCAGTTATGCAGTGGGCGTCTTTTATTTCTGTGTCTTTAAAATATGGGGCTCCCACAGCAAGATGTAAGGTAATTGTCCTTTTGGCACGACAGCAAGACTTCCTCAACAGTTGGCAAAGCACACGGAGAAGCATAACCGATCCTATCAATACTCTTAAGTTAACCGGGCTGCCGTCCAAAAAATACTCCGTGCATCAAGACGGCGCAGGATTCCTTTATCATTGATCAGCGTAACAAATCAGACGCTCATCAGCGGGGCAACAGCTCCTCTCGTATATCACAGCACATCCCTGTGGAGTAGTTACTCGGGAGATGTGTGTGTCTTCATCACTATGTTTACAGTAAGCACAGAGAACACTTCTGTTCCCACTGATAGATCAGCCTTGCGGCATAAGGACATCTACATGTATAGTAGAAGAGGATTGGAGCAAAGAAGATTTCTTTGATACGTGATTGGAAAAACCTTCATCTAATGTCCATTAATAACTATACCAGGTAAATATTTAGGATTTAATAAACACTAATCCGAGTCTTCAAAGAGTCAGATTCACATTTAATGCATTGTTATGAATGTGATACTTTCTGCAGGCAACAAAGGACCAGGGGGAATTACTGCCTTCACGCAATCCAATTAAAGTTTGACACAAGCAGACACGAGGCCGGCATATCTCTGGCTTGCAGCTTTGTTCAGTTTTATAACCATGTACACACGGTGTGCCAAACTCAGGTCTGTAGTCATAGTGAGCAGTTGTATAACAGGGAGCAGCATGGCCTTCTTCTGATGCAACCGTAGCTATTTCCACACAAACTCTTCCCTTATAGATCACTCCGGCACGATCAGGTATGAGTGTTCCAGTGTGCCTCCGCATTGCTGCAGCCTGTAGACAAGCACAGCCAGGTATGTCTGACAGTTTGGAGGGATGCATAGAAGAAAGCTGGGAACATACTGATGCCCATTTCAAGCATGCAAAATATGGTAAACTACCACCACGTTTCAGTAAGATAGTATCAAAGACAGTGCTATCACTATGTAATAATATCTCTGTGAGGAACAATTGCCCAGCAATTGTCAGGTCAGCATGGAATCATTTTCTAAGGGCTTAGTTTTCTGATGATTCTTCTTCCAACATCACTTCACTCACTGTGAATATTATTGTGCCCTCGGCTCCAGATAGGAATTGGTACTTAAGGACTACTGTAGGTATAGAAGTCTACGCAATGCTCAGCAACTCAGCACCTTATGGACTTAATCTTTTCTGAAGAAATAAAGATGGGTTGATTCACATACATCAACAATTATCAAACATAACGGATTAACACACACACACAAAAAACGGTTTTCACACTCCCCTGCCTGCATTGGATTGTATGTCTTTCCTTGCATGGTTTGTAGCCCTTTAACTGTCCACACACACACTGAAGCGCTGATGCTGCACCTTTAGGCCGCGCCAGCCTGCGAACCTTCATTTGTGGCTTGCCAACACAAACGGACAGGACAGAGCCTCGTGGGCAGTGACATAACAAATAGCTCGTAGAGGTGGGCCTGCCTGGTTCGGACGAAGAGCACCTCCATCATGAGAGGAGGAATTCAATACTTTACACATGAGAACCGGATCAGCCTGCCAGAACTCATAAAACAGCCATCCGTGAGAAATTACGAGAAGATCTAGCGATTTTTGAGGACAATTGATCTTGACGCAGGCATATGGGCCGACTCCTACAGGGCGGAGGGCGCCATGTTGGATATGCATGTATGGATGAGCCCTGATGCTCCCCTGGCTCTGTGCATCATGACGGAAACAGAGATGAATGTTGAGTGAGACATCTGCCATAAATCACTGACCAGGGAAGGCTGCACGTGTGAGCGTGTGTGTGTGTGTGCGTGGATGTATGTGTGTGTGTGTGGACAATCCACTGACCAGGGCGGACTGAAGGTGTGTGAATGTAAGTGAGTGTGAGGACAGTCCACTGACCAGGGAGGGATAAACATCTGTGAGGTGTTGACTTTTGGGAACATTGTGGGAGTGATATGGCAGTGCATCTGGAAAAAGCCTTATGCTTTTCTCTGAGTCTCTCCCTCTCTCTCTCTCTGTCTGTAATAAATAGCTGTGTCCTGAGACAGAGGTTTGTGAAAAGCACACACCTAGACATAACACATAACTCAGATCTAATCAGGGAGATTTCTATGTCTGAAAAAAAATGGAGAACAAGTAAGCCTGATCTGAATTTCACAAGCACATATTCACACATGCGCGCACATACGCACGCACGCACACACGCAGCGCACACACACGCACCCCACATACATTCTCTCTCTCTCTCTCTCTGTCTCTCTAGCATGTACTGTATCTATGATACTCAAAAGCAACACATACAATTTATATACTTAAAATTTGATCATATTGAATTGCCTCATGAATTCATGCAGATCTGATAATGAAACCCAAACCAAGCAGCCTCTCAATAGCATGTTTGCTTCATCCATGTAATGTGAGCCCTGTGAGTGGGTCGGGCGGTGATCTCTCTGCTGTGGCCCCGGTCTAGACAGCTCTGCTCTGGATGCCTCTAGGCTGCCTCGCTGGTTTAGTCTGGGCCACTCAAGCCAGGTGACCTGAACGACAGTCGGCGGCCTACTTCCCCTCTGTGGATCAGTTCCATCAGGAAGAGAAAGAGATAGAGAGAGTGACAGAGAGGCTTTGACTAGGTAACTTTATTAACAGTCAAAAGCAAACAAACTAACAGTAAAACCAGCCCACTTAAACCTCAACCCACCCTACCCCACCCCCACATACAAGAAGACCAAATAAATAGACCAACAACCCCCCCCCCAAAAAAAAATAGGCAAAAATGAAAAATAAACCAAAAGAAAAAGAGAAAACAACCAAACAAACCAAACCAGATATCAGTCACCCTTGGTAGAGAGAAAGAAAGAGAGAGAGGGAGAGAGAGCAGTAGCAGTCACCCTTGAACTGTTCAGAACTTGAACAACAAGTCCCCCTCCTCATCCAGAGCACAAATACAACCTTCAAAAAGAGAGAAGAGAAGAGAAGAGAAGAGAAGAGAGGGGGGCTTAATCAGAGTCAGTGAACCAGCAGGAGTGTACTGGTCCACTATAGCAGCATCGACACATCAGCACACACACTGGGGTACAGACACATGGATCCCTCTCCTCTTCCTCCTCTCCACACTCCTCTTCCTCCTCACTCTCCATCTCCTTCTACACACTCCCCCTCCTCGCTCTCCACACACCCCCTTCCTCCCCCTCCTCCTCCTCCCTCTCCTCCTCCTCCTCCCTCTTCCTCCTCCAGTTGACTTGGTTGTGTGGTGTGGCTATTTTTCTCAGACTATTTGAGACCAGCATCAGATTAGCCAAGGCCCAGTGCTATTTTTCTCTCTCCAGAACTGCTGACCATTCTGTCCTACCCACAGCCATTGGCAGGTGTTTTGGACGCGTGGGATACGCAAGGGCAACACATGAGAGAATACGAGAGAAATAGCCTGGCTATGGTCGATTAGTCCGAACCTTTGGGCCATTTCAACAGAATGGTCTTTTGGGCTCTCAAGACAGGATGGTCCCATATTCTCACCACCACAACCTGAATTACCTGCAGATAAACGGCAGTCAGAATACCTGCCTATCTTCCGCGTCAGATTCTGCAGAAATGGACATTGTACCTTTGGCGTGAGCGTTTCAAACAGAATGTGAGCTGACCGTAGAGAGATCTCCTAATGGGGCCATGCACTCTAGCTTGTCACCGGTGTTATTTCAGATTTGGGATCTTAATCAGTAATCCAATTTCTGAAATCTGGGAATGGTATGGCAGGAAATTATTAAACTGATAAGGTCATACCTCCATTCTCTGACTGCATTCTGGGATGTCAGTATCTGGAAGCTTGTGCAACTTTGTACTAGTGAATTCAATAGGGGGGCAAAATTCAGACCATATGGAGGCTATCACATTCTGCTGGTGTGGGTGCTAGGGCCATTTGGTCTCTAAAAACAAAGGCATTAAAAGCAATTAATCTTGAACTCTTGTTTTGGCCTGGGAGATGTTGTTGGGACAACCCCAGGCTAGCAGGAGGTTATGACCACTTTAATGGACCATCATGTTATGGAAGGAATTTGCAGAGAATGAAAGGGATTTATTACTCAATGGTCTGATACAAAAGAGTGAACTGCTGGTATGCACTTCCAATGGACGCTGAGGAAAATATGACTAGCTATTTGCAAGTGGCATATAACGAGCAGTGTAGACTATGATTATCAAAAACAATCTTAGATCTTTTTTTTACAGAGCACCATGAACGCAAAGATTGAACCATGCATATGTGGGCAAATTCTGCGTCATTACCAGACGCAAAATCAAAGCGACATTGTTCTCTCAAAGAATCACAAGAATTCTTCCACCTGGGTGAATCTCTCAAACAAGCACGCTTCAGAGAAACGGAGTCTTTGAATGCTGCCCACCTCGTGTGAAAGGACGGCCCTTTTAATCTTCCCCTGGGCCCGATTCTCTCCCATCAGTCCTGCCCACATCACAAGGGGCAGAGCACAGGAGAGCTGGCGCTGGACTGAGTATTGTTAGCAGAGGTGAACTGAGCCGTCCTCATTAATGACATGCTGGGGATGGTAATTCAAAAAGATATGAGAAATGGCAAACATGGATTGTGCTGAGAGGGCAAATAGCTCTTTTCCCCTGCTCTGATTGCAAGGTGAGATTAAATCTTCTCCAGCACGTTGGTTTAGGCTTAGGAAGGAAATATTAATCACCTCTCTCAGAGGGCTCTGTTTTGTTTGAACGATAACATTTGGATTTGACTCAATCTCTGCACTGGGCTGTAGTCATTGGAGTCATTGGATAGCCAGTGGAGATTGACGGACAGCCTGCTTTTAGCATAACATGGTGTGTATTAAATCCACAGAAATGGCACCAATTACAGAAATCACATCATCACAGCAATTGATGAAAGAGTGAGAAGAATATGCCAGCCTCCTCTTCAACTGGCACCGACAACTTGCAGCCTGATCAGGGACGGTAACTTAAGTGTGAAAAAAATTACATAACCTACGCAGAGCCTGAGGTGTTCTGAGACGTGCGGTTGAGTCACTCCTGCAGGACTATTTTCCCACCGGTGAGTCGATAAGCTCCGTAGATGAAGTCTAGGCGGACGGAGCGAGGCGCAAGGGCACATTTAATTTCCAGCGCAAAACAAACACTACTCGCCACAGCTGGGGGGTATTTGGACATGACCTGGTGCAGGAAAGGGAGCGCGTTGTGGGAGGGAAAGGCAGCATCACGCACATGGATCAGTGCGTTCCGCCAATGCCAGCAGAACGCTCCCAAACTAACATTCCTTCTAAAAATACGCACCACGGAGGTGGACGGCGATTGGACGATCACCAAGCAACTCTAAAATCCCAACGGTGACGTGTCCACATAATAAAGGCAAGGAAAAAAAGAAAGAAAGAACGAAGTGAAACTATCTTGAGCAACAACAACCCCCCACCCCCACCCCAACCCACCAACGAAAAAAAACAACATATACCGTTCATCCGGTTACAAAGCGAGACAAATCAAAACAAGAGTTGAAAGAGTTTATTTTACGGCAACAGAAAATTCAATCTATCTCAGTCATCAGCTCGAGAGGGGGCCAGCTTTGAAGTTGGGGCTGGGGTTGTTGCAGAGGAGATAGCCCACAGTGAGGGATAACAGAAGACAGGAGAGCAGGGGCCAGAGAAAGCTCGACCACTGGACGGCCAGGCCGGATCCCAGCTGTCCTCCAGGGCTCAGTGTCCCAGCCCCTCTCCTACTTCAACCGCCAGACTGTTTTCTTTGCACATGCACACACCTTGCAGGTATGTCAAACATGTTTTTGGAAGGGTGAGGGGTGCACACAGTTCCTTATCCCACGCTGAAACCCCCAGTAGACAGGCAGGCTTCCCACCAGAGGCGCAAACAACTGATAGAAAACATATTGCCGTTTCTTCAGACATGATCGGAAAGAAAAGCTTTTCCTGTCTCCTTATGTGTGTTCACACCATGTTAGCCCTGTCCAACAGCCATTTTAGTACATCAGATGTACAGGACGGTGTGGAGGCTTGGGATATGTTCCCTGAGAAATGCCCAAGCCACCACCGCCCCCACCCCCTCATCTAGATAAAGTCCCGAGGCCGAAGTCTTATCTTAAACTCTATAGGCCCTGATTTAGTGAACTGGCCCATTGTAACCTGATGCATTACTACAGCCTTGCAACAGGTGCAATTTATATGATAAAAAACAGCAGGACCTCTACCATTGGATATATTCTCTCTCTCTCTCCTTCTCTTTACTCTAGAGTAATCACACACTTCCTTTACAGACCTTTTTGCTTTCCCCCTCTCCTCTCTCTATCCTTCTCTTTCAGGCCCAGGCTGCACTGGCCTTCTGTCGATCATAAATCTTTGGTAAATGTAATTTCCCTGTCAATGGCGAGAGTGAAGTCACAGCTGCAGAAATGAAAGCAATATTTAAGACCTGCAATGAAAATGTCATATACTGTATGCTAATTTCCCATTGAAGAACACGATCAGCTTTTCTCCTTTTGGGGTACTTCAGTTGGCCAAAGTGGCAAAAAAACAGTCTGTCTGCAGTCTGTTTTCTCACAGTTTGCAATTGTCCAGAGAACTGCGAATAAAAGTATCAAATTTGTGTGCAGATGGGAACCGAACCAGTGAGTTTCTGAATGCAGACATTGTTGACTTGGATATCTTGGCTTGCAGGAACTTCAGCCTACGGAGGTGTAAAGAGCTGAAGGCCACTAAAATTCCTACTCTCTCACCGAGGAGGGTTTCTTGATGAGTGCTGTTGTGACTCCACTGGACACAGGATCAGAGCGGCAACACCCCTGTACATGACAGCGTCCTCCTCCCTACAGCAGCAGAGCCTCTCCCTTTGGCTTCCCGTGCCAACCCGTCATCTCCTCGACCCCCAGCTCGGAAACTCTCTCCCCTGCACCTCCATCAGGATGTGGAGATAGAGGGATGGAAACAAACGAGTGGGAGAGAAAGAAAGAGGAGACGGGTCTGGCAAAGCGCTCAGCAGCGAAGGCTGTGTGTGTTGGATGGATGGATGGCCAAGGCAGCATGGGGCAGACTTCCTGTTTCTGCCTTCCATGGTAATACTGTGGTACTTGACTCCCTGCTACATCAAGATACTGTACGTCATGCGGTAAGGCCATCATTCACTCAGCAGGAAACCTCCTTCTGGACGTGGTGTCATTCTGTCCTGTAGCATCGGGCGTGATTTCTGGGGAAAGAGAGAAAGGTTTGGCCACACCACGCCATGTGGGGAAGTGTGGCTAGAGTGATATCAAAACAAGAGCCCGTAAAACATATTTGGGTAGAGACAGCTTCCTGCTCACCCACTGGTGCCAATCCAAATACCAAAGCAGGGGCCAGCTCATCAGGGCTAATGTATGTTGGCACACTCAGTCCACATAGACCTGGGAAATAACCGTTCCTCCAACAAGTCTTTGACCGTGACCTCACTGTTTATCCAGACAGATTGTTTTCCTGCACACAGTTGGATCAATAGTTAATTTCTGAAACTCCACTACAACAACAAGAGTTATTATAAAGAATTGGTCTGAGAGGAGGAACCACAGTATTTGACTTTCAGTATGACACCAATATGAGTAAGTTAGTATACTGCTTACTTTCCATTTGACAACTGATGGCTGAAACTGTTTCAGTAGACCAGCCAAAGACTATCCACTCTCCAGAAATCACTTTTAAACAGTGAAGAAATGGATCTGATAGCTGTGGCCAAATGTGGGCGTCATCAGCCATCAGTCTTCGATAGAAATCATTGATGGAGTCCATCTGTTCTTGGCTTGGCATCTATGACAATGCTTTGGAGGTTCTTACACACAATTTAGCTGTTTAGTGAGCTTCAAGTTGAAGAAATGCTTGTGCGAAAAAGTGAACAACTAGGTCCCTTTCAATTCATTGTTCTAATCTAATCCAGAATTATAGTCTATAATCTAATACTCAACAGTAAAGCCCACTAGAACATGTCCTGCGCTATATCCTGATAAACTAGATGTAAATGTAAACTGCTATAAACTTCTGATACAAGCCAGCTCAAACAACTTGCATCATCGCAACTGAATACATCTTTTTTACATATAAAGAAAATGTATACGTATAAAGAAAAATAGAGGCAGTAAGAAAGAAAGAAAGCAAGAAAGAAAGGAGGAATGAAGGCATGAAAGAATGCTAGGAACAGGAGCCGTTCCATCCAGCCGTGTTGCTCTGAGGGCTCATTCATGAGGCCTTTCGTGCGCCTCACCAAGAGGACGGACCAGATTTCACCCCAATTCAAATTAATTCATGACATGTCTAATTCAATTAAGGCTCCCAGGTCTCTGGGAATGGGTATGACTCATTCTCTCTCTCTCTCTCTCTCTCTCTCTCCCTCTCTCTGTTCAATAGGAGCCTTTTTTCTCTCTGAGGAGGAAAGTCACCCTGACTCTAATGCAGGGGCTTCAGTGGCTTGCACGCTCCAGCGATGACTGCTGGCCAATCCTTTGCACAACTCAGTCCCCACACCTCCTTCACACATGCCTGCTCGCACACATGCACGCACACACGCACACACGCACACACACACACACACACACACACACACACACACACGAAGACAGAGGCATGCATGCACAAACACACAGTATACTGAGTGTAGGCCTATCTCTCATCTGAACATGCATACCAGTTGATTCAAAACTGATATAAAGTTAAAAAAAAAAATCTTTGTGTGGCTATAATAACAGACGGTAAGGTAACAATGTGTAGAATGAGCAGTGGAAGGAAGGGCAGAGAGCCCCTCATCAGGAGAGGCCGAGAGAACGCCACTGATTAAATGGACTGACAAGACCGGTGAAGGGAAAGGGCCAAAAAAAAGTGTATCGGTTTACTCGGCTTTCGGGCAAGTCCCCCTGTCCCTCTCTAATGCAGAGCTGTTGATGCAGCAGATGTTTTGGAAACAAGGCCAGTAGAGAGAGGCCGAATGGCCCAAGACCTCAATCAAGAATCTGAACGTGTTCCTTCTCTGTCGGGAAATGCTGAAGTTTCCCATTCCCACCTTCTGTGACCCTCTAAGACGTTGTATAAACATGAAAGAGAGCTGATGGACTGTTTTGACATTTGACTTGGCCTTTATTATTTGACACGGGCAGTGATGAGGCCTACTAAACAATAGTAAGAGCAGCGAGAGGGCCTTAATCAGCACATGGCAGCTGCTGGATGGAATATTCCATCTGGACTTGTTTTCCCCTCGGCAAAATATTATCAACGCTTTTTTCTTTTTTTTCTCTCTCAAATAGGATGCGCTGACCTCACGCTCACAAGACTGAGTGATAAGCACACTCACAGGCTCTGTGACCTTTTACTATGCATGTGCCTGCGTCCGTGCGTGTGTGTGTGTGTGTGTATGTGTGTATGTGTGTGTGAACAAAAGAACAATGTCCTGGCGGGCGTCTAAAGGAAAGCATGTCTAAAGTCTCAAGTGCCACGCTCAGATTGATGTTACCGCACCTTTGGTGTTTGCTGGCACCCTCTGGACAGCGGACATCCTTTATGACTTCAAAACACTCGAAGTCGGTAGAAATGAGTATGGTGACTGCACTGTGGAGCTGCTCTGGTGTTGGGATGGACTCTACTCTTCTTTCCACTGGCCAAGTAGATGAAGTAATGCCGAATCCAGAAGGACTGCTGATTAGCAAGGCCATAACCATGGAGTCGACATGGTCAACAACGAGTCAACAATGTTAATGTCCCAATAACAACCGATGGAAAGCTACACAGATCCTAACTTTACACAATGTTTTCGTATACTGTAGAATATATTGTTACTTGTGAGCGGGTTGAATATTGTGTTTGCGATCACGGCCCTGCTGGTTAGTTCAAAACCGGTCTACAATGCAACTGGACATAATTGATGAAATATGTGAAGACAATCAGTCCTGCCATTGAAAACTCACTGAAGAAATGCAATTTTCAAGAATCAGACCAGGCTCATCACTTCTGACCTGTCTTCTACCGGAGTAAACTCAGTCAGGTTGAATTAATGAACTCAAAATATTTGAGGAAATTGATTACCTTAAAACAATTCAGTTTATTAGCTCAATTGTTTAAGCTGTGTAAAGGTTAGATAGACACACGTGTCTCCCAGCTCCCAGCAGCAATCCAAGACATGCACTATGCAGTTCTGTGCTCCAGGTGGAAACAAAGGTATGCTAGAGACAAAAAAAATAAAGAAACCATTTCACAGTATGACATTGCTTAGTATATTACTTTGTCTTGAATTTCCCCTTGGGGATTAATGAAGTAGGCCTATCTATCTATCTATCTATCTATCTATCTATCTATCTATCTAAAAGACACCAGTTACATTACAAAACATTACTGTACATTTGGCTGACACTCTTTAGCCGAAGTGACTTACAACATGGTAAAGCAATTCTTCTAGTTACCATGGTAGCGACCCGCTGGCAATGGCAGCCAGGCTCTGTGTGGTGTTCATAAGGTTTTACGGGTCTTTTGGGTAGCTAGCTCACTAGCTTTAGTCTAACACTCTCATTGTGCTGCTTTAAGCACTATCATAGCCATCGCTGGAGCCCTCCCAGTGTCTGGCGTGATTGCGGCTGGAGTGCTTACAGGTGCTGATGAACCCTGGGTGTGTCCAGCCTGAGAGAGCTGTCCTGGCAGCTCTGCGTTGACAGGTGTGGGCCAGATGTGAGTCTCTGAGGGCTGGGCACTGTTTGATTTCTCAGGGCAACCGATTGTTTTCAGATGACTGTTTTTTGGGGTTTTTTTCGGTCATACTTAGGCCAGCCATTCAAATCTGATCCCTTATCCACTCACACTCCAGCATCTCTAGTAAAATGCACTAAGGATGGGCTTGTTTACGTCAAAGTAGATCCATTTCACCAATCCCGTACAAAATAAAAAATGTAGTCAGACATTGTCAAATGTGTGTCTGTCTGTCTGCCTGGCTGTCTGTTTTCCTGGGTGAGAAGTGAGAAGTGTGCCATCTACTGCGGGAGGTGCACATTACACATCTACTGCAGCAGGAGCTGATAAGTCATGCAATCAAACCTGGATATCTGCGTCATCATACTTCAGCAAAACAGACACATTTGTTCACCAGACAAACTGGCCAACTGAACTCTTCATATTTAACTGTCCCTTGTGGTGTAACTGTTCAATGAATAGCAATAGCAATAGCATTGAATAGCAATCAATAGCCTCCTATGGATGCCAGCAATGTCAACGGCACCCAGACAACATCCTGCTGTCAAAATGTCAATACTGCCTGGCCTCATTGTCCTTTTCCAGGTATTACACATAATTCAGTTCTTAAATGACTCTACTGGGTCAGTCACACTCTAAAACACAGACCTTCTTTGACTTGGGTGTGGCTGAGATGGAGTTGTCTTTTTAACTTGGTGAAAGGCCTTCCTGTATGGCCCTCTATCCAGCGCATTTACTGGAAACCGCTTCACTTGTTTGTCTGACGTCTTAAACAACAACGTGACTGAACGGAGAAGAGCTACAAAATGTCAGCGCATTCCCGTCTCATCATCCTCTATGCGTATGTGGAGCATCCGATACGCAGGAAAGGCAAACAAACGCGCTGTGGTAACAGTGAAAGCAGCTCTAATTGAAACATCATGTCGGGCTTGAGTCACGAACAACACTTCAAACGGTCTGGTAGGACTGCTGTTTCTCCCAGCGCCTGCTTTTAGCTGCTCTGGTGATGACGCGCGCTCCTTGTCATCCGCTCCCCACCGTGAAAAGTGAAAAAAAAAAACGCCTATACCACACCCACGGGGGCACCGACCTTTGACCTCTACATACTGTACTTTGAGGTTGCGCTATTTTCTTAACTTCACCGTGACTGAGCCTCTCAAAACAAGCATGTTGCTTGCACATGTGTGCTTAATTTCGCCTCCGTGAAGTACGCTTCATTCAGTCAGGCCGGGGCGAGGCAGCCCAAACTGGTCCGAATAGACAAATATTCCCCACGTACGCACTTACGTAACAGGTTTCTGCTTCACCTGTAAACTTGAACAATATCATGTCCTTGGAGCACAGAGTTATATGCACTAGAAAGTTTAATGCACACTATAAAATACGAATGAAGTTTATTATTTACAACTGAGGTAAGAACAGTCTTTCAGATGTGACAATGCCACACAACTCATAACACAAAACTAAAGATCTCTAGAAAGCCCCCCGATAAATTGGTCAATTGGACTGACATTGGACAGCCAATGATGACTTGAAAACTAAAGCAGCAATATTTTATGACTGTGATATGGACAGGGATTTCAAACCTGTTATTCACAGTAACAGCACATTGCATTTTCCCTCAGTACAACCACAGGCATCTCTGTACTATATGAGCCCGTGAGCAAAGCCCATCTGGCAAAATGAGCATCGAGTGTTGGATCTGAAAGTAAAGGTCCTTTAATCTTTAATGGAAATGCCTCAGCAGCAGGAACAAACCCCTTCTTCTGTAATAGGTCTTTATACCTCCTCGGCACACATGAACGAGTATCTTCACAAGGTCTGCCATGGCTGCTCGGTGAAATGGTAAATGACAACTATGAGTTGCTGTTAGTATAATTCAGCTGCTTGAGCTGCTTGGATGCTAATGAATGTAATAAACCCTACTCAGAAATGTTGACATTTCAACACAACAGCGGGTAGAGCAAGCCAGCGGTCTACCTAGTGAATGCTTGACACCTTTTCAAATCATGTGTAGGCCTTTGCACATTAGGCAAAATGACCAAAATCGTTTCCTCAGAAAGTGGAGGAGAAATGTTTTTAGAAAATGACTGTGTGAAACCAGTCTCAATTGTGTAGTTTGGAGCTGTCAGATAAACCAGCTAAAATCATTGCTCCATATCCTAACAGATAGCAGCTATTGGCACTAGAAGTGTTACACTGGAGGGTTATACAGGAATCTCATGCTGGAACTGAAATACGCTATTTCAGTTTTATCATAAGTACTCTCTCGGCCGTTAACTCACAGACATGAATAGACCCTGGTGTATCCCTGCACACGCCTAATTGAAGAGGCCTCTGAATCTGCTATCAACAGTTTCCACTATCCCTGACTGCTCCTCCCTTTGCGTCTGCAACGGGCCTTGATGTCGGACCGAGTGTTTCCTTTTGTCAGCTCATCAGCTTAGCCCGTGATTACAGTCATTACACCGGTCTTTAGCATTAACTTGGGTGGTTTGATGGAGATGTCACTCAAGAGCTATCAAGGCCCACTTTCACTAAACTAGAGGCTGTTGAAACTGTCACTCTGACGGCCTTGGATGGTGCATGAATAAAAACCAAAAATAAAAGCCAAATAAGAGGAAAGCTACTGTACATGACCAAAGGAAACCACTTTTGCATCATGAAACGACTGTTGACATAACCTTGAAAAACAAGAGGTTTAATAGCAAAGCAAGCATCAGATAATATGCTGACAGTGGAGATTATTTGGAAGCATATTGTTGGGGGGCTTTCTGCCTTAATTTGGCAGAGAAGCTTGACAGGAAGTAAGTGGGAGAGAGAGATGGGGTGGCATTGGGAAATGGCCGCAGGTCAGATTTGAATCTGGGTACCCGTGGGCACTTGGACCTGAACATGGTATGGATGTTGTAGACAGTAGCGCCACAGAGCACCCGGGTGTTACATTTTGTAGGTACACACAAACACACTTGTCAATTCATGAATTCTACATACTGCATGTAGGACACACATCTACACACACACATATGGATACACACACACAGAGGGACACAGCCATGCATGTATGCACACACTAGTGATGCTCCGATCGATCGGCCGCCGATCATGATCGGCCGATATTGGCTAAAAATGGCTTGATCGGTGAAGCTCAAAAGCGCCGATCAAAAAAGCCGATCATGTGACCTAAATTACTTGCGTGACATTTTTCCACCTGCAGGCGCGGCGCACAGGCACACAACAGCCTAGAGTAGAGAGGAGCTTGCAGTGGCAAACATGAGTAGGCTACAGGTTCAGTGTAAAATTAACCATTTGCAATGTATGTCGTGCTGAAATCCTTCGAGGTGGAAGCCATCAAAGACGTTTTAACACCACTGACGGACAACTGAATATGTCGGGTATGAGAAACTAAACCAGCCAACTTCCCCATCCTTCAATCAGCCGACTGTAGGCCTACTAACGATAGGGATGATAAGAGATGGAAAGGCATTACGTTCAGAATTAATTTGCCTTCACGAACAACCTCTATTCGTTGTGGAGGATAAAGCCCTCCTTACAGTTGTTACGATTTTGCAAATATCTGTAGCCTAAAAGATT
The DNA here is from genome assembly GCF_963854185.1 of Sardina pilchardus. Lineage (NCBI taxonomy): Eukaryota > Metazoa > Chordata > Actinopteri > Clupeiformes > Clupeidae > Sardina > Sardina pilchardus. Next base: position 15,235,646 of record NC_084995.1, on the reverse strand, counting down.
TTTGAAAGACAGTCAGACTCTCACATCTAAAGACAAATCATAGAGTTTTAAGTCACAAACTAGTCACAGACTATGCAGACTTGCGATAATATATTAGACATGTTTGATATTGTTGTAACGGCAAATTAGAAAATGACTCCGACTGGCTTACAACCGCTAATTGACACATTAAACGAGTACACAGGAGCGCGCCGCGCCATGATTTCTGTCCCGACTTTGGATATTTATTCGCCGACTGTGAAAACATGGCAATATCGCGCAATGTAAGTCGGCCCTAACCTGCCTTGATCCACGATATTACCCCGCAGGCATGAAATAGTAATGTGTATCTCCCCGCGTTACCAAACAGTGTAGCCTACATTGACAAGCTGAAGAATAGGCATATTAGCTTCCCAAGCGCAGACGCCTGTCCAATGTCCCTGCTAGCTTAACAGCGCACTTTATTGACTCAAACTGGTGGCATTTAACGGCATGTTTCAGTCACGGGGGATTCCAAGAGAAAAAAGACTTGCAATTTATTGCTTACAGTAGCTTACATTATTTCTTTTTTGGGGATTTGGAACAGAGGAAAGCCATAGTTTTGCACTTTGTGGCAGTAGGTTTTGGCGTAACACGTTTTTCATTTAATGTAGTCAGTCTATTTAGAGGCTATACTTTTCAAGTAGCCTAGGCAATTTGGTCCCATCCCATTTAGGTGATCTGTGTGTTGGTCTGCCTGACCCCCTCCTTGTATGAAATCATTTTATGTCTCGCTGCATATTTGGAAAAGATGGCCAAAGTTATTTCATTTTCTAAGTACAAATCGATAAATGGTGGTTCTTCAACATCTAGCCTGTAGGCCTACTGTCTTTTATGCCACTTACATTAATTCATAGTTAGTTTTATTTCTACAAATGATGCAAACTCTGCTAGACTATTGTTAAAAGAATCTCATTCCCCTGCCATTCTGTGATCGGCAGTGATCGGCAATCGGCCGATCATGATTTTGATGATCGGTAATCGGTGATCGGCCCCAAAAATGCTGATCGGAGCATCTCTAGCACACACATACATAAACACACGCACACACACACACGCACGCACGCACCCAGCAACAGAGAGCGCATTCTACTGCTACAACAATCTGTTTTCAATCTTGCCACACCTCCCTTTGACCTCAAAGGGCTCTCTCCTTCTACCTATCTTCTCTCTCTCTCTCTCTCTCTCTCTCCTTCTCTCTCCCTCCTTCTCGTTGATATTGATCCAGTGGACAGGACTGAAAGCCAGATGTGGTCCGGCTCCTCCTCAGCGAGAGCGCCTGAGGGGATCAGTGGGAGACTCCCTGCTGGGGGCAGCCGGGCCCACAGACGCTGCGCTAGCCGCTGGGCCGCAGGTGCGCTAATGCGGACGCTCATCTGCAGCTCATCAGCCCCCGTCCACCCAGGCTGGGGGAGACGCCTTCGGGGACTAATGGACATGCGGAAAGATCTGATTAGTTTATTTTCATGGGCTGGAGGAGAGGTTTCCATGAAAGGTAATTGAGTGGGCAAATTAGTGTGCTGACCTTACGAGGGGGCCTGCTCTCAGTGGTGACATGACATATCACTCACTCACGTCAGAAGCCGGTGACAGACTGGTCCGTGATGGCAGGGTGAAGTTTATGATTAGGTCAGTGAGGACAGTTTTGTTCAACATGTCATAGCTATCACTCACACGATTAGGCAGTAGATACATTATAGACGTTAGACTGCTGTTAAGAGCATTTGCAGCTGTTGGGAATCATTTGTGGTAAATACTCATGATGAGGAACCACATGTGGATGCACAGTATCTCATTAGCTGTGTTCACAATATCCACTCATTCACTACATAGTGCACTAGAGTGTATAAAACACAGTAGGCTATAGTGCACTACGTTGTGAATAAAGTACCGTAATATATGCGGGAAATTACTGTATAGTATGGTGCACTATGTAGTGAATAAAATATAGCATGGTGCATTATTGCACAGCTATTATCTACTATTATCTATGTTTTCTAGAGAAGATGTATTCCATTAGTCCCATTATGCCAAGCTCAGCGCAGCCCAAGGGAGGACACACTTCTCTCCCATACATTTCTTTGCATACCTTATATTTCCCATAAGGTATGCAAAGCTGCTGGTGCGGGAATACAGTTAATACTGGTCTCTGGAACATTCTCTGAGAAGGAAGATTATGCATAAACTGCTCACAGTCATTGGGACTTTGATTCTCAGTGATTTGCATTCCCAGATGCTGTTTGGTATCATCTACTTTTGCACTACTATGTTAAACTGCTTTTTGCTTTACTGGTAGGTTAGGCATCTAATCTAATCAAATGTCATTACACCAAATCAAACAGATCAAAGCAGACGGCCCTTGTGTTTGGTAAAAGAGAACAACTACAGACAGAGGGAATGTTTCTTAAGAAAAAAAGAGCAATAGCAACTCAACAGTAATTGGAAGTGAGAGCAAAGATCCCAGAGCCAACAAGGAGGGTAGCAAATCAGCTCTAACACAGGCTCAAAGCTCCAGGCTCAGGAAATGTCTGGATGGTGTTAAATGGGAAGGAATGTGATGTGTTCTGGGGCCCGAGAACTCTACCCAGGAGCCTGAGCCCGAGGGCACTGTGGCAACAGGCGAGACGAGAAGAGAGGAGAGCAAGCTTCTGGATGCATGCAGAGCAGAGGTCGTCTGTGATCTAGCACTGTACGGAGCCACGAGGCCCGACACTATCCCAAACCAGACTGGTGTCAGGATACTCCCCAGCTGACACCCAACAGCAGCAGCAAAGAGGTAGCAAATTCCACACGCTGATTTTAACACTAAATCAGATGCTCTACTACAGTTCTAGGAAAAAAGACACAGTTCTGCACGCAGTATTGACTTTCTGACAACAAAGCAAATCTGTATATTTCAAAAATCTCCCAAAAGGTCCAGTGAGGTACCCTAGGAGCCAGTGAGGTACCCTAGGAGCCAGTGAGGTACCCTAGGAACCAGTGAGGTAACACTATCTGAATGTCCTACTTTCCGCATGTGGCAGTGTGGTCATCGCTGAGACCTGGCTAAGAGCCAAGCCTTTGTAGAACCACCCTACATACACACACACACACACACACACAGCTGTACCGCATCAGCGGGGTCTCCAGTTCAGGTGCCCCGAGAAGTCAACGGCGCATCAGATAAAATAGAAACACTCCCCGCTGTGCGTGGACCAGGCCCTGTTTTCACAAATCTATTTCTAAAAGCACCCAGCCCAGAGGCCCCTACTGCTGCTTTCATTATAGCCTCTGCGTGGAACTAGGCCAGAGAACATCTCTCTCTACACCTTTGAAGGAACAGGATGGAGGGATTTCCCTTTCCACCCATGTTTAACATACTGGATGGGTATCCATTTAGCACTAAAGGGTCACCCAATGCTAGCCTGGTATCACCAGACCATTCACTTTGTGAAGACGGTCTGGGCACTCTCCGTTGGGAAATGTATTGTAATGTGTGTAGACTTTGATATCATCAGTTCTGCCTCATGACAAACCACATCGCCAATAAGGAAACAATTTAGATAATTTTACTGTATAAACGAACACATTGTTCTGAAAATGTTTTGAGGTTTGCAGTAAATGCTACAACCATTTGCCACTGGCACTTTTGATTTCAAAACTTGACGTAATTCCCTCTGATCGCTGATTGGTCATTGATCTTATAGTTATCAGTGAAATAAAATGAGCTGAGGTACAGGCAGGCGAGGCCAAGCAAACCAACAAAAACAATCATGCTCCTAGCCACGACAACAACCTCAAAATAACTTGTACGTCAGTGTGGCTTCAGAATGAACTGTGTTAAGGTAAAATAACTACCTTATGTTGCCTAAAAAACAATGAGAACTCATTGTACTAGAGTTGTTTTCACTCATGCTAGTCAGTCTCCCTCCATTCTATCTGACTGAGCCCCTTCTCAGAAAAAGAGGGGGGGCGGCTAACCCGTGACTTACGCAGTGTTTGCCTGGTCACACTCTGTATGCTGACTTCAAATAGTTCACACACAGTGGGGAGGGAGAAGGAAGTCCAGGAGCTGTTATGAAGCTTCAGGGACATGCTGCTCCATACTCCCTACAACCTCCCCCGCCTCAGCACACACATACAGACACACACACACGCGCACACACACACAATCAGATACTTTTATGACTGGATGCGGGGAAGCTGACCTTGGGCACAGAGCTGAGGCCCAGACTTGTGAGCGTGTGGGGGTGGTGAGTATGAGAAGGCTATGGATGATTGAGAAGGCTAGGGATGAGCGGTCACTGGGCTGTCCCCAAGACAATAAGAACTCACAGGGCAGAACATGTACTGAATAGAAGGCACTGTTCGGGACATCATACAAAGAAACACGGACGCACAAACCTCCCAATGAATTGGTCATGCATGCAATGCTGGTGAATCTGACTATAGGTTATTTTCTGTATATACTTGCAAATATTTTGCAGCTCGTAAACCTGTAGGCCACAACGAGAGGTTACGTAAACGCAGTCGATATACCGTACTTAAGCTTTATTTTTAAACAAAATATCTTTCATCTTAAACTGGTTCGCTGTTGAGCTTATATGTGCTGCTGCTACCTTCTTGTGCGGCTTATGTAATTTTACATAACACACCCAAAGTCACTATGAGAACGGATTCCTCCCCGTGTGTCTCACCACCAAGCCTGAAACGTGAACACTGACAGGTTTCCAAGTCTGGGAAAACAAAGTCCCGAAGGCAGAGAAATAACTCCTTCAATTACCCACCTGGTCCTTTAAACGAAAGCGTCTGATCCCCGAGAAATCTGCGCAGAGCCGCGGAGGCCGAGCGCAACTGGCCCCCAGACAGGCTCCCCAGGGCCCAGTGTACGGGGGCACGAACGCAGGCACAGATCCGCGGCGGGATCGCCATGTAATCCCGCCGTAAGGTACATTTTATTAAACGCAGCGTTTTCATATGCGGCCACGCTGTGATTTCTTTACTCCCGCTCAGGTGTAGTGCGCAAACTTCAAACACGGAAGGGGATTTGCGCAAAGCAGCCCTCTGGTGTATGGGGAGGCCATGGATAAGGGCAAAGCCTGGGGATACCCCCCCCCCCTCACCCCACCCCATCTGGCTGTAAAACACTCTGGCTCACGAGACGCATGTTGTTTTTGTTTTTGACATACTCATGGCATTCTTTCAGGCCACAGGAAAAGTGTCTCACATACTCTTGAATACACACAAACTGGCCGACTATTTACTGGAAATAGGCTACTATCAGTGAAGGTCAAAACACTCCATGAACACGTCAACATTTTTCGAGGGACGGTGCGGTGGACACACCGCTGATGACAACAGGCTGATGAAACGGAAAAGCTGAGGCAGCTGTGACCTGTGGGAAACAGCCCTTTGAGCGTCCCGACGCAACCCAGCCCACTTCCTCTACAGCCACAAGCACAGGAGAGCAGCCCAGCCCGCCAGGCACTTTTCACCAGCAAAAAAATCAACTCCACTCTTTATTTTCATGCTTATCGGGAGTCACATGACATATAGTCTTTGTGTAGTTTGGCTAAAAACGGTCATCCCAGAATGGGCGAAAGGCCAAATAACTGGACTTCCCACCTGCGTTTGTTCTGGATGAGTCAACGCGTTGGGGTCCGTTAGGAGATTCAGAGAAAGCCAAGGCAAAACAACCTTAATGGAAACATGGGAGGAACTGCTCCAAGGGCTTGCTTTCTCCAATCGTATGCAGATGCTGTTCCAGTTAGGGGAGCACCTCCAAGAGCTGATGTTTGAAGCCAGCCACCCCCCACCCGAGGTCAAAGGTCACTCCGGCAGAAGCCAGGGGGGCCACAGGTGGTCCCGTGTGCAGAAGTCAAGGGCAGGCAGCCCGAGCCCCAGGATCTATGTGAGGGTCCTGTCTGTCAGTCAAGCAACTCAGGAATTTTATGTTTTATCATGCAGCTGCATTTCAAAAAGCTTCCTTTTGTTACTGACTTTCATCCTAGCGTCCAGATCACCTAATGACTTAGACTAGCTGATGGTGTATTTCTGGCCAAATCTGCAATAAAACTAGACCCTTTGTTTGGAAAAGAACATTTGTGGTTATATTGTGATTTACTGCTAAAGATACAAGTGAAACTTTGCGTGTAGGCATTTACTCTGGCTAGAGAACACTGATTGCATTCCTCTTACTGACATCCTTTACCTTAACTTAACTTTCAGACATTTCCAACATACCATTCCATCCCAATAATATATTATCATAACAATGTAAACTGATCAGCCCATACTCAATCACACTTGAACAATCTAACTACAGGGCAGGAACCGTTGATATCATGACATGAAAAAAAAAAAAAAAAACAACGCTCTGTGATAGGTCAGTGTGCTAAAGCAGGGTACTCTGTACAGTCTGTGTGGGGTAATATACGACACCCCCCCTCTGCCTTCCCTCCACCCGGCCTGCCTGCTGCTCTGCTCCAAATGAGGGAACTGATCTCAGAGTACAAAAATGTCAAATCATACATGTGTGTGTGGCCCCTCCCTGCCCTCGACAAAACTACACACGGGACCCCAATGGCCTCAAAGACCATCAGAATCGCCGGCCCTACACACACACACACACTTGCTTGAACCCCATAGGTACTACCTGCATGCTGTGTCGGCAAATGCAGGCAAAACGTTTCTGTGCATGAAAGGCTGTACTACTCTGACACCTAGTGTTCATACAGCACAATGCAATGGACTTGGAGGGGTGGGGGGTCATTGGCTTTGAGAGGGCTTTTTTATTCTCCATAACATGATTTCTTACTGACCAAAGTTCCTGAGGCCTTTCGTGTGCCCTGTGAGCAGCTTGCATGTCACCTGTGGAGAGATGCACTAGAGCTGCATGGTCGCCTCGGTTACAAGGCGGCACATACTGCATTTCTAATCCTATGCTCACTCACAGGCATTAGTATCCAAACCCATTCACCAAGAAAGTGGAGTCTGGTGACTCATGAATCATGATTGGGATGCTTTACCATTGCACTTGCATCGCGACAGGCACTACTTTGAAGTCATTGGGGTCCGGCCTTACCATTCACACTGGTCAGATTCCTAATGTGACTTCCTACATCGCCTAAACTTTACATACAATGACAATACACAGCATCAACAGCCAGGAAACAATGCATGTGGGTCTGCCTTTGCTGTAAATAAATAAAAAGGTGTTGTTGCTACTAATTAGTACAATAAGGTTTGGTTTCGTCTTCCCCTGTCGTCGCTGACTGACCCAACATTTTCTTGTCTGAGGCAAAGGTCATATTAGTGAATTATCGTGTCCAAGACTAAAATCTCCCTGAAAGGAGATGTAGGATGGACGGCGACAGGCTATTAGTATCTAGCAAATGGTCAAATTGGGGGCGGAAATCAGCATATCCCACGAAGTCAGATACCAGATGACAGTAGCTCTGACAAAACAGAAGCCCATTCAGCGCAACCTCATATCCTAAAATTCAATTACGCAGGATTTCCCCTCAGAGATTGCTTGTGGGGTTTACTTTCTGCTGCTGTTGACATGAGCCTCCTGCTGGTCCTCTCGCTGGGCCCAGAGCGCCTCAAGGCTCACAATCATGAGTCCCTACTCTTGGGCTTTTAATGGGTTTCAGACAACAAAGAGAACCAACAAGAATCTGTAGCCAACTGCTAACTGTCCCACACAGGCACACATCAGACTTTTTCTCTGAGGCCACCCTTCTTCCTCTACTTTCATACCTTAATTGCAATTTACTTTTCATTCTAAAAGGGAAATCTCTTTTTCTCCTAGTCAGCTTTTCACTTTCATGCCGTTGAACCTTGGGATGCCGTAAGGCATTGCATAAATGTAAATAATTTTGTATTGTAGCACATTTTTTAAGGTCTCTCCATTAATGAGACAAATAATATATTATTCCACATTTTTCAGTATGATGCATTTTAGTATGCCTGCCAAATATGAAATTCCAATCTAAACATGCCAGGCCATGAAATACTGAATTAATGAAACATAATTTAACAGGTTTCTAAAACACGATCAAGTTAGTTTTAATGTCCTCAAATAGGGTATAAAAAGGTGATTTTGTTTCACAGTAAGATATGTTTTTATATATCTACTAAAACTTTTCTTGAAATTAAAATCTTGCTTGAAATGAAGTGTCAGTGTGTCCCTTTACTGCAGTTTCAGAGGCACCTTAATTTTGGCAGTTACACCCATATTTCCTTGACTTCCTCATGTGAAGCATCAAAAAATGAGACAGTATGCGAACAATTGTCAAAACACAGACAAAAAAATTTTTTCCCAGTAAGTTTATTGCTAATTAATTCCTTTTTTACCCTCCTATCCCACCTGGGGCATGTAAAATAACAATGTTCATCTTTATTACAAAATTGCAACCAACTAACAGTCTCACTGTACTAGCAGGTCCAATTTGAATCTAGTCATCTGACACCTGGGCACAACTTCTGCCTAGTCTCATCAGATCAGCTGACTGCTGGTGGAGCTCTCTGCAGTCATCTCACAGGGTAGAGAGGGTGGGAAAGGCCCTCGTCTTGGAGGTGTGGTTATGACTTGAGGAATTTGACATGACCAGGGCTTAAAGCAAGGAAAATGCCTGTGCCTGAAATCTTCAAAGTTGTCTCCTCTAGTTATCTACTTTTAAATCGTAAAAAGTCGGCCTGGTCCACACCTGATTTCAGACACAGCATCTGATTACTTTAGGCCCTGTATGATGGGCACAGGGGTTACAAGACTGGCTCCCCCTGCAAGCACCATTACCAGTGGAAGATCAATGAAGTTGTTTCAGATGACCACATGGATGGGAACAAGTCCATGTTAGGAGGGAAGATAGAAAACCAAACGTCATAGAAGAGGACACCCAAGGAAGAGCAGAGAGCTCCATAGGCGTCAGCTGGTTTGAAATGATCACGGACAATCATTGAACCAAACATCCACATTACTGATTTACAAGGATTTGAGTCGCTGTTAAAATAAATGCATGTCCAGTGATATCTACTGCCATATGTACATCTAACTGAACACAGTAAACCTGAGACAACCAGGATGTTCAGAGAGAAAAGAAATTTTTTTTTTTTTTTTTATCTTCATTTTTATAAGGTAAGTCTCATGCAATACTGCCGTTAGTGGGCTATTGCCAACGTGATTAGAAGCAGTCATTCCAATTAATATGATCAATTACCTATACATGTTGTTGCCATACTCATCCTGATCTAACCAAGTTTGCATTCAGTTCAAACAGGTGTACAAGATGAAGGAAATAAGGCAGGATGCTCTGAAAAGATCTGGTTTAAAAAAGAAAAAAAAAAAAGAAAAAGAAAAAAACCCTCCATCGTCTCTATGAAACCTAGTAGGGCAGTTGCCTTCCCTCACCTTATTCAAGACCATTTGTAACACCACACTGGGTGTATTTTTTCTTCTTTGAGTCAAAGGTGCAGCATGTAGGATTTAGTGGCAACTAGTGGTGAGGCTGAATATTGCAACCAACCGAATACTAGTCAATGTCCAAACGTGAAGAGGCGATGGCGGCCATTGGCAGTCCCTCTAATGCCAGTAATTTGGTTGGTCTGTTCTGGGCTACTTTTGAAACATACAACAGGGCAAACTGAGGAAGGAGACCTGTTCCCTATGCTTAGGCAAAGGGCCTCCTTCTAAATAGACAAAAACACCATTTGTCGTCAACAATGATAATACACTACATGAAATAATACTAAATCCTACACACTCCACCTATAACCCTATACAAACTTTTATTACATGATATAGCAGGTCCAAACATGGGGAATTGGTTGATTTTTTAATGAATGGTTGTGACCGTTAACAGCTGGACATCCGAGGTCTTTATGCAAGTACACCCACAATTTCCGATGACTAAACAAGCAATGACTTGCTGGGACCTAAGATGAAGAAGAAACCATCTGCCCTATAGGTCACAAACCCAAAGTGTTCACAGAGGAACACACCAGGAATGGAAACAGATTGGAAAACCAAATGATTTGTCCTTAGTGTCAGTCTTGGAGGGAGGGGAAAAAAAAAGAAAATGGCAGCAGACACGCATACATCGTCATGTCCATCAAAAGCAAGCAGAAAGGAGTTTCAGTCCATGAGCATCTCCGCCAGATGTCTCGATATTGTAGTGTTAATGCTCTCAGGATGAGTACTTTTAGTATTTACACGTTAAGATCCTACAGTGCTATGAAGGGGCCCAAAGTGTGTCCCGAGATGCGATACAGGCCACAGAACAAACGTCCGATAAATAAGGGCCATCAATGACAGCAGTGAAATCTATGCCCATCCTCACAGAAGCTTGCTTAGATCCCAACTCTACATTTTGCACAGCCCATGTGAGTTTCAAAAACCTTATCAAGTGGAGCATTCCAGATCCTTACGCAACACTCCATGCTAGGATATCTGCGATGTACGCCTTATATTTGATTTTTTTTTCTCTCATTCATGCAATCCATATGAATACTAATGTTACAACAAAAGTGGAGGGGAGAGGAGGCAGGGGTTCCATGGGGTACAGTGTGCATTAGAACAAAGAAAGGGGGGGGGGGGGGGGGGGGGGGGGTTGACAGAATTGGTCAGTGGAAGCAATCTGCCAACGTGGGTTTTTATCCAAAAATAAAAATAATAAAAAAAGCCAAACAGCCAGCTACTTGTTAATACCCCAATGCTAGATGGGCGATGGTATATTTTGTTGGTGCAGTGTCTTACCAGATAGAGGGGGGGAAATAAATAAAAGATAGGCAGTTAAGCTCTATAGTAGAGCGCAAGCTTTCACCTCAGTGGTTTAACTGAGAGCTCTACTTCTATGGCTCCACCTAAGATGTGCAGTGGCCGGGGGTAAGGAATGCTTGATAAGGCTTCTGAAGTTGTGAGTGCCATTAGTTTTCAGCTTGTGCTTAACCAGTGGCTTCCCAAGACAAGAGGACACACTCAAATCACAGTGGAATGAATACGTATGGTTTTGGTTGGGGCAGCAATCAGATTTACTATTGAACACTTTAAAACAGCAACTTCCAGAATTTCTTAATATACATCCTTCTACAGGTGCAGAAAATAAAACATGTTGACGCTCTACATGTTGAGCTATGTTCAGTTTTTTGGGAGCTACACACTTGCATACAACAAAGCAAGAAACTAAGTGATACGGTACCAAACTGAGCTCGCTCTCAAAAAGAAAGAAACTAAAAAAAAAAAGACACAAAATATATGTTCCTTTTGAACATCAAGTGCTCACAAAATGAATACGACCACAATTTAAACTTGAGCTACAGGACTTAAATATTACACATCAACTGAAGATACCATTCCTTCAGTGTAATTTTAATATACAGTCTATCGGCCACTACAGGAAGAAAAAGGAAAAAAAAAAAAGAAGAAAAAAACTTTACACATTAACCTCCAAAAAGAGCCAGGTTAATGAAGTGCTAAGTGTTTATGACATTGAAGTATGGCTTGGGGCACACTGCTTAAGTGTAGTGGTCCTGCAGGGTCAACCCATTGCAAATGGGAGCACTGTTGCCTCTAGACTGGTCAAGTGAAATGTCACCATACCCAATCAATACAAGGAAGAATTGCAATTCCTCTATATTCTGACAGGAAAGGGGGGGGATGCAATTATCGTGATTACTGTAATCTAAGAATCAATCCCCACTTCTGTAAAAGCCCAAGATTCCAGGGGCCAATCACGTAGTCCTTGAACTGCTCTAGTGGGTTAAACACCAAATACTGAACTCATGAACGTAAACAAGGAGACTTTCATTGCCTCAATTTCTCAATCAATGTGGAAAAAAACAATCTTGAAATACTTTAAATGCTTTTTTTTTTTTTTTTTTTTTTTTTTTTTTTTGAGGGGAGGAAGGGGGTTTACAGTTAATGTTAACTCTCCTTAGTCTGGTGACAAAAGGCCTCGAGTGAGAACAAAAATGCAAATATTCATTTCTCCTGGCTGCCTTCTCCTCAAGCCCATAACAAGGTGCCAGCGCAACATTCAAAATAAAAAATAGCCTAGCTACCTAGATGACCAATACAGGCTTAGAGCATGGTGGTGGTAGGTTTTGTTATTTTTTTTTTCCAAATACAAACCGCCAAACCAACTTTTTTTTGTTGTCGTAAATCAGAGGTACATTGTGCATGGGGCAAGCTCACCCGTGGCTGTTTCTTAGGTTTCATTTTCTCCTTCATTTTGATTGATCTAGACTACGAATCTGTTTAAGGCAGACTGGGCCGTGGGGGAAACACTGCTGCCAATCAGGTGGAATGCGCTGGCAAGGTGATCACTGCACCGTTGCGTCTGCTTCAGGAAGCTTGCTACCTACGACCAAAATCAGTGATGGAGGTAGGTCTGGGGAATGTGACGGGGGAAGGTGGTGGCGGTGGTGGTAGCTCGGTGGCATGGGGCACGGGGCAGGACTGATCTGAGCAACCATGCTGGGATTGAAGCCTGCCATGACAACAGAGATGCATCCGCTGGATGAAGTGCTCTTGCAGCATTTCACAGCTTCCGAAACCAAGCATGCTCCCCACCGAAAAAAGGAATGATAACACGGCAAAGAAGGATAGGAATGATAACATGGCAAGAAGGAAAGGACACACATTTCATGTATGTTAATTTGTGATTTTCAAAGGGAATGTTGACGCGGGGGGTGGGGGGTGTGAGCCTAGTGGATATTACATTAGTGGAATGGAACAGAATGGGGAGGGTGGTGTGATGTATGTGAATGTGTGTGTGTGTGTGTGTGTGTGTGTATATGCATGTGTGTGTGTGTGCGTGCGTGCGTGCGTGCGTGGTGTTGGGGGGGGGGGGGGGGGGTGTGATGAAGTGGGAAGGAGTTTGATGGGGGGGGGGTTGAGATGCACTCAATGGTTCGGGAGACAACCAATCAGCCATCAGATTAGGAGACGGTATGGGAGAGGGTCCAACGCGGTTTTGGGTTTGAACTGAAATGATTCAAGGTTGTTTATCCAAGGCCGTAGCTTTGGTGCCACTTCAAAACCAACACTTTAGACTTTCTGGTTATAGGCGTTAGCCCAATCAGCCCGCCCCTGCCTGGTTACTTGGTCATGGCCTTCACCGCAACAGCACACTCTTCTCCCATGGCAGACAGGACTGAGATCTAGAGAGGGAGAGGGAGAGAGGGAATAACAATCAGAGATAAGCCAATTTTTGACTTTTCATGTGATGAAGTGTAAATTTAAACCCCATTCTTTCAGTATTATGGTAAATATCCTTGACATAAATATATAAAATCACCAGGAAATATTTCAAATTTCGAATTTGGACTAACTAAATTTGCTAAATTGACCCAGATTTGGCAGTTGGTGATCACATATGAGGACACTAAAAGACTGAGAACAATCAGCTCAAGAGTCCAATAAGCTGAATCACCAAAATCTACATCTTACTCCGAGGCAGATAATAGAACGAGTGATGAGGTTTAACACCACATTTTAGATTTAAAAAACATTCTGAACGACCAACGTCGATGGGCGGGATGAATTCCAATGAGATCTGTTGCTCCATGACTGAATTACATAAAATATGGTTAAAGTTGGCATTAGCAACCAGTTCAGAGCTGATGGGTGACAAATGTCCCAGGCTTCTGCTTGGGCTAGTGAGTCACAGTAGGTTACAAGTTAGGCCCCAAATGAAGAACATAAAGGATAGAGAAATCAGTCACGTAGGAATTTGTTACATGTGCGTGGTATTCTGTGCATACCTGACAACAAAGGGACCAAGTGGAGGCTAACGGTTGTGGTCAAATAGTCTTTTAGCTTAGGAAGGTCCCGATCATGATTCCTAATCAAATAGCCTAGTTTTGAGAATTCTCTTAAGACCAAGGCTGTTTTTTCCTAAGAGCTTATGAATTCATCTTCATATCTTGGAGTACATACTTAATAAATCACGGCTACAGACTAACTTAATCTGCCACATAGACTACTTACAGATTGTGGTATTGTGCTCGATAGTATGTTTAACCAACCAATAAAGTTGTGCAGTGCTCACATTACATGTTAAACGTACCAGCCCAGTTTAACATTTGCTTTACAGTAATTTCCAGTGTATAAGTCGCATTTTGGTTTTATGCCAGTTAAAAGAAACAAAACCATATTAATACCATATCAACTATGCCCGTGAATTAACCTCAAAGCTGAAGAAATTGTGCAAAATCAAAGTGTAAGCCGCGGCTACTAGTAGGAAAATTACGGTACTGATAGACTTGTCCTTGCTATACTGATAAAAGCCTGCACATTGTTTTACCTTTTACTGATCTAAATGGTTCAAACTGCACGTAACTATCTATAAATGACTTGTCTGTTATTCGCTTATCTCTCAAACTCGTATCTTGTATCTGATTTCAAGCGAGGCAGGTGTCTTGCTATAGGGGAATGAGTAAGTGCAGTGTCAAGTTAGGATATATAATATATGTATATATCTAAAATGAGCAAGATCATTTGCATAATTGTGAGTCAGGGATTTTTTTTTTATTGTATGTACCGTAGAGTCTTGTGTACTTTTGATTAACATAGAATTGATTATTAATATTATCAAATACTCAACCAATCAATTGAGGTCAAGGGAAAGTGGTCAGAAAAGGATGATGGAACAGAGTATCCAGCTTCCAAGTCTTCATGCCACTTATTTTTTTAGAATACATGCTTGACTACACTAGAAAGTTTGAAAATCCTTCAAATAGATTGTAGGAGGATTATTTTTTAAACAAAGACTTTCCAATCCATGGAAATGCATGATGCAGGTAGCCTGGGTGTTCCCATCCTGCCTTGCGCGGTGATTTCATTCACGCTGCTAAGGCAGTCTGGAAACTACCCCCCCAAATGTTGGACTGAGATGGGGGACCAATCACACAGGAGGGGAAAGCAAGACCATGATGGGCTATGCACAGACACATTTGATAGACATCCGTGGCGCCCAATGAACAGATCTGGGCATTTTTTCGAATACGAGAAAATTAACGTCTGGTTGCCAGACCACGTCTCATTTGAAAAGTGGTAGGCGCTAGCCAGGCTATGATGCAGGTGCATTTCTCCATCTAATGCATGACTTAAAAACTTCTCTATGCTTCATCGTCAAATAACTCTACAAAATAAAATACTGGATGTCCCATAGTGTACATTTAACTTATATATCACAGATATATCATTAACATTAATGAGGATTCAGAACATTATAAATATGCCACCACCAACCTAAAAGACTTGCTTTATGTGAAGTCAATGACTTATTGCACCTTTTAACAACAATCACTGCCTTAAACATATTCATCTCCACCAGACCAAACAACTCTATCATTGACAACTGCGGAGTTATAAATCTGTTCCGTCACTGAAGGACTTCAAGCCATATGGATAATTTCACAATCAGGGTAAGCACTTTATTTCACAATGCCCAAAAGTTAAACTTAAAACTTTCTTGAAATAGCATTTTTGTCCTTTTCTTTAATCTAGATCTGCTGAGGAATAAAACCTTTATCATTGCATCTGGTCGTTGACAATTCTTGATACTAGGAATGTAAAGGTACATCTATTCACACTAAACTGTTTAGGTGCAGAACAGGCTCAAAACAGACGTACAGAATTTAGTCTTTCATAGTAATCAATCGTACACTATTTGCAGTGCTGATCATTGTTGAATTATGATAACTCTCTACCCTGGGTGTTCCTATGCTGACTTGTGCACAATTTGATTCATGCTGTTAAGGCAGCCTGGAAACTAACACCCTAATTTGTGCCTGAGATAGGGGACCAATCACAGAACAGGAACGAAAGCAAGACGATGAGCTATGCACAGATGCATATGATCAACATCCGTGGCGCCTAATGAACGGATCTGGGCAGCAAGTAAGATATTATTACTATAATGTGTTGTAATGTAGTTTTAAAATGACACAGGATGTAAATGTGTAAAAGGTGTTATTTTGTGCCATTGAATGGATTTTTTGCACTTTTTCCAATTGTCAAGTCTAGTCATTAATTACAAAACAAAGTTATCCAACATAATCACTGATTTTGAGGTACACCGACATGTATGCAGGAAATATTTACTTCTCTTTTTTACTACACTTGCAATGTTACTATTACTACTCTGCATACATCCGTACATACCTGTATACTTTTTGCATCCATATTTATTACATTTTTGTAATATTATTGTTAATACACTGCATAAATCAAATCTAGTCACGAAATTACCCACATGGCAAACACTCATACTTACAACTGGCTTCAGCATACAAGAGTTTGAAGTAGGTGTTTTAAGCAAATGCAAACAAAACATTTTGAACAGACAAGAAATGCTCACCATGATGTCTTCATTAGCTTCGAATTTGCTCTCAATCTCTTTTCCCAGGTCACCTTCGGGCAGTCTAAGGTCCTCGCGAAGATCTCCGTTGTCCTTCAGGAGGGTGAGGAACCCATCCGAAATGTTGACCAGCTATGTGAAGGAGCACATGGGTGAAGTTATAATCTTATTCTTAGCTATATCATATTCTTGGCTACAGAGGAACCCTGTGTTGGGCATGAAAACCTTTACATTTTTTGTTGAAAGTACCCCAATTCTAATTGTTTTGCTCACGTGTGGCACAGTCCGAATGTGTATTATGGACGTAAAGTAAAAAAAAACAAATTGACATGAATTTGGATTTGGATACTCAATTTCAGGTCTCATTCATACCCGGCGATAAATCAGTTCAGTCAGACCGACCCCTTCCATTTAGACTAGCATGTCATTGAAAAAGCCTGCAGTGTTCCATCTTTGCACATTTAAATAACTTAGCAATAACTTAGAATTTTGATACTGAAATGAAGACTGAAAATACACTAATGAAACTGTATTTACTTAAATTGGAGCCTTCTACAGCTACGTTGGAGATTACAGTAAACAACCAACCATTGAGATAACAGAAAAACGCAAACTTGCATTATTTCCAGCGTTTGCTTTCATTTATGTAACCAATTGTACACATGCAAGCTGTCTCAAGACTCAAGCAAATCAGCAAAGCTGTAAACACACGTATCGCTGACAGCAACTTTTGAAAGCAAATGTATACGTATGTATGTGTGTGTGTGTGTGTGCGTGTGTGGATCTGTGCATCAACCCCTGCCAGTGTAAATTCATCCTTAAACCAAGAAATCAGGCTCCAAATGAGGAACACAAAGCATACCCTCTTGCAGCACTGCAATGTCAGAGTAGTGCATTCCAAAGGGAGAACAAACTCTCCAGTCCATTAATGAATATCTGTGAGGTGACCGAGCGCTGCATTCTCTTAAGGAACGGCCACAACTCGGTCAGCAGCACAACTGACAGGTGTGGAGGCGAAGTCATTAAGACTTTGCTGCTGTCTGTAACAAATCACTCAACAACACCGACATCACCAAGAAAGCATTGAACATCACATTATGTTAACTTTTGCAAGCTGTGAAGATCAATACAGACTACAAACACTGAAACAAGCTCTTCCTCTAGAATGCCATCCTAACATACATTTCAGTCCAAGCATAGCACCCTAAAAATAGACAGCTGGTGCATACATGTCATGATTATTACTACACCTTTCCCTGTCTGAAACTACAGCAAAAAAGTGTCACGAAGTCTTGTGCTTTGAGAGCCAGTCACTTCTCTTCGAGCAGAGGCCAAATGCCAAATTACCCATGGTTTCCACAATGTGATAAGGTCTACATGGTTAGACATTGACAGGACAAAAAGCGGGAAAAACTAGTGTTATCAAAAGCTATTTTGAGCCATAAGTAAATAGTTTCAAACCTTTAACAAACTGGCCTACACCTGGCAGTAACCATTTTAACCTGATAGTTCGCCATATCAATATTAAGGACTTCACACCATAGGGTATCTTTTTCTATTAGGGAAACCTACTCCAAGGAGTAAGCCTTTTTCATATTTTAATCACCAAATAGTAAGATAATAGTAAAGTTGTGCGCTTCCTTGACGACAGGTGTCACATCCAAGAAAAATACCATCTACACCACTGGAAACTGCAATAGAAAGAGGTAGTGTGCTGTCAGGGTGTAATGTGCACTTGTCAGCGTGTTTCAGTAATTACATCCCCCCACACACCCACCCCCCCACACATACAACCCTTAGACCTGGCCCTGGGTCTACTTGCTTTTTGATCAAGTGTTCGCACATGTTCCCGTATACAACCAGCTATGTTGTAACTGTGCTATGTTACTATGCAGACACAACATGTGTTTCCGGGCCGGCTCCACTGGAGATTAGAACCACAGAATTCAGACCGAGTCATAAACAAAGCTGGTCTTGAATGCACATGCACATGTACGACCACATACTACGTCTATACTATTGCTCCCTAACGTTCATGTCAATATTGCATCTTCATGTTCATTTTTGAGAATGTGTCAAACAGACGCAGGATGCATGTAGAAGCCATGATGTGCATGCACTATTGAGAGAAAGTATATCCAAGGCAAATTATACCACATAGTTAAAGTACTCAGATTATATTTTACGGTTTCTTGCAAAGATGAGCTTACCTGGTAATCAACCCTTTTAATATTAGGAACATCCATGTTGTGGGTGGAAGGGCAAATATCTTCATTTTTCTTGCCAGTGAAAATATCAATTCCAACCATGTGGACCTAACAAATTCCAAACACATAATTAACAATGATTATTAATGAACAGCCATTTCAGGTCCAGTTGTTGGAGCCCACATTCAGGGCCAATAGCCAATCATCTCACATGACCTCTGAAATCACATATTCAGTGTTTACCTTGGCATGACCATGCTTGCCAGTCTTGGAGGTTGACATTTCCACTATCTTGCATGGACGTCCTTTGAGGACGACGAAGCCGTTCTTGCGCAGGGCGCTGCATTGCATGGGGTAAGTTGTGGAAGCCCCAGAGTCTCCACTGGTGAAGTCATGATCATGATCTGCCATGATGGTAGGCTAGGTGTCTGGGGTTCTGAAATCAACAAAACTAAATTAGTCATGTGCCTTCTGCCGCATCAACCCAGTGTCAGGTCATGTCATGCAAAGCCGCACACATTCTTGCAACGTTGACAGATGGTGGTGCCAATGAAACTCTATTTAGAATACAATGGTAACACATAAGCTTATGCTTTATTGTAGTGGTGCAGTCAGACGCATGATAACGGCGTTAACCTCATCCTGGACAAAGTCGCTGATTTGGCTAACCTATACATGACAAACAGCGAAAGACCAGGGCACAGCAAAGGCAGGTGAACTGAAACTAAGCTGTCAAAACAAAAAAAGGCTAACGTTAGTTCGCGAAACTAGAAACTTGCTGATGACGTCAGACCAACATGTCAGCTGAACATGTCAAAACTTTGCCAAATGTCATGAAGGCCAAACCGCTATTGAGGCCATCTGCCGAGGTGACAAGTAAGGTGAGCGTAGCAGGAATGTTAGTTACCGAGAGGGGCGATTCTAGGATTTAACGTTAACAAGCCGATTGGTGGGTTAACGATATGCTAACTTAGCTGGAGTCACGCGGCCTTCATTCAACACATATCTTCGACAACACTTCTAGCTGCTACTCCGCACAGTTTTATTTCATGACCCATACGGAGCCTTGCTAAATGCATTGCAAGTTAGTGTAACAAGTCATCTTGTCAACTAACTTAATTGCAGTGCTACATTTGACATGGCAAACAGCTGTTCTCGAAAGCTAGAATGTTCAACGTTAGCTCGGTGGCAAGTCAACTGCAACATAGTTTGCTAGCTGATAACGTTAGCATGTTAGCGCAAAGTAAATCCCCTCTTAAACAGTTAGCTAGCAGTTGCCGAATAAGTGCAAAATACAGACGTCGTGTAGTTCAACAGCTTTGCGGGTCCAGGCTGATAAAACAGACAACTGTGTAGATAAGTACAATGAGTCATGTCAGTTTCAAACTAAATATTAAAGTGTTGTTGAAAAAGCTTAACGTTACAAGGCCGCATGCCCGTTTTTCACTTCATCAGCTCGAGGGAGACACATAATAGCTAGCTAGTTAGCACGACTCCACACCCTACCGCGTTCTTCGGACAAGCTGCGTGGACTGGGGACAGGCGACAGTCATTTGCATCGGTAAACTAGCACCATTGTGTCGGAAAACTTTACTTGTCTGCATAGCAGATGTTTACATGAAGATTTCAATTATAGCAATAATATAAAATGCGATGTGAAGCATGCGCCATGCCATTTCTTACCTTCCAACAAAAGGGGTCCTTCAATGCGTAGACTCGTCTACTTTTACTGCGGCAGGGTTTTCAAGAGGGCGGGGTTTCGCTTAGGATTCACTTCCGGTACATGACGTAGCTGGAAAGAAAAGCTCCCAAGTCTATTTTTAGTTCTGTACCAACTTGCCACTTAAACAAAACAATGCAACTTTATATAGTCTATGTGTGTTTGTTGGCCACTTGTAAGTCTCTGTTTTGATAGTAAAGCCAACATGCCAGGTTTGGAAATTGCATACAATGTCATTTTGAAGAAAGTTTTCAACCTTCTGCAAACATTGGTAAGTTTAAGGCAAACCCAGACCAACCTGAATATTATTTCACCAATATCACCTGTTAAAGAGGAACTATGCAGGATTGGCGATTTCATCACTGGTTTCGGTTTCGTTTTTCGTTTTCGCTCCTTTTATGCTTGCATTTTCTCTGCAGAGCTTCCCCGACAGCTTTAGCGTGTATATTTATATGCAGTGATTAAATTGGGCCGGGGCTCTCCGGGGCTGAGCCCCGGCACATAAGCTCATGCGGTATTAGACTATGACACATGATCACAACTCATAAGCAACGAACCTTTTTCACGCTTTTCAGTTCTGATTAAACAATCTATTTTTAACAATTGACAAAAACCGTATAGTTTTCCTGATCGCAAGACGACCTCTCAAAGCTCAGTAGCGCATTCGCGATCAGAGATTCTAGAACACTAACACTTCTCTTCTACTACGTTCGCGACTGATTTGATACTTGCTCCTCAGCGAGTAGTTGAGGCTAGTGGTGCGGCACGTTTATCTGTGCTGCCCACCGCGTTCTACACAACTGTGCCTGGAAAGAGCTTGCTAACTAAAGTCATAGTGCTCACTAAAATCATAAAGGAACACTGCAAAACACTCATCTCTTATATGATCCCAGAACGATTTTCTTCGACTTGTTAGTGTTTAGAACATGTATTTTATCTAATGACACAGAAAGCATAAAGAATTGCATCCAAATATCCTTGTCATGCACTATGCAACTTTGTTTCACTCGCGTAAAACCGTGAGAATGAAGGCTAATCACCCTCACGTATTTCTTAAAGCGACAGGCACTCAATTGCACACACCACTAATGTGCAATCAATTAGAGACCTACACACCCCATTAAAGACATAACTAAGTGTAATAGTCTTGAAATCAGTACACAAATGACAAAACATTTTTAGCTACTAGTAATTATGTGTGTCTGTTTGTGGAGGGATCAATATTTACACCAACATATTGAACATTTCTCCACATGCTGATTTTTCACCATAACATTGTGACAAGATTTTAAATATTATGGCTCAACCTACCTCTGTAAAGTCAGCTAACAACCCATTAAAATGCACTAGAATGTAGCAAATAACATGTATGATAGTAAAAGAATTCTGGGGGAGGACCCCCAGACCCCCACAGAATTTTCTTCACAACAATACACAACAATAAACAATAACAATACGGTATGGGGGGCAATATGGTATGGTTATCAAATTAGAGGGTATTTTACAAATGTATATTTGGGCAGGCCGGAGGCGGGTACGGGGCAGAGCCCCCCCACATAACCATCCCAATTTAACCCCTGTTTATATGTATAGGCTATATTTAAATATATAAATTGCACGCGTGGTTCTTCGTCTCAGATTTCCAGATGTAAACAAGGAGCGATCGTCTCCTGCAGAAAGTTGCATAGGGTCTCTATAATATTATTTATAGGCCTGTCATTTTGTTTATTTTCATTATTGATTGTTGCTTTTGCATTGACATAAACACTTTGGGCGCTCTGTGCAAAATGCACTAATAAAATATGTGACTTGACTTGACATTAGGCTATTGTAAATAGCCTATTGTTATTTTTCCTAATGTAGTCTTACCAACCGTTTACTCTTCATTTTTAGCTCCGACAAGGAGGTTAATGTTTTCATCTGGGTTTGTTTGTCTGTCTGTTTGTCTGTTTGCAAGATAACTCAAAAAGTAATGGATGGATTTCAATGACATTTGCAGGAAAGGTCTAAAATGACCCAAGGAAGAAACTGTTCAATTTTGGGAGTGATCCATATCACCGTCTGGATCGAGGAGGTGGTTATTTTTTCATTTGGTCTGCGCTCTCTGAGTGCTTTTCTAGTTAACTATTGTATTATTTTGTAAGTCACTTTGGACAAAAGTGTCTAAATTCTATAAACATGATACTATTCTAGGCCCTTATAGAGGACAGCAAAAAGTAGCCTGGAAAAATATGCAAAGACCAATCACATTGCCTCTTATTTTACTCAGAACTTTTTTTATTTAGTCATTTTCATTGAAGTTATGTAAACTTAGTTTCATTCGTAAATAATTTCAACGATTTATCTTTACCCTTTGATGAATTTGAATGTTAATTCAGTGCTACCTCATTTGACATCCTTGCTTTCACAAATAGCCTATCTTGAAAACATTTGGGATATCAAACGAATATTCTCCGAAATCTCATGTGACAAGCTAGGCTATGGGTGATAGAATTATTGAAGATTCAACCCATATTTTTTAGCATTTTCCATTCCCATAACAGGATCTTTGAATACTGCATTGGCAATCATGCCATTTTCTTCCAGGTACATGGCACTGATGCTGTCGCAAACTTAGGGTAGAAAATACTGGTTTCAATAGGCCAACTGATCTTAAAAATGACAAAACAATGAAATAGCAATGATAGTGTATGGCATGCATGTAAATCATGACCTCTCTTCCTGTAAACGTTAATGAAATGGCCTGCATGCTCTGAAATGCCTTGTATAAATTCACAGTCACACCAACTCCTATTGCCCACATTGCAACATTCAAGCTTTGACAGAAATCTACATGATTGACATCAATCATTTACATATGAAAACATTACTCAGGGGCAGTCTACAATATCAAAAACAGCACACTTAAAGGTACAGGCAGCGATTCTGCAGGAAGTTGCATTTGTTTACATTATGACCAAGGACCAAACAAAACACACAAAAAACGTTGCTCCCCCCTCCTTACAGTATTCCCAGAGAAACACATTTCGTGTTTTTTTTTACAGTGTACTCTCTGAATGGACAACTGATGAGGATAATTGCTGAATATGACAACAAATGCTTGGAATCATGTATGACTACTGACTGCACCTTTAAAATGAAAAGGCAAACATGTAGTGCTAACTTGAAATGAAAATAGTGACATAATGAAGGGTTCAGATGCAAAAGCCTCTAAATCCGTCTGACCACTTTTCTTTTAAATGAGCATTTTGTATCAGGCTCCTATAGGATTTCGCCTACAAATCAATATTTCAGACCAGGAAGAGAATGGTATTTAGTGAGTTTTGAAGCTTAATAATTGAATTAACTTACACTATATGTGAAGAGCATTCACTCACCATCATTATCTAATTTTTGACAAAAAGTGGATTTAGAGGCTTTTGCATCTGAACTCTTCAAATATATAGAGGTCTTTATAGTCTCTCACCAGATCATTATTCGGGTTTGCGTTCATCTCACTCGCTGTAGAAATGCTTTATAGTATTGTTATGTAGAGGCTTGTACATTTGACCAACACAAAAAATAAAAACAACTGTGATATTTATCCCACTGGTAGCAGCCAAAAATTCCACCAAACTTATTATGTTAAAACGTTAAAACAAAAAAAAGAGGACAGTAACAGCCTGCATTCTCAATATGCAAGACAAGAGATTCACTGTCTCCATCCTCAGGCCTCTGCAGAAGACTTGAGCTGCTCCAGTTCCGTCGATACTCCGGCGCTTGTAGGTGAGCCCTTTCGCTTCCCCTGAAACACGGCAGCGATCTCCTCAATGGTCTTGCCCTTGGTCTCAGGGACGCGGAAGTATGTGAAGAGTGTGAAGATGGAGAGAAACCCAGCAAACAGGATGAACACGTAATTCCCAAGCAGAGCCTAAAACACCAAAAGTAAAATTAATGGTACGGTGGCAGTGAGATCAGTGACACACTACAGAGACAAGTCAAGTCATTCCACATGTCTACAATATGTCTTCAGGACGACTTATTTCCCACTCTCCCCTCTACAAAAAACAAGGCCCAGGGCACCTGTCTGTCTTCTTCAGACACAAACATACTGTATCTGATTCTTGATTTTTAGCTCTAAACAGAGGAAGTTGACAAGGGCCATTTTTGCAAATATGTCTGTCAGTATCTGCATCTGAAGTTGTACCTCTACGTATGGGAAAAACATGCCAACGATGAAATTGCTTGTCCAGTTGCAGCAGCCAGCCAGTGCAATGGCAGCTGGACGGGGCCCCTGGCTGAAGAGCTCGGCCACTATGAACCATGGGATAGGTCCAGGCCCTATCTCAAAGAAGCTGACAAAAAGGAATATGGCCGCCATGCTCACGATGCTCATCCAAGAGTAAGTGTGCTGTGAAGACAGGTGGGTGGAGGTAGCAAACACTATTCAGTCAGTGTATCAGACGATGACAGTCATATTTAGTCATATTTTATTTCAGTAAAGTGAAATGAGATTGATTGTAGGTACGGTCCTATTCATGGGTTTTCATCAGGTCCTTTTCCACAGGTGTATTAATCAGGCACCATGCAGTTTGCATAGGTGCTTGATTTTCTACACTGAAAAGGGACCTGATGAAACGCATGAATAGGACCGTAACTGCAATTCCATGACCATCTGGCTTGGACTCTTTTTTTTTTATCAAGACACTGCATGTGAGAGTTAACATCATGTGGAATGTGTTGTTCACATTAAACTTACCAAGTAAACTAGGCCCACTGTCATGGTTATGGCACACAAACACATTCCTGCCAATCCAATCAATGTTAGTGTCCGTCTACCAGCCCTGTCCACCATAACCACCTACACAGACCACAGAAGTACAGGTACAGCCACACACACACACACACACACACACACACACACACACACACAGTACATGTATTATAATACAATTTCACAACCATCTTATGTGATTAATACTTCACCTTGACATTTGGATTAATTTAATCCTGTTAAGATCACTGGTAGCTGCAGCTCTCTCAGGGTTGTGCACATTTGTCAGTTTAGTTTGTCCTTGAACAGGGAGATAAATGGGCCTCAGTTTCCTGATAAAACCTGGCAACCCTCCATGGGCTGCAAGACAACACTGCAACACTTTTTGGAGACTAAGCAGTGAGGCGAGTCTGCAGTGGGTTACAAAACCCTCACATTCAGTATTTTATTCTCAGCCATCTTCCTCTTGAGTGGCTAAGGAATAAACAATCAGCAATCAACACCCTAGAGTGTTGAGATTATGCATAACAGGACAAAACCTATATGCAGCATTGGGAGCCAGATGCAGCACTTTGTACCTAAGATTAAGGAGAGAGAGTGAGCGAGTGTGTGTGTGTGTGTGTGTGTGTGGGGGGGGGGGGTTGGAGCTGTGAGGACAAACTTCTGCGTAACCTAGAGATGAGGGCATGCGTGTACTATGCTCCATGTTTGACTAAGATTAAGAGGCTTGCTTACCGAGACCATAGTGAAGACTAGGTTTATGACTCCAACACCAATTGTAGCATACACAGGCTGTGTGACTCCTGCCTTGTAAAAGATTGCTGTGGAATAATAAAAGATCTGAAGTAGACAGACAGACAGACAGACAGACAGACAAGTACAAAGACAGACAGACAGGCAGATAGATATAACAGAGAGGGTGAGACACACTAACCAACTGAGGAGAAGGCAACACAAACATTATTGTTGAATGAGAGAAAATGGAGGCCATAAAAGGGACAATCAAAATGATAGGCACCGTAAAACAAAATTGTGCCTGTGCAAAGAGACTGATTTCTTACGGCGTTGATTCCAGAGAACTGCTGGGACAGATGCATCATCAGGGCCACAAAGAGCTGTTGGCGGTACACAGTGGAGCGCAGCAGGCCCAGAATGGTCATCCGCTTCTCCTTCATCAGCTCGTCCTTCTCTCCCTTCATCTCCGCTATGTCTTTGGAGGTGTCGTACTCACCCTTGAACCTCTTCAGTGCTATGGCATACAAACGCATCAGCCGATCACTAAGGGGCCGGAATCCACTATTGCGCCACTGCAATACATCTGAACCTCATCCAGAGGTTTTACAGGTTTTACTACTTTGTCATTACAAGCCTTTCTATATCAAATAGACCATAAATATCTCTAATGACAAACTGTACCCTTCTGCCCTTACTCTCTCACCCCTGACACCAACACTCTCTCCTGCTTGCTTCCTGTCTCTCTATACTGTCCTATACGAATAAAGGCAAAAAGGGCAAAAATATACGTGTATATATATATATATATATATATATACATTACATACATTGTGCTAATTCAATAACTATCACTCTGTTTGAAAAGCCTTAAGAGCTATGAATATATATAGAGCAGAATATATAATAGCCTATATTATGAAAATGATGTAGTAGAATATATGGCATGGCTGCATACATTTGCAGGCCTCCTGTTCCTGGCCCTGTTTGATGTAGAGGAAGCGTGGACTCTCTGGACACAGAGGGAGCAGTAATGTCTGCAGGATGGCTGGGGCACCGGACAGGCCGAGCAGCAGGGGCCAGTAGTCATCATTACCCAGCAGGAAGTCCAGGCCAAACACCTATGGACCCAGCAGAGGATACTTAGATTAAGTAATATGGATTAACGCTCCACCAGTGGGGTAACGTTTCAGTTAGTGTCACGTGAATTAAAATATGCTGTGATAGATTATTCTTTTGAGCAGGTTAGTAGAATTTGTGTCACCGTCAGTTAGTGTCACAGGAATTCAAATATGTGATAGATCATTCTTTTGATCAGGTTAGTAGAATTTGTATTACTTTATCAACAGTCCAAAACAATCTGAATATTGTAAAGTTGGCAAGCAGACAGCCAAAAAAGCATTTATGCACTGGGTAAATAGTTGATGAATTGTTGGATGCGATACAGCTGTTTGAAATGTTTCATTCCGATTCCCACCTGACTGAGGAGAATGCCTGTTACTATGGCCAGCTGGTGAAGTGTTCCTAAAGCGCCTCGGTATGCTACAGGAGAAATCTCTCCTATATACATGGGGACCAGTCCAGATGAGAGACCTATGCGGTTAAAGAAACATCAATAACTTAGTTACTTTATGCAACCCTATGGTGTAAAACCCTAGGTGTACTTTGCATCAGTTCTTACCGCAGTAGAAGCCCATGACGGCACGGCCGGAGAGGACCATGATGTGGGCTTTACCCATTTTAGCCAGGCCCATGAGAAGGCCAGCCGCAATAGCCAGGACATTCACAACTAGCATGCCTTTAATCCTGGTGGGTAAGGAAAGGCAGATAGCATCCTGAAAAACTGGCGAGGGTTTGGGTCGCCCCACCATCATCATTGATGGTCATTTTTGTTATTATTTATTTTAACCTCATTATTCCAATTTAGCTTTGAGTGGATCCCAGTAGACGAAGATATTCACTTGCTATAACATTCACAGAGATGGACTCGGAAAAAAACAACATCTGATTCTAGTTCTGGGACTCCCCACTATTGAATGCTCACCTTCCTCGGAAGTCGGCCACAAAGCCAACCAAAAAGGAGGAGAAAATTCCACCGACAGAGAAAATGGACACTGATAAGGACCAGTACATAACCACGGAGGGGTGCACCTCCTCTGGCTCGGTGGCGTTGCCACGCTCCATGCGGGCACTGGCCAAGTCATCATCGGGCACCACGCCAAGGGAGCGGCCATAGTGCCTCTCGATCACCTGCCAACACACACAGAACACCACACTGAGTACATTCACAACCCACGCTCACATCACAGGCCTACCTATGCTTTAGGCCATAATCTCGTCACTACATCATGCATTTTAGTTTAGCATTTTACATTATAGAGAACAACAGGCACATTCCCTTTCTAATTTATCTGATGAGTACACGTAATCACCTGTGATGCCAGTTTTTATTTTGCGTAACCACAGTGCGTCATTACGACTGTATTATAAATGCTTTATCTAATTGAGGCAAAGTGCATTTTCTTGCCGGATGATGGGAGGTCCATATAAATACTGATCTATTACATAAAAGATGAAAGGTCCGGATGTGGGGCTGGTGCAACAGGTCAGACTCTACAGCATGTGTTAAAGGAGTTCATCGCTATGGCTCACCTTCTGAGGAGCGTTGATGACCCCTAGGCTGTAGCCATACTGCAGTGAACCCAGCACCGCAGTGAACACGGCCAGCACCAGAGTCCCTGTCAGCTGCTGCAGAGGGAGCCCAGCAGCAATGCAGAGTGGTTATGCACAGGGACACACACACACCAGGGATGGAAATTAGCCACCCGCAAGGAAAAAGTGAACGGGACAACTCACAATGCCACAGGCTACCACGGTAACCTACCTAAATCATAGAAGTTAACATTGCAAGACACTTATCTTTTCTATGACGCCAGAAATATTTTCCTTACCTTCTTAGTTTTTTTGAACATTCACATTATTTAGTGACAACACGTATCCTTGAACTATGCATGATTTTCCTAATACCGAATGAAACCTAATTACGTTCACGTACTTCTTAAAGTGACAGTCACTCAATTAGACCTACACACCACCCCTGTAATATCATTAAAGACAAGTGTAATAAATATGAAGTAGTCAAATTACTGAATATTTTGAGTAATTATGCATATGCTATAAATTGTTAACAAAATATATAAAGTGTATGAATTCAAATATGAAATAGAAACAAGACAAGCCATTTTCTGAGCAGGGTTGAGCAGAGACTAGGATTGCCACTGCTCTGAATGATCTGTATCCAGCTTAAGGCAAAAAAGTTTTGCCTATATTTTTGTAATGTAATAGACACAGTCACACTTTTTAAAAACTATTTCAGCTTGTGTAGGCCTATCAGTGCTTTCTTATTGAACACAATACCGCGATAATACCAAAAACCGTGATCATTTTGGTCACTATAACCGTGGGGTTAAATTGTCATACCGTTACATCTCTACTTGGCAGTAAAATGTATGGAGCGGTTGAATACATATTGGCTGGTAAAAATGTTGAGTGGCTGGAAGATTTTAAAATCTACCTGCCACAGTGGCAGGTGGACAAAAAAGTTAATTTCCATCCCTGACACACACACACACACACACACACACACACACACACACACACACACACACACACACAGAGAAACCGCACAAGGCTACATACAGTACACATGAGAAAAAGGGGCTACTATGCCACATGGTGTCTTTAGAGATAAAGCAAATTAAACCTCAATTTAAGAGTTAACATTTACATGAAAGGCACAGTCAAATAAATGTATTAGCCATTGTTCTCCATAGCAATTTAAGTATATGCATTTTCCAAAAAACACCCTTTTATATTTTCAATAGTAAACCATAGCCATCCCCTCCCCCAAAAAACAACAAGTGAATTTAAATCAAAACCATTTAAAAAAATGTATAACTGACTTATCTGTTTCTAAAACACTAGTAAAAGGATGTGAAGCCAATTTAATAAATATATTTGAATGCATTTTTTTGTAACTAAAAAAATGTACAAAAACAATTACATAGCGCTTCCAAGACAAAAAGACTGAAAATATAAATTCAATAAAGATTTACAATTGAACATCTCTTGTTCCTCCATTGTTTCTGTAATCTCGGCTTCATTGAAAATGAGGGCTACCCTCAATGACTCTCCGAGAATAAATAAAGGTTGAATGAATGAATAAATACTCTGCAGTTATATTCCTTCTGAGCACTGCAAATGGGCAGATCACACTCTAACATTCTTACACATATTTTTAGCTTTGTTTGATGCTTTTTTTTTCAATTGAAAATCGGAAAATCTAAGTATATTGTATAAATATCTCTAAAATGATTATGATTATAATTTATTTGGACAACAAAATACTATTGACAAATGTATCAAGACCTTGATATTTAGAAACAACATATAACATAATAAAAGAATGTACTTTGACTTGATTGCTTGAATTAGCCTACTAATAATTATCGAACCAATTTCAAGGGATATTCCGTGAGCACTTTACCTTGCCAGAATCCATTATGGGTACAGCTCCCTGTCCGAGTAGGACTACATTCTGCTTTTCCAGGTAAATAATCAATCGTGTGAGTTAATGTGGTGGCCGCACTCCCAACAGGAGGGACTGTGCCCCCCCCAACCCCCATGTCCAACCCCTGACATTCACATGCCAGTTTACAGTGCTACTGTTACACTCGTCAACGCATACTACAAATTTAAATATGATTGGCAAATCAGTCCGCAACCAATCTCAGCATTAGGTAACATCACATTGCAGGAAAGAAACAGTTAGTGAGTGTAGTATGATATTGGGTATACAGTATGCTGTGTGCTTGCTTATGATATTGGTGTAGCATTGGTATTTGCCTATAGTATTGTACATAACTCTGTTGCATGCTATGCTTTTTAAAATCTGTTTGAAATGTTCAGGTTGAGGCAAACATGCTGAAATAACATGGTTAATGATACACAGCCACGAGGGGGGGACCAAAGTCTGAGGGTCGATTAACACGAGTGATGAGACAAGGCCTGCAAAACAACATATTCTCTCTCTCTCTCTGTCTCACACACACACTCACACACATGCAAAGGCTGCTGTGTCTCTGTTTTTCATCTCACACAATAGACAAAGTCTTTGCTGAAGAAACTCTTTTACTGGGTGAGCAGACGTTTCAGCCATTCGGCTATTCTCATTGCTCTCCTAATGGCTGAAACGTCTGCTCATCCAGTAAAAGAGTTTCTTCAGCAAAGACTTTGTCTACTTTTTACAGAGTGCGAACCCTCACTACCTTTTCCTGATATCTTTTGGTTTAACGCACCTGACTAAAAATAATTTCATCAAGAGCGCAACAGTATCCCACCTTCTGATCTCACACAATAGCACAAGAGGACAGGACAAAGTAATACTTATTGATCTTATCTTTATTCTTTAAAAAAAAAAAAAAAAAAAAAAAAACAACGAACAAAATGCAAGACAACCTTTTATGCCTCGTGTGGGTGGAATACATGACAATCTCCTTGGGGAACACGTCAAAAAGTAAAACACTACCCAACCAATGTTTGAAGTGATTAAAGTGTCAATGCCACCAGAGCTGAAAGTAAAACGTGACGAAGCATAGTGACATGAGAGTCAGATTCTCTTTAAAACTCTCAAGCACAGGCTAGCACAGTGTTCCTCCCAAACATGAACTCATTCATCATACACACACACACGCACACATACACAGCAGGACATCATTATTGCTAGAACTCTATATTCAGAGTGCAATCACTCATGTCTCTGCATAACTTTTCTCTTTGTCCATTTAAATGCATGTCTGAAATAGAAATATGTACACTGTGCAAAAATTACAGATGACCCCCAAAGAGATGGTTCTTTCAGGGCTTATGTGATTGCACACAGGGGACAAAGACAATTTCAGTGTATGTGAAAACAATAAACAGTTGGGATAGATGCATTATGAATGCATCAGAAGTAGAACTTGCACCGTTCGCTTCAACAAGCGTTCACTTGATGGTATGAAATATCTATAAAATATTCCAGAGACGTCAAAAAAAGGAAGAAAAGGTAGCACCTCTCTCATCCTAAACAGTAGAAATAATAATAAAAAATAACATCCAGTTGTATTTCTTCAACTCAGGGTTCCTCCTCAGAAGTTTCCAGAAGTATTCACTTGAACTCACTACTACGGCCGCATGATGGATCAAGGAGGCGGAACTCTGATCACCAGATCTGAGCACCAGAGGAGGTGGGGCTTGCACACCTGTGCACACCTGAGCCTGTGGGGTCAAGGCATGAGTGTGAAGCTCTCCCTCTCTCCCTTGCTCCCCAAGGACACTTCCTTCACATGGCCTGGCTAGCTAGGTCATCCGTTTCCCACAAGCTCTCTGATCAAACAGTGATTAATGGCTACAGTATAGCGTCAACCCCACAAGCAGACCAACACATTTCTGCTTGTTGCATTTTGTTATTTAATCAAACTTGACTTTTGTCTACTTACATTTTAAAAGTAAAAACACAGTTACTGTCATATAATCTTAGGTCACATTTACAATGTTAAAACAAGGTTAATGTTTTTTTTTTCCCAGTAAACATATATAAGAAGGACTTTAGACTATTTTAGTTGTTTTTCCACCATAACAGGTGATATATCATCAATCTGCTGAGGACACTGAGAATGCAAAATGATTTCAAATGGTATCAATAATAGAAAATATACCAATTGTTTTTCCTGCCCAAATCAGAATAACAAATGATCATCTGGGTGAAGGTACAAGCGTTTATGAAAATGAGCTATAATGTAAGGTGTCTCTCTATCAGCCTCTGCATTACTGAAAAGAAATAACCAGACACATGATTACGAGGTAGGTCAATTACAGTCCCAACGTGTACACTAGTTGTTACGATTCAGCAGCGCACGAGAGGCAGCCCATGTTGACATCTGAGGCTTCTATTGGTGGATTAGTTCAGGAGACGCTGACATATACGACTGGCTGGAGGACTAACACATGAATGCTTGAGACACAATCATGGGCTTGTGGAGGTGACAAGGTCAGGCTCAGACACGTGGTGGTGGTGGTGGTGGTGGTGGTGCGTCAGGAGGGGCGTCCGAAGAGGAGCGTCCACTCCAGAGGCTGGCCTGAGCCCCGATACAGCAGTGGTGATATGAAGGCGGAGAGAGGAATGGGCACAGAAAGAGTACCAGCACCGGAAAAAAGGCCACAGCCTTCGATACAATGTAGGGGATTGTGCTCAGGTTCACCACAACCACCTGCTGGACTCGTCTCTCCTTCCTACAACAACACATCGCAGGAGCTGTGTGTGAGCGAATAACAATCGGGAAACAAAAACAAACCAACCAAAAGAACAACCTGATTTGACTGTAGATGAAAACATCAAAGGTCTAGAAGTTTCCCTCAGTCTGAGGTCGCTTCTTTTATTATTTTATTTTTTAAAATCTTTACACATCTCCCCGACCACCCAACACACACACACACACACACTCACATACCACACAGACACACATATTCTCTGTACAGCTCGTTGTGATCCTCTCTGCTCCTCTGTATCTGCAGAAGACAGAAAACGGCGCTTTCTCCCGGAGTCCACAGGTTTCGAGTCCCGTTGTAAGGTGTGAGGGGGGGGGGGACAGCACACAGAGAAGGGGAGAGGCACCACAGAGGAGGCTCCGTGGCTAAAGTCTGGTTTCACAGCAGCAAGCCCCTCTGGCTCCCCCTGCTGGGAAGGTGGGGAACAGGAGCTCAGGAGTCACCGCTCCAGTTCACCAAAGCCACTTCTATGGCTTCTTAATCTAAAAGCATGATAACGAGGCCATCCTGGAGATCTGGAAACGTGATCACAGTCTTACACTCTCAAGTGTCTCTAAAACTGTAGTTTTTTTTTCTCTCTTTTTCATTTTTAATTGTTTTGAACCAGTGTTAAATGTACCTAAAGAAAAAAAAAAAAAAAGAAATCACAGACGCCATCTTGACTCCTGGTGAGTGGGGTTGTCTGCCTCAGTGGTGGGGACCATGACTGCACGTTCACAGCTTCACCAGTTCATCATGGAGTTCCTGTTGAGCGTCATGAAGAACACTTGACTGCTGCCGCCCGTGCGGACCGAGGCAAAGAACACCTGGAGGGGGTCAAAGAGCAGTCCGGTTAGCAGAGAGAATATCCATATCTATTCAATTTTTCTTATAGTATATTACTGTTAATACACTGCACATATCTATATTATGTTTACTACTCATAGAATGTTACTGCTACTACACTGCACATACTGTATCTGTACATGTTGTTCATACATTGTTCATACTGCATATCCATATCTCTTCTGCTCCTCTAAGGTTACTGCTAATACATCGCACATATTTATCACATTGCGCTTTTCTGCTTTTTTTGCACTTCTGGTTAGATGCATACTGCATTTCATTGTCTCTGTACTTGCGCTGTGTACAATGACAATGAAGTTGTATCTAAACTTATAATATGGTGAATTTCAGCTTAGCAGTACCTACAGACTCACTGTACCGAAAATTAACTTCAAAACTTAAGTACACAACGTACTGTGATTGTTGTGCACCATTACATCCCTAGTAATTATCAGAAGTAATTCCCAATTCCAGTGAAAATGGAGTTAACATTGTGGTCTGACAGTGCCTGCCACTTCAAAACCGTGATTGTTGTGCACCATTACACCCCTTATAATTAACTGAAGTAATTCCAGTAATGCCAGTGAAATTGGAGTTGACATTGTAGTCTGTCAGTGCCAGCCAGGTGTGCTTTCATGGTTTGCATTCATCCAACAGACAATAACAGCCTGTGGCCACTCCCAACTACTGTACCATCCAGGAGTCTGGAACTTCGCACGCGTGCTGCTCTGACCACAGTGACAGCTTTCGGTTCCGCGCGAGAGAACAAGAACATGGAGGGCGGCTACCTTGTCATTCCTCTCGCAGAGGAACTTCAGACGCTGTGCTCGCTTGTGCATGAAGACCCCGTCCAAGTGGCCCGTCTCCACGGAGCGGATCTCGATGGCCTTCTCTCCCCAGCCCATGATCTGGTTGGAGTGGATGTAGGCTGCAACACAAAACACAAGCAGCCTAAGTCCTGCATCACCTCAGCACCAATTTAGAGCACAGTGCAGCTTAGATATCTCTTTAACCATCTATTGGATTGGATTGATTTTTTTTCGTCAGTGACTCCTTTTCACGGAGACCCCCCATGGCAGAGAACGGCTTTGCTTTTCTGAAGGAGTGTGTTGTGAAGCCTGATGAGTTCATTAAGGGTGAACCTCGTTAGTGCGTAATAGTACACTAAGAATTTGCTCTGTGTAATGCACTCATTAATATTCCACGCTGAAATACAAACCCCAGCTGTAAATGGGACCCCACTGTTTTGTTCAGATGCTGATATCCAACTGTAGCATTGATCCGCAGTCTAGAAGCCACAGCTAATGGCTAACAAGGCGGATAATTAGCGCTACTGCTGGGGTACTAAGCCCTTATGAATTAGTAATCCTAATAAAACCATCTGATTCTGAAATGAATTATTCATCTTAGTTTCAGCCAGACAACATATCGAAATTCTCTTGTGATTCTCCTGTGTGCAGTTAACGTCAATATACTAGACCGTCTCTCTCTTTCCCACACACACACACACACACACACACACACACACACGCACGCACACACACACACACACACACACACACACACACACACACACACTTCACAGAGATCCATCACAACCGAGTCAGAGTTGAGCCGGAGTTTGAATGATATTAAACTCCGACTGAACCCCCAGTAATCTGGTCCCGTACGGCCTCTGGCTGCCATGTGTTTGGGCTCGCTCGTTTGACTCCCTCCCATGGGCGAGGTGTTTGAACACTCCCTCGCACAGCCAACAGGAACACAAAGTGGAGGCACCAGATAGAGATGGAGGGAAGCGGGAGATGCCTGAACAGTATGGTCTTTATCATCCTTCCATATCTCTGCCCAGGAACTGAATCTGACTTAAACATCTGTCAACTCCAATGTGGTGTAAACAGAGAGGGAAACGGGCCGAGATTGCGTTCAGATGGTTGAAGTTCTTATGTAATCTGGCAGCGATATGCAGGTCAGTTCCAGAGGTGCTGCTTGGCTTTCTGCTGACCCGTATCTGGACTTTGTTCAGACCTCCACTCCACTGTGTTTGGGGACCACAAGCGGGAAAAGTGGAACAGTGTTCTCAAACCAGAGTCCCCGCAGGCACTTGGACCCCAATATGGTAAGGTTTGGTAGTCACATGCACCACAGGGACCCCCCCAGAACGGAGTTTTTGAGCCTGTAATGGCTGTTGAGGATGTGACTGTGTCCTTGTTGTGGCTGTGTGTGATTGTTGAGGACACGACTGTGGTTTTTTTGTGGCTGTGTGTGATTGTTGAGGACTCGACTGTGTCCTTGTTGTGTGTGATTGCTGAGGACGCAACTGTGTCCTTGTTGTGGCTGTGTGTGATTGTTGAGGACACGACTGTGTCCTTGTTGTGGCTGTGTGTGGCTGTTGAGGACTCGACTGTGTCCTTGTTGTGGCTGTGTGTGGCTGTTGAGGACACGGACTGTGTGTGACCGTGGAGGACATGACTGTGTCCTTGTTGTGGCTGTGTGTTATTGTTGAGGACATGACTGTGTCCTTGTTGTGGCTGTGTGTGATTGTTGAGGACACGACTGTGTCCTTGTTATGGCTGTGTGTGATTGTTGAGGACTCGACTGTGTCCTTGTTGTGGCTGTGTGTGGCTGTTGAGGACACGACTGTGTGTGACCGTGGAGGACATGTGACTGTGTCTTTGCTATGGCTGTGTGTGATTGTTGAGGTCGCGACTGTGTCCCTGTTGTGGCTGTTGAAGACGGCGACTGCGTCCTCACTCACCGACGGAGGTGGGCATCTCTCCCCACTGCAGCACCACGTCCTTGGTGATGCGTCCGTACGTGTTGACGTAGACGCCCTCGTCCTCGTAGCACAGCAGCATCTCCATGCCGTCCGTCTTGGGGAGCACCACGATGGCGTGGGGCGTCACCGTGCTCTGGATCTGAGCGAGGGATAGAGAAATCAGACGAAAGGGAAGAGAGGGAGAGGAGGACAGAAAGAGAGAGTTGCTGTTAACTGGGCAGTGAGCAGGTTCTGGCAGTGCTTCCCATAGGCCACCTGATGGCAGCACAACCCCCTGCAGAAACGGGAGAAGCCTCATGCTGACACTCTCTCTCTCTCTCTCTCACACACACACACACACTGCAGAGGGTCTTGTCAGCTCAGTCATTCATCATAAGCCTTGCTTTGCTCACCTTTACAGCACTGCTAGCACTACTAGTACAGTGGTGAATGTGGGAGAATGGGAGCAAGACGAAGGACCCCGTACTGCTATATGTCACACTGTTTCGGTTTTATTCATCTAGAAGAGCTGCACTGAGGCAAATTCCTATCAACTGTGTTGACAATGACTACAGAATTAAATTGTATTGAATCGCATTGAATTACTACTCAACACAAAGAACCCTGTGTGTGTGTGTGTGTGTGTGTGTGATTTCTGCCAAAGGCAATGTGGCTGCTGGCCAGCACTGGGGCAGGAGCCGGCTGCCTCAGCAGAAAGCAGCCGCTCCTCATCAGTCAGACAGGCTGCTGTGCTGTGCTGTGCTGTGCTGTGCTGTGCTGTGCTGTGCTGTGCTGTGCTGTGCTGTGCTGTGCTGTGCTGTGCTGTGCTGTGCTGTGCTGTGCTGTGCTGTGCTGTGCTGTGCTGTGCTGGGATGGCTTACATGGGAGGGGATGTAGATGTCATAGGGGTTCTTACATGGGAGGGGATGTACAGTAGATATCTTAGGGGTTCTTACATGGGAGGGGATGTAGATATCTTAGGGGTTCTTACATGGGAGGGGATGTAGATGTCGTAGGGGTTCCCAGAGTCCACATCGATGACATGGAAGCCCACGCTGGAGCCGTAGATGACCTTGAGTCTCTGACCTTCCTCCACCGTCAGGTCCACCAGCTGCGGCCTCTGAGGCAGCTCCGTGAAAGACTAGCAGAGAGCAGAGAGGGGAGAGAGAGAGAGAGAGAGAGAGAAACAAACAAACAAACAAAGAATGAGTGAGACAAGGTAAAAGACAAATGGCAAAAAGCAGACAGAAATGTTTGCATGGAGCTTTGAAGCTGAAGATTCGGGTATTAAACTGCCATTACAACCCCCAGAACTCGATAAAAATCAACTTTGCATGGTAATGTCAGGCGCTTAGACATCGGCATATTGCTCTGATGATTTATTCATGCTTTTGTTCATTTTACGGCAATTTCCATTTCATAGTCACATCAAAATATGAATGAAAAACAGTGTGATTATGTGAATGAGAAAATGAGAGGAGAAGGGAAAAGCCACAGGACTGTTGTTACCTTGAAAGCCATGAATTTATGGTAGGGTTTGGGGGCCCAGGCGTAAATCTCCACGGAGTTCTTCAGAGCAATCACCAGGAATTTGATTCGCTCATATTTCACTGGGGAGACAGAAGAAGAAAAATCATCAAATCAGAAGCCCCTTTCAATTAAGGGCTGTCTTCCGCTACCCCAACACTGTCTCAACAGGCTCAGTCACGTGTCTGTCCTCTGACACACGATCACTGAGATATGGCACGACAGAACAACACAACACAGCACGGCACAGCACAGAGTACCGTACACACCACCCCACACCACAGCACAGCACAGCATGGCACTCTGGCTTTCACATCACTGACTCACTAACCAAACTAAGGCACAGACGAAAAAATTCCCTCCACTGCTTATATCCTGCCAATGACTAACAATCAGAGGGCTTAACAAAGTCCAATCTGTTACAGCAGGCTCTTGTAATGCTTCCTGAACCCTGTCCCGGGGCCAGTCTCAAACA
The DNA here is from genome assembly GCF_963854185.1 of Sardina pilchardus. Classification (NCBI taxonomy): domain Eukaryota; kingdom Metazoa; phylum Chordata; class Actinopteri; order Clupeiformes; family Clupeidae; genus Sardina; species Sardina pilchardus. The sequence continues at coordinate 15,196,923 of NC_084995.1, read as the reverse complement.
AAGCTTGCACTAAACAGCCTCCCTCAGCCCAGCTCCCTTAAACACTCACTCACAGGACCAATGCATCATGAACATGTTAGTTAGAAAACCACAAGGTTGACACTTTATTTCCAAATGATTATTTCCAAATGCAATGCGCTAACCCTGACCCACACAAACTGATGATGAATTCATAATTATATTCATGACTACTGCTAATCTTACAGCAACAAGGTTCAGAACAGTGCACTTAGAACTATAATTAATTACTATAATTAATTAACAAATAAATGCATTAAAAACAAGAAGTATTTGCAATGTGTGGTTCAGTGATTTCTGCTAAGAAATATATTATCATATACACAATATACATTTTCTCTATTTTTCATATTGTTGTTATTGTTCCTATGGATGTTCCTGCTGAGGAGTTATGACATTTAACCATAGGTCACTTCTACAGGCATCGGATACTTACGAGCCAGGGTCCTCTCACTGCCTAAGCTCCACCATACAGAGCATCGGAGAACTACAGTACGAGCCAGTGTCATCTCACTCTGCCTCAGCCAGGGTCATCTCACTCTGCCTAAGCCAGGGTCATCTCACTCTGCCTAAACCAGGGTCATCTCACTCTGCCTAAGCCAGGGTCATCTCACTCTGCCTAAACCAGGGTCATCTCACTCTGCCTAAGCCAGGGTCATCTCCCACCGCCTAAGCCAGGGTCATATAACACTGCCTAAGCTCGACCCTACTGGTTCTGTGACCTCGTGGGACGTACCAACTTTATAGTGCACGCATCCCTCCAGCTCCCCCACGGTGATCCAGCCCTGCTTCTTCTCCACCTCGGGGTCGTTGTGCAGGATGCGGTTCCTGAGCCAGGACAGGTAGTACACGCGCAGCTTGTTCTTCTTGCCTGTGTGCAGAGTGACCAGTAGAGAGCATGAGACCAATGGGAGGGGCGTCTCAGAGACAGCAATGATGGAAGAATGACTGATGGACCGACAGACTGAAGGCTTCTGCACACCAACACCAGCACGAGTGTGCCATCACTCGCCACGCATCGCCGGCATTTTGAACTGCCAAGCGCTGGGTAAACCATGGATTTTATGGAGCGGCGTCGACAAAATAGAACTGAATTGTAAGCTACACGGCACTGACGGCAAAGTGCAATGACTGTGTGAGAATTGTATTCATGGGTTTCATCAGGTCCCTTTGCACAGGTGTATTAAATCAAGCACCATGGAGTCTGCATTGATAATCAAGGTGCTTGATTTTATACACCTGTGGAAAGGGACCTGATGAAGCCCATGAGTAGAGAACAATGGAATCTCATGTAATCCAATATGGAAAGAGGAGCGAGCCACACTCATGTCAGTGCCGGGGTGCAGAGGCCTTGACCGATGGTGTTGAGGAGACAGACCTGATATGGTGACCAGCACGTTGAGACCCTCCAGCACATCCATCTGCTGGAAGCGGCGGCGCGTGATCAGGTTGTAGACCTTGCCCTGACCACTGCGGTCCAGCAGCATCAGCCCATTCTCTGTGCCCACCAGCAGGTTGACCCCTGGGGAGAGACGGGGTATTCAGCATCTCACATTGCCCTCAGAGAATCACTCATCAATATAGACAAGGTGCACACACACACACACACACACAAACACACACTTCCTCTCCCTCTACCTCTCTCTTTCTCCCTTCCTCACATACACACACACAACGATATGCTTTCATACAGTAGGCAAGCTGACCCATACAGACGGCAGATATCTCATTTCATGTACAGTACATCTCCCATACGTACACTAGAGTCTCACTGTAAAGGGCTTGCTTCTCGTTCAGAGAGAAACTGTGCTGAGAAATCACATAAAACAACGGGCTGTTTGGGAAATGAGAAACAGAACAAAAGATCACAGATAACAAAAGAGAGAAACGGAGGAGGGTGTGGGTGGGTGGGTGGGTGGGGGTGGGGGTCTCGTGCGACGGACTGAAATGCTCACCCCACAGAGCGGCGCACAGGATCTCCGAGTTGAAGCGCTTCTTGTACTTGCGGATCTCGGGCGTGTCGCTGTGCGGGCGGATGTTGGTGGGGTTGACGTTGACCACGGAGATCTTCCTGGCCTCGCTCAGCTTGGCCTGCTCCTGCCTCAGCAGCTCGTTCTCAAACAGGGCTGAGGGAGAGAGAGAGAGAGAAAGAGAGAGAGAGAGATTGGGGACAGAGGGAGAGAGAGATGGGGGACAGAGGGAGAGAGAGAGAGAGAGGGGGGACAGAGGGAGGGAGGAGGGACAGAGGGAGAGATAGAGGGAGGGAAAGAGAGAAAGAGAAGGACAGAGGGAGAGAGAAAGACAGATAGAAAGAAAGAGAAGCGAGAGAGAGAGAGAGAGTGAGTTATCATAGCCACCACATTCCTCACATGACGTTATTTACAGGGGGGACTCCAGGGTCATGTGATCACATTCATTTCACAGTGAGACCAAACCACTCCAGCTCAGTCCTCAGTTTGGCACTCTTTACACAGACTCTCACTTTAGTGCTGCATGTTTTCTGAAGATGCCACTGAGTGGGGGCTTATTTCCATGTGAATTACTGCTGATTATTTATTGCATGGGAAACACTGCTGATTCTGTGTGAAATACTGCCAAGATTTTTTTTCTTAAATCTTTGTTTTCATAATGTTGGTGCCTAAATGTGTCTTTTCTATGCTATATTGATGCTTATTGTTCAGCACTTTGTATTGTTAAAAGCGACTGACTGATTGATTAATGGACTGATCGATGATACGGGTGATAAAGATCTGTACCTGCGGCCGAGTTATCACCGTCGTCATCGGAGGGAGAGGTGGGGTAGACGCGCGGATCCACGAAGGGCGTGAAGGAGGACTTAGAACCGCCACCCTTTGCAAACTGCAGGAAAAACAACACAAGCAGAGTGAGACAGGGTTAGAACTAAGGCATACGAGCAGAAAGCCACACTTGAGGGGCCTCTGCAGAGCTCAATCAGTGTCAGTAGACGTTAGTCATCAAGGATATCGCCCCAGCCGTGGCTCAACTGGCTGGGGCACCTGCACCGCACGCCGGCGACCCGGGTTCGATTCCCGCCCCGTGGTCCTTTCCGGATCCCATCCCAGCTCTCTCTCCCACTCGCTTCCTGTCATTCTCTCTACTGTCCTGTCCGATTAAAGGCATAAAAAGCCCCAAAAAATAATCTTTAAAAAAAAAAAAAAAAAAAAAAAGGATATCATGGTATCAGTGAGCTGACCACCCCAGGTCATCAGTAGTGTTAGTGCCTTGTGGCACTGACCCTTCTGTCCTTTCCTCTTGGGCAGGTTGGGGCTTAAACCACCTGAGAAGTCTTAACCTTTACATGGCATTATGTGTGTTTTGTCTTAATCTGCTCTTTAGTTTTGTTTACATTCATACACACCCACACCCTCAAGTTCCGAGGAAATCTTACATCTACAAGATAGAAGATCCTTCGTCAACAACTCACATTCCTCTGTAATAAGCCTTATTAGTGGTGCATGTCATAACATTCAAACCTGTTCCACAGAAGCACATCAAACTGCTTAAGTGAAGAAAATCCACAACAATGGTCACACTTGAATTTTCTGCCTGATTGCTCAGATTGTCAACAAACTAACTGTTGACACTCTGTTAACTTCAATGTACGGTTAAGATTACAATGTATGGTTAAGATTGAAGTTAGGGTTTGGATTTGGTGTTACATGATGTTCAGAAACTTTATATACTGAACTTCTTTGCAGAAGATCTTTTAAAGTGTCTGTGGGTGATCTAACCAAGTCAAGTGTTGCCCAAAACACCAGCAGGTTTACAGAACCAGCCTCGGTCAGAGGATCTTTTAAGTGTCTGTGGGTGATCTAACCAAGTCAAGTGTTACCCAAAACACCAGCAGGTTTACAGAACCAGCCTGGGCCAGAAATCTTTTACAGCCTCTCCTCCACCCACCTCCTCCATGGCGCTCATGTCTGGGGCGTGCAGGCCAGCGAGGCGGCCCAGGCCCAAGCCCTCCGTGGGCGTCCCGGCCGGGGAGTGGCTCTGCTGGACCAGGTCCGGAAGGTTCCCGTGGCCGGCGAAGCCGTTGCTCTCTGAGTGAGTGGAGCGCTTCCTCTCACGAGTCTGCACAGGTACACCAGATCAGACCACAGGTGTGTTACGGTAGTAGTTGGTGCATATGCATCACTACGTGGCACTAATGGTAGAGGGTCTCGGAAAACAGATGAGTGGAGTCTTACCTCTCCCAGCATCAGGGTGTCATCTTTGGAT
>NC_084995.1:15180166-15187666 GCF_963854185.1 Sardina pilchardus | reverse complement strand
ACAGCCCTCCCCTCACACACATACACACACACACACACACACACAAACAGACGACACAGACAGGCACCCACACAGAGACACACACGCACACACAGACACACGCACACACAGACACACAGACACACAGACACACAGACACACAGACACACAGACACACAGACACACAGACACACAGACACACACACACACACACACACACACACACACACACACACACACACACACACACATACATACATACATACACACACACATACACAGACACAAACAGACACGCACACATGCCGCTGGGAGATGCATCAGTACAGAGCAGCCCATGGCTAAATCTCTCTCCCCTCATTCAGATCAAGTGAAATGTTGGGGAAAAGACGCACTGAGTGCTTGGAGAGATTAGAGTGATCATTCTATTTGGTGTACTTGTCGGAGGGAGTCATTTAAACACTCTGCCTCAGGGGGAGTTTAATCCATTCGCAATATACTTCTGCAATCTCACTCAATTCAATTTCTCGCTCTCTCTCTCTCTCTCTCTCTCTCTCTCTTTTTTCAGCAAACAAACCGGGACACTACACAGACAGACATTCAGGGATGTTTTTTTCAAACATCCAAATTCAGCGTATTGACAAACAAACTGAAACACTGAAAAAACATCCCTGAATGTTTGTGTAAATATCCGAATTCAACGTACTGACAATCAACCCGAAACACCACACAGACATTCAGAGGTCATCACCCAAGCTCAGTGTACTGATGGTCACCTTGGGGGGAATGTCCTCGTCTCGGAGCCAGGAGCCCCGCTCCAGCTTGTCCGAGCGGGAGGGCAGGGCCGGGACCTCGGAGGTGGGGTCGGAGTTCTGCCGGGGGGGCATCTCGGGCCGGTGCGACGGCGGGCCCTCCTGGAAGCCGGCGACCCCCTTGGGCGACTGGTCGTGCAGGGACTGGGAGCCAGACATGGTGGGACTGTGGGATTTCACAGGCACCAGATGGGCCATCTGCAGCGAGAGGAGAAGTTAGCACTCAGAGAGAGAGAGAGAGAGAGAGAGAGAGAGAGAGAGAGAGAGAGAGAGAGAGAGAGAGAGAGAGAGAGAGAGAGAGAGAGAGATGCCAGAGATCCCAGCATGGGCCTCCAGAGTGACAGCAGCATCTAAAAATATTCCCAAGGCTCAAGAGGATGTGAAGTGGGCATTGGGACGTGTCACATCACTGTAGTGAGAAATCTGCTACCAACTCCACAACTCAGGGGATCTCCATGACTACTCTACTACTCAACTCTAGAGATCACTACTACTGACAACTACTACTACTCCACGATCTCCACGACTACTATGCTACTCACTAATCTTGAGATCTCTACTACTACTACTAGACTACTCACTACTCTTTAGATCTCCATGGCTACTCCACTACTCACTACTCTTTAGATCTCCATGACTACTCCACTGCTATGCTACTCACAACTCCAGAGATCTCTACTGCTGACAACTACTACTACTGCACTACTCGAGATCTCTACCATCTCTACTCACTACTCTCGAGATCTCCACGACTACTGCACTACTCACTACTCTTGAGATCTCTACTTTCTCTAGTATACTACTCATTACTCGGAGTAAATGTGGGTCAAACTCACAAGAGGCAGACGACTTGTTATTTTAAACCTTACATCTCTTTGTATGTGGACCTACACTATGACAGACACTGACTCATTAGCGGGTGGGATACCTGTGGTTCTATGGGCCGGGGCATGTGAGGGGTGGGTTACCTGCGGTTCTATGGGCCGGGGCATGGGAGGGGTGCGTGCTGGCTGGAGCCCTCCGCTGCTGAAGGACTCTGAGCGGGGCGGGAGAGAGGGGTCGGAGATGCGGTTGGTGACCTTGTGCTGCAGCGCCGGGGAGCTCTGGCGGTTGAGCTTGGAGCGCTCCTCCACCTGTCATCAGATAGGACACATGTCAGAACTGGACACAGCGCCGCACAAATCCCACTCGCCGTCGTCTCCAGAGAAGTGACAGCAGTAGAGAGCTTACTATGGGGGATATGACGTGCTTCAACACTCCTTGGACGAATTCTCGAATTTAATGAATACAAATGAGCTATCTTTTCTCTCTCTCTCTCTCTCTCTCTCTCTCTCTCTGGTTCCACATTACAAAAGGGCTGTGAGAGAAGACAGCCCGGGGCTCCTCTGCCTCCTCTAGAATGAAAACATTCATTTGTTATCGTTAGCATGCTGAGGCATTGTTGCACCTCATTGCCATTTCACTACTAAATGGACAGAAACTAAAATGGCGCTCTAGCCGGCTGTGTGCCGCGGGGAGGTTTTCATTTGACAACAGTCACGAAGGGAGTGCTGCTCACACTCAAGTCACCCATAGTAACCTGATAAAAGCTATTTGTCCTGTCCGTCACACGGAACAGTGATCATCTGGAGATACAATTCAGACAGAGCGACAGGGCAACCCACAACACCACAAGCACGAGCGGAGCGTTAGCGCTCCGTAGAGCTGGTCCCCGCCCGAGAGGTCGTACCCAGCAAACCCAAAGTGTTTCCCTGGCTCAGGCACCCAGAAGCCCACAGTCACTCGGAGGACGTTGAGGAATAGCCGCACTTAGACCTGTTCCAAATGCTGCGTTTTAACCAGCGGGTGATTTTTAACTCAAGAGGCATCACTGGAGCATTGCAGTCAGACTGTGACAGACCACTACAGCTACTTTTGATTTCAGCTAGAAGTAGCCAGCATTTACTATCTATGGCAGAACACAAAGGGCTACATCTGTCATTGCATTAGACAACTACACATGTCTCTATGGTAGAACACACACACACAGCACTACATTTGTCACTGGATGATGATGATCATGATGAATTGTGTAATGAAGGGTTAGAATCAACTGCATCTGTCCTACAAGGAAACATTTGACAAAACAAACTATATCCAGAGAGGGAGAAGAGACCTGTAAGAGTTGAGAAAAACTGCAGTTAGACATACAACAGAGTCTCCTTCTGCAGTATGGAAGCCTTTGGGTTTACGGGGTGTAGCTAGGATCCAATTAATGAAATTAATCTACTGCTGTCAATAACACTACATCATGACCATCATATGAAACATTACAGATATCAAATATGGAGGTCAGTTATGGAGAGACAGCCTCGACTCCTATGATTTACTGATCATGCAATAGCAATTCTATGGTATTTGACTATAAGCATAACTACTCCCAAAGACCCATCTGCGTCAGGAGACCTTTGCACAGAACGGAGTAAAGAGAAGGCGGCCACATTGATCAGACCCCTGTCCACTAGAAACACAAAAACATCCACAAACAAGAAGCATCCACGCACGACGGAAGTGCAAGAAGAGAGAAATTGGCAAGAAGATGGCAGCAAGCAGGGGAGCTCTTCGCTGGCAGACGGAGATTGTGTGACTACAGCAGCGCTAGGAATTTGCGGCGGAAGCTGTTAGCGATGAAGCACCTAGGTATTCTAGCGGAGAGGCTGCAGCTGTGCAGTAGCTGTGCACTTGCAATTCACCACTTGATGCCCCAGAGAAGGACTTAGGAGAGGAGATCAGAAGGGATCAGGAGGCTCCACCACCAGGGGATTATCACCCAGCTAAGGGACTGAAGGAGGTGGAACGGAACCTTAGGTTTGGAGCACACTCGTGCCGTCCAGTCCTGGAGGGTTCTCTAAGGTCATCTGTCCGGTGGCGTGGGCAGGCGCTGACAGGGGGTGGAGGTGGGGTGACTGGAGGGGGGAGGGGGGAGGGGGGGGTTGGCTGGTGCCTTCTGGCAGTTGGGGCAGTGGAGTTGTGATTGATTGATGGTCATCATTTGTCATGATTCTAACAACTGGTTCTGATGATCGCTTATGACACTTATTTACAAGCTAATATCTCAAAATTCTACTCTACAATGGTCGGTTGAACGCCAGGGGCCCCGAAGTCTGTCTTTATTGGATGTATCTATCCTCAAAGGTTCTACTTGGAACCTGTGTTCCCAAAGAGGTTCTTCTGGGGCAGTTTTCACATGGAGATGCTTTTTTTGTCTCAAAAACATGAGGCACATTGCAAATATTAAAATGTGAGGGTTAAAAAATGGCAGGTGGAAACTAGTTGTGTGTGGGATTGCTATGGTACATTATACTTCCTAGATAGAATAGCCCACACAGGTAGCTAAGCAACAGCCCACAACCATGAAAGTTCGCATCATTCTATAGATAAACAATTGAAATCCGGCACCTGGAGGTGAAAAAAGCATCTCCGTGTCAAGACCACTTTAAGCAGGCCACACACTCAGTCACTGGCCTTCAAAGAACACATTTTACTGAGCAGTGCCGGCCAAAACGGAGTTAGTGAGTGTTGAAACCAGAGTGAGCCGTACTCGTGTTGCCGCCAGTGAGCTGCTCAGCTGGAGTGCCTTTCATCAGATTAGAGCATATGACGGTGATATACTACTGTATATGTGCTATCTACTGTATGTGGCTTCTACTGCATATGCCATCTGTCCTATCCTATCAGCTAAACTCATTTAATACAAATAACAAAATGTCTATGTACAAAATAGGAGGTGTAAAGCGCTACACCCGTTAATATTTACAGTGGACAGACGGCTTCAATGTTGCATCATTGAAACTCCACCCATGAGGTGAGGTGGGGGACGGGGACAGGGTCTGGGAGAGGAAGCCGTGTGTGGGGGAGGGGGAGCGGGACGAGGCGGGACTGGATCTGGGACTGGATCTGGGCGAGGTCCGCGGAGAGAGCCCCATCCACTGCAGACCGGCACGGATCTGGGCAGTGAACCCCGAGCCTCTCCTCTTCCGCCCGTCCGGGATGGGGATGGAGCCCAGCGGCTCCTGACCGCTGCTAGAGGTGGAGCGCTTCAGCTGAGCGCCAAAGGCCGGGCGAAGGAACGCGGCCGGGGCGGAGGCGGAGAGGTCAAAGGTCGGGGGGCTGCCCTCGCCGCTGGACATCCAGCTCGTATCGTCGGCGTCCTCGCTGGGAGTGAGGACGAGCCGAGGGCACGCGGCCCCCCCCTGCTCTAAGCAGAGGGACGACGGCGGACGCAGGGCGTCGGGGGGGCCCGCAGACGTCTCCGAGTAAGAGCGCCTGTCTCGCGGCGCCATGGGCACCGAGGGCTGCTCGGGGACCGAGGCCGAGTGCGTGAACCTGGGCACTGCCAGGTCCTGCTGGCTGACCGCCGTCCTGATCCCGCCCCGGTACTGCCACCGCCGACGGTCGGCGCCGTCGTCGTCGCTACTGTCTACTTCTAGTCTACGGCACGGCGAGTGCGAGCTGGACCGAGCCCTGCGCTCCGCCGACGTCGGAGACAGCAGGGCCGCCGCGGGACTAACCGCTCTGGGGTCGGCGCTCTGGGGCCTGGGGCCGCCGTGCGGGGGCCTGGGGTCGGCGCTGAGGGCTCTCGGGTCGCCGGCGTGGGGCTTGGGCTCGTGACGCGGGCTGCGTCCGCGGGCCGGTTGCTGCTGCTGCTGGTTCTGGTTCTGGTTCTGGTTCTGGGCGTTCTGGGCGCGCTTGGCCCTCAGCTCCCGCCGCACGTGCTCGCTGATCTGCTGCGCCAGGGCGCTGTCGCGGGCGTCGGGGGACAGCTGGATGCGGGGGGTCTGCCTGGACTGCTGCTGCGGCTGCTGCTGCTGCTGCTGCTGCTGCTTCTGCAGCGGCGCTCTGCTGGAGAGAGGCAGGTTAGCCGCGTGGGAGGGGGCGCGGCGGGGGCCGGGGCCGGGGAGGGGGGCCGGGTAGTTGGGCGGAGGCTCCACCAGGTGGAAGGAGTGGTGCTGGCGGAGACCGGAGGGCCGAGGGGTTTCGGCCGCGAGCTGCTTGAGGACCTGGGGTGGGGGGGGGGGAAATCGGGAGACAGGGTTGGGTTGGGTCGGGTAAGGGTTGGGGGCAAGGGGTATCACAACACAGTTAAACACAACGCATGCAAATGATAATGCAAACAGCAAACACAAAACAGAAAGGCACAATTACGGCACAAATATGATCTGTACAAGTACATGTACACGTGCTTATACGGCGCTAACAAAACATGGCACTCTCACTGATGAGATGAAGCAGGAGATGATCAGCGGATACACTTCAGTTACAAAGGCACAAACACACACTTAACCACACACGTATGTGTATGTATACATGCACTTGCGCGTACACACACACAAACATGAACACAAACACACACACACACACACTCACATTGCGTCAACAATCACAGGCTCACATGCAAAACATGCTATTTTGACCATACTGGCTGTGAAACATCAACATCAAACTCCACTTGGAGTCAGAACCTGCTGAGATGCCCATGTGCTGGGGAGAGAAACGGAAGGTGCATTTTGATCAATCAGTTCCACGGAAGCTGTGGGGACTAAAACACACGCGTAAGCTCTTCAGACAAGCCTCGAGATGCCTGCTCTCTCCGAGTTCCCTGCGAAAGCGCTCGATAAACGAGACACGGAACGTTTTCCGCGATTTCCCCCTCCGCCGTAATGGGAAGCCAGCGCCTACCTCCTTGGCCCAGGCCGGCTTGTCGGCGGGGTTGACGGCGTCCTTGTAGTGGTACAGCTGCTTCTTCTCGGCCTGGTGCGGGTCCTGCTGCTGCTGCTGCTGCTGCTGCTGCTTCTGCTGGTGCTGGAGGGACACCAGGTACGCCCTCTCCTGCTGCAGCTGCCTCTGCAGGCGCTCCGCCTGACGCTGCTCCTCCAGCTGCTTACGCTTGTACTCCTACACACACACACGCACACACACACACACACACACGCACACACACAGACACACACACACACACACACACACACACACAGACACACACACACACACACGCACACACACAGACACACACACACACACACGCACACACACACACACAAAAGGGAAAGAAACAGAAGAGTTCTTAGCTGAGGATGCACACAGTGTGGTTGACGGCCAATGGGTGAGGGGTCAGACAACAGCCATGCCTGGACATGCAAGCATGCAAACACACACTGGTGCTTTGGCTTCGGGGCTCATGCCAAAGGGACGGGGGGGTCAGCGATCACATGACCAGCAATGACCAGCGGGACTCAAACACGATCACATACACATACAGCAACATGCATGGACACAGTGACCTTGGCATGGCAGCCTTCAGGATGCAGGTGTGGTCTCTAACAGATCCAAGTGCACATATATAATTCCACATTGACCAAGTGTGAGTGACCACAAGACACGGTCATCTGAAGAGCCTGTCCTGACTGGCACAAGGTGAGAAGGACGTCTTGACTACGGCGTCTCGTGGAGAGCCCATTGTGAGCGTGAGATTAGTGTGCAAGTGGTGATGTGCAGTGCTAAGTTGGCAGGACGGTGGGCAAGTTGTGATGTGCAGTGCTAAGATGGCAGGACGGTGGGCAAGTTGTGATGTGCAGTGCTAAGTTGGCAGGAGGGTGGGCTTACGGTGATGTGCAGTGCTAAGATGGCAGGAGGGTGGGCATATGGTGATGTCCAGTGCTAAGATGGCAGG
>NC_084995.1:15152666-15175166 GCF_963854185.1 Sardina pilchardus | reverse complement strand
GTGTGTGTGTGGTCTCTGTCTTTTTCATACTGTACCTCTGAATTTTGTACATGTTGATTTTGTAGTCATGTACTAGTAAAATCAAAAACTCTCTCGCTTTAACTCTCACACACTCAGTAATCAGTCGCAATAACAGAATAGCAACTTAGAATAGCAGAATTTGATATCTGTGTATCTTGGCCTGTAATGGGTGCTAGAGTGTTAATTGCTGACCGTATGTATGGTCATCTGTGGTCCAGTACCTGGGCTCTCCCTTGTCGTGCCAGATATGCTAAAGTGTGTGAGCTGCAGTGTGTTCAGTGCGGAGTGTGTGTAAGGGTCATCTGTGGTCCAGTACCTGGGCTCTCCCTTGTCGTGCTCCTCTTCCTCCTCTTCGCTCCCACTGTACTCGTACTCCGTCTCATCTGCAGGGGAAGGGACACAGGGGACAAACGTCAAGCTCACTGGACACACACTGGGCAAAAGCACCTCACCTCACACACACACACACACACACACACACACACACACACACACACACACATACACACGGGGCAAACGCAAAGCTCACCTCACACACACACACACACACACACACACACACACACACACACACACGGGGCAAACGCAAAGCTCACCTCACACACACAGACATGGGGCAAACGTAAAGCTGACTTCACACACAGACAGACAGGGGGTAAACATAAAGCTCACCACACACACAAACACACACTCACACACACACATACACACACACGACAACTGTAAAACTCACTCCCCATATGGACACACTGGCCAGGTGCTAGCAGTAGCCTGCCGCAATCCCCCTGAACTGCACTGTGCTGCCTGTCAGGCGGGGGACTCTGCAGCAGCCACACTACACTGTTACTCAATCTAGCAGTATGGCATCAATGAGGCATCTAGTTGGAAAATGACTCTTCGCATTGAGAAAAAAAGGCCTTTTCATTGTCCACTAGAGCTTCTGGACCGCAGGCGGGGCCCATTTTGAGCAGAGGGAGAGGGGTGGAGAGGGACAAAGACCGCAGACCATAAAGTCCTCCAGTCAGCCATTATATGTGCGGTGCATGAAGCACACACTCATCTCTCTCTTGACACTAGAGCCTTGAGTCCCACACTGCCCTCGTGCTCAGTCCCAGGCTGCAGTTTCATTGCAAGGGTCCCTATACTGTACTCCTTACTGCCTATTCACTGACATTCAAAGGGAACTGAATCGCTCACACTGTTTAATTTGGAACACCCTGCAAACGTTATCAACAGAAGACAGCATCGGGTCGCACTGTGATTACACCTGTAGCTTTCATCTACCCCACACTGACCAGGGGTCATACACTGCCTCTACTCTACACTGACCAGGGGTCATATACTGCCTCTACCCCACACTGACCAGGGGTCATACACTGCCTCTACTCTACACTGACCAGGGGTCATATACTGCCTCTACCCCACACTGACCAGGGGTCACAATACTGCCTCTACCCCACACTGACCAGGGGTCACATACTGCCTCTACTCTACACTGACCAGCGGTCATGTGGTCATACGCTGCCTCTCCTCTACACTGACCAGTGGTCACCCCCAGTCTACGCTGCCTCTACGTGCACACAAGACTACACCAGAAACAGCACATGAAAGTGCACATCCACAGAATTTCACACACATATCCATTCACATCAGTGGATTTTACAGCTGAAGTGGTGTATTGCGTAACAGATTATGCAACAATTAACGTATTATTATTGCATATTCCAGTGGCATGCTGACTGACGTGACACTCGTACACACACACACACACACACACACACACACACACACACACACACACACACACACACACACACACACACACACACACACACACACACACACACACACACACACACACACACACACACACACACATGGCGTGCTTTCACTAAATTAGGTTAGTGCTTAATTGATTGTTTTATTGATAATATTGCTATTCTCCCTTTTTGTAATTGTTCACTGTTATTTAATTGTATTGTTATTTATTTGTATGTCGCTTTGGACAAAGGCGTCTACTAAATAACCATAACCATAACCATAACCATAACCAAATGCATGCCTGCATTTCATCTACAAACTCATTTTATGAGTGATTTATGTCTGGGGATTTAAAAGGAATTCCAAGCGTGTCCAAGTGTGTGTGTGTGTGTGTCTGTGTAGAAACACGTGTGCGTGTGTGTGCGTGCATATGTTAACATGCTTGTCTGCCTGTGTGTGTGTGTGTGTGTATGCACAAATAAGAATGTGTGCAGTCCATCTCACCTCTGTCCCCCCTCTTCTTGCGCGTGCGGTCGATGTGGTCCTTGAGCTGGATGCGGATGTGCCTCTCGTTGGGCATCTCCCTGATGAAGGCGTGGGTGAGCAGCTGCTCCGTGCTGGGCCTCTGGTTGTGGTTCTTCACCAGACAGCTCTCGATGAACTGGTGGAACTTTTTGGACCTGGGAATGTGGAAGGAAAGAAAAAAAGAAAGAAAAAAAAGAGCGAAAGAAAGAGCGAAAGAAAGAAAGAAAGAAAGAAAGAAAGAGAGAGAGAAAGAGAGAGTTACACACTGGAAAGGAAGAAGAGAATTCTCAAAGTCACCTGAGAAGAGAGGGGGGATTATGCTAACGAGAGCGCAGGGATTTCCCCTTAATGCATGGAAAGGTCAAGGTTCCATAAAATCAAAATCCGTGCCATAAATACATGAAAAACATGGTGATGGTGACTTTTATGATCCATACTCGCTCTCTGGGCTGCAGTCAGCGTGCTGAGTCATGCTCCCTATCAAGGTCAGCGTATCCATCAGCCTGTGTCTCCCTTTCAGAGTCCTCAGAGACACCACAGCCTCTGGATCTCTCCCATACTCCCTATACACACACACACACACACATACCCCTGCACCTGTCTCCCTCTAATACTCCTACTACACACACACACCCCTGCACCTGTCTCCCTCTCATACTCCTACTACACACACACACCCCTGCACCTGTCCTCCTCTAATACTCCTACTACACACACACACACACACACACACACACACACACACACACACATACACCTGCACCTGTCTCCCTCTAATACTCTCTACACACACGAACCTGTCTCCCTCTCATACGCCTACTACACACACACACACACACACACCCTTGGCCTCTATCATCCGTTGTCTGTATTTTAAACATCCTCTGTGCATCTCTCTCGCTCACACCATGCTGTTCTATCTCTCTATCTCTCTCTCTTTTTTTTTCTCCCACACACTCGTTCTCTCTCTCTCACCCTCTCTTGCTATGCAGCACATAAAATCTGTGCGAGTGATCCCGAGTGATTAAGCTGAGGTTCAAATTGGTAGGTGTGCCTGAGCTGTCAGCACCATTTTTCACGGCGTTCGCCTTTTTTTGTCTGTAACGAGCCGCCGTCTGCTGTTAAGAGGCCATAAGAGCAGCCGCACGACACTGGCTGGCAGACAGGCGAGGCAGGCAAAGCTGGCGCTCGCTCCCCCTCCTGTAAAAATGCATCAGCCTAATTCAGATGAGGATCAGAGATGACAAGAGAAGGGCGAATAGTGAGGAATGTACTTGAGAGAAACAGACAGGCTGAGGACAAACTGGCTTTTGGAGATTACTCCACTCCATTAAAAAGGGCTGAGGCTTTTGAGACCAGAGCCAGGACTTGATATCGTGGAGAGATGGAGAAACTGGAGGAGGAGGAGGAGTGGGGGGGGGGGGGGGGGTTGAGCACTGGGATATGGAAGACGGGGAAGGTCTAAGCCGTGGCACTCACCACTTCTTGGACTTGAGCCGGGGAGCTGGGTTCCTGGGGATGAGGAAGAGGGCACGCATCGGATGCATGTCGCACAGCGCTGAGAGAGAAAAGGAAAGAGAGGGAGGGGGGGTAGCAAGAGAGAGAGAGAGAGAGAGAGAGAGAGAGAGAGAGAGTGTGTGTGTGTGTGTGTGTGTGTGTGTGTGTGAGAGAGAGAGAGAGAGAGAGGGTTATTATTTCAACTTCAACATGAGGCATACAGTTTACTCTTTAGAGGTTGTGTGCCAAATGAAAAGGACACACACACACATACTCTGTGTTCATTTGGCAAATATTGATTGATGTGTGAGCTATTTTAGCTCCCTCTCAAACACAGCAATACACACACACGCTAAAGAGACCCTTTGGGGCTGTGCAGCTCCTCCTACAATAAATATTGCATGCAGAGACCTAGATATTTCAGATCAATTTCTAATGTGTTGTGATGAGATTCCGTATAAAGGTCGGGTGTCAGTTTCTGCGGTTTCTGCTGTCTATTTGACCATGAAACACCAAAGGACATCACAGGCCAAGTCCTTATGGATATGTAGGAACTGCCACAGTGACAACAACATGATACTGTCACGATGTTTGGGTCATGATATAATGCTACTGGGATTAATGTAGGGGTGGCACGGTTTTTGAAAAATGCTCCGAACCGTGCGGTTCGCATGTCACGGTTCGGAGTGTGTTTTCGTTGTACGGTCCTACGGTTCAGGCTTATGGCATGCGCAATTGATTCACATATGTGACGACGTGTTTCCCTTATGTGCGAGAGTAGGAGTATGGAGTTTTGAGTGCTGCGCGCAAGGTATTAGAAATGGCAAGTGCAAGAGATCATCCCTAGCGTGGTCAAACTGATGCACCTGATCCTGCTCGGGTGGAAGCATGTTCTTCCGCAACTGTAGACTATGCGTGCAACTTTACCAAATTAATCCAAATAGAACATTCACAATCGTGAACGCAATGACGCACAGAAGACGATTAGCTAAATTACTGTTAAAAACGGTTAGCATCAGACATTTGATAAAATCTCTTGCATTCAAGTTGACTGACCATCTCAATACCAATGTTTTCAACTCCAAGGCTTAAAAGGGCCGGTCCCAAGGAGAAAAAGTATAAGCTTACCTTGAAATTAAAACACATGTGGGGAAACTGAACAGTCCAACCAGTAGAGTATGATGAGCTTAGCCTGCTACTTTGTTTACAATATTTTGAGGCTTCAGCCAGACAGCTGAATTTAAGAGGTGGAGTTATAATGAATAGTAGGCTTTAATCTGCATAAAGTTTGCTGTTATGAATATCAGACATGTCAGTATATAGAATGAATAAATAATGACATAATGTGTGTGTTTCAAATAAAGACAAGCTTTACATCTTGTTAAAAAATCATTCACACTATATGAAAGGAGAGCGATAAAAAGGCGATGCAATGAAAAATATGGGTGGACGACCTACATTTTGTGCTGGTGCACCATCCCTGCCAAATAACTGAAAAGATTGTTGAAATCATCAATGTCTTCCCTCTTGCTTTATCAAAATCTCAACTGAAGTTTCCTCAGACAATAATGTGCTTTATGTGAAGTCAAATTGAGTTTGTGCATTATTACATGATAACTATTCTCTAAATACTCTAGCCTAATTGTGGATGATTAAGCTATGTGCTGAAATATGTTTCTGGAGTGTTAAAGAGTAAAAGAAAAAATAACAACAAGAACCGCACCGAACCGAAAACCGTGACCCTGAACCGTGATACGAACCGAACCGTAGATTTTGTGAACCGTGCCACCCCTAGATTAATGTTATTCCCATTTTATTCAACAATGTACTGCCATTTCTTTCTCCCAGGTTTCTGCAGCCATTTTAACATGGTAAATATGATGACTTCCTGTCCAATGTTCTCTATGATGCAAAAAAGAACAAGGCTTCGTGTCATCATACTGTATATGCCTCTAATATTAACCAAATAAACATCGCAATACCTACTGTGCTGACCCTGCACCAAAAATATAACAATGAACAGTTTTTCTCCCACCTCTACTATGGCATGGGAAATAAAATGATTTGATGCTGTGGGTTGTGCAAGACTGAACCCAAACAGTAACATCCCACCATGTTCTTTAATTTCCCCTGCCTGCATCCACAAGGAGCCCAAAGTAATATCCTCACCTCAGTGTCTCTCACAACTGTCTTCTGCAGAGCCTCCCCTGGCTTTCACTTCCATCACATTATATACTAATATGGGCATCTCAATAAGCAGCTCACGCTTCTACAGTTTTGTACAACCAACCACATGTGAACGTCTTCAGTCTAAACTTAAAGGGTCGTTCAAACCAAGAACGATAACTATAAACAAATATGGCTCTCATTAATATGAATGATGACGTTCATACATAAGCTATAACAATAACGATATCGTTGGGGATAACTTTGATTTTGACTGATTTTGAGAACAATAAAAAGCTAAGTCACATTCATTAATCACATTCATGAACACGAGGCTTTTCTTATCGCTGGTCAGTGTGGATACTTTTATCGCTATATGGCTGTATTTATCGTTATATAGTTATTGTTCTTGGTGTGAATGCCCCTTTGGTCTGGGTAGCCCTACAGTATTATAACCCACTTCAGTTTGGACGCCCAAAATAGTAGATGTTGTCTGTAAGCAGCCATTCAAAGGCCATGCTTGGGCACTGTCTGTCTGCCTCTTCCAAGCGTGTGTATCCATTTATCATGGGACAGCGAGGTAGCGTCCCTGTGCCAGCTTTGATGTATGGGTGTGCAAGTGTCTGTGGGAAGATCTCATAGATAGATAGTCTCTGTGTTGACATGCAGCGTGCCAGCACTGGTTGCGGTGCACACCAACATTCGCGCCAACATGCCTATTGGCCACCTCCTATGCTCAACTGGTTCAGCAACTTCATCTCACTGTTGTTTTTCTCTTGCATTTTGGCAAAGCAATAACAACCAACAAAAAAACAAGCAGACACATGAATCTTTGTATGAGACACAGATCCATGACAGCCTTCCTTAATCCCTTTCCACTCATCCATTTCAGTATGAGACTCCATCTCAGGCAGAGCTGGGGGAGGAGGACTGACTGACTCCATGGGCCACACAGAGCACTGGACACTGGACACTGGCACGGGCCTCTAGAAAAAGGCACCGCAATGAATTTTTCAGGAGACCACATGAGAAGTGATTTCTCTTCATATGAGATTGAGATGCAGGAGGAACAATAATGACTGAGTGTGCCTGTACGCCCCCCCACACACACACTCCCTCACACACACAGTGTAAGTGATTGTCCCTGATTGGAGGAATGTGTAATGACCTCTGACCCCAAGGTCAGGAGACTTAAGATGAAACGACCCGCATCGGTCACCCCAGCTGTCCAGTTACACTGGCCACCACCGAGCGCTCCAGTGCAGGGCTGGCTCAGGACTAACACGCCTAATCCTCAGCTGTCTCTCCCCGCCACGGCTTCACTTCACACTCCCAGGAAAACAGCTGCTGCTGCCCGACCTCTGGTGTGTGTGTGTGTGTGTGTGTGTGTAAGTGTGTGAATGTGTGGTTGGCTGCCACCCGCGTCAAACCTCCTATGGTGACCCCCCCCCCCCCCCCCCTTCCCCTGTTGATGGCCTGTGCTGGTGCTCAGTGACTTACGTGGGGCTCCCTCGGCCATCTCGATGGCGGTGATTCCCAACGACCACAGGTCACTCTGGAGAGAGAAAGAATGAGGGGGAGAGGGAGAGAGAACGCAAACATGAGTATTACACCAATGACAATGGAGGAGGAGAGAGAGAGAGAGAAGGGAGGAGAAAGAGAGAAAAGGGAGGAGAGAGAGAGAGAGAGAGAGAGAGAGAGAGAGAGAGAGAGACAGAGACAGTAGCAGTCACAAAAGAGGCAGAGTATGCCTTCAACACAATGGGCCCTGTTAAGCGTGGGACCTTAGCAGGGCACTGGAGTGTGACTGCCTCCCTGAGCACCTGAGTAATCAGTAGTCTCCCTTTTGAGAGAGCCAGAGTGTTGCACCTCCTCTAGTCACTCTACACTTTCTCCTCCTCCTCCTCCTCCTCTAGTCACTCTACACTCTCTCCTGTGCCTCCTCCTCCTCTACAGTCGCTCTACACTCTCTCTTGCTCTTCCTCTTCCTCTACTGTACAGTCACTCTTCACTCCTTCTTCCTCTTCCTCTCCAGTCACTCTACCATCCCTCTTGCTCCGTGCTCATCATTTGCTGCTGGTTATGCTCATTCAGTGATAAAGAGACACTGAAAAACAGACGCGTCTTGGCTCAGCTGCTGGTTGCTATGGGATGCTAACGTACATGATTAGGCAGCGCCATCTCTTAACGTGCTCAGTGGGACATACAGTACGGCTATGAGCAGCCCATGTATGGAGATGGCTTAGACCAGCGTTTCTCAAACTGTGGGGCGCGGTCCACTAGTGGGGCGCAGAGACATGCCAGGTGGGGCGCGAGCTGACGTGAAAAACCGGAGATTTCTTTTTAATCTGTAGCCTGTGCCTTCCTTTATTGATAATTACGAGAATGCACCTCCATCTCACAAAACAAACACAAACAAGGTAATCTAGACTCTTGTAGGCCTATCATTGACCAGATGAAAATGTTAGTCTGTCCTGGAACCATAGTGTGAAAAAATGATTGATGTCTGAATTTTAATTGCAGCGGAAACAAAAATAAACCCGTTCATGTTCGAGACGAGCGCAGTAAAATTGAAGGATATCTTGGCTATCTGTCCGACGACACAACTGCTGTTCTGCGATCTCGAAGAACAACTGCTTGACAAAGGCAAACACTCATGTTTTGCCTTGCAAATGGACAAGGCCACCGACAGTTACAAAGGTGGTTTAGTTATTGCTTATGTCCGCTTTGTTAACTTGATAGCGGGCGAAGATATTCTATTCTGCGAGTATGCCAAAAGTAGGGCCACTGCAGATTAACTATTCAACATTGATCTCAACAATTAGTCTACCTGGCAGAACAGGACATCAAATGGGAAAACTGTGAGGGACTTTGCTCGATTGGCGCACAGACGATAGCAGGTAAAAGAAATGCTATCGTCGTGATAAAGAGGGTAGTGCCCGATGCGCAACAGACGGACTGTTTCATTCAGGGAAGCGCTCGCGTCAAGGCTTGACCTGAATACGATTTTGAACGAGGTTGTGAGAGTGTTGAACTTCATTTATAACACAATGGTAGCATATAGTTGGCCCTTTTGCTGTATTATTGGAAATCAGCTTTTTTTGAAGCAAGGATTGACACCTTGTCAATGACAAAAAACTGACGTCATTGGTCATTGATTTAGATTTTTATTTTCTCTATTTTTGAACTGATATTTATCTTTAGTAGCCTAACTGTTATTTGTTAGGCCTACTGATGTATATTTAGCAAGTGACGTTATAAATATGAAAATTTTGAGCTTGACCTATACTTTCTATAGAGCGATGATGGACAGGTGGGGCTCGAGAAAGCCCCCTTGATCAAAGTGGGGAATGAAAGAAAAAGTTTGAGAACCACTGGCTTAGATTCACGCACGCACACACGCACGCAAATCCAATCATGGCAGGTGGTGGTGAAATCAAGAGGTGGTGGTGAAACACACACATTCCCTCCCTATCATGCTTTCATGTTTACAAACTAAAGTAAGAGCACGTCTTTGTTCTGTAATTATAATTATAATAATTAATAATTCCCCCAAGGCTAATTCCTGCCCATTTTCAACAGTTGCATGCAACCACGCAACCAACGCCCAACACCTCCCAACCACTGACACAGGCTCAGTCTTGAGGGCTTGGCAGAAAATTTAATTACGCCAATGTTATTAATCTCGGATAACGAGTGTCGAATGATTCCTTCCATGTGACTGGAGTTACATTTCCATTGAAACCCTTCCCAGAACAACACACTCCCTGTCCGCCATTTCATCTGAGTAGCCTCATTATCAATACGGACCTCATTGCTGGACCTTCAAACTAGTTGGTCAAACTGGTACTTTGTGTTCTGCTGTAGGGAGGGTGTCAGCATAAGAGGGAGGGATGTCTGTTGATATGTACTGTAATGTGGAGGTCCCGAGCTATTGTTCTATATGATAACTGCTCTGGCAGTACAAGTGACCTTGCCATGCCCATAGAGCATGTGGACCAGAGGTTGGAAGGGACAGCCCTCAGATGGCCCTGCCCTGGCCAGCTCTGTGGGGACAGGGAGCTCCGTGTACGCAGGGGCAATGTGCCTCCACTCCCCAACAACAGTGCACTAGGGCCCTGATCTGGCTCTCTTCTGGTCCTGATCTGGCCCAGATCTTGGGGGGGGGGGGGAGTCTACCATCTGGAGTACGACACCAGCTACGGCTCGTTCACCGTGCTGTCTGAGGAAGTCATTCAAAACAATGCTGCTCCTTCAGGCAGGAGTTTTACACATCCCAGAGTGCACTGGGGCAGCGTTTGAGAGCTGAGCGCGGATGCTCCTGCAGGGGAAATGACATCAACATCCACAGTCAGCGAGTGGCAAACTCTCGGCGACATCCTAAAACAGCAATAACGACACTCGCCATTTCCATGTAGTCCCACTTGAACTGGAACATGAATATTTTAGCGGGTTAGATGCGGGGGGTTGGGAATGCGAGCGTGTGCGAGCGAACAGATGCTTACGGGAGGAAGAGAGAGACAAAGAGAGAAGAGAGAATATTTCCTCTTATATCCAGCACTAATTAACACAGAAAAACATGGACATGGAGAAACCGAAGAAAGAAAAAAAAAAGAGCAGGAAGGTCTGCAAGTATGCAGGGAATTCAGGCTATTCTCTCGCTCTGCTACACAGACTGAGATTAAGTATGCACTGTAAATCTGACAGAACCCTTTTAAAATACTATCTTCTGAGCCTAAAAGGTTTATGAAATATTTAAAGACTGAATGTCAGTGGAAGAGAAACTGAGGGTAGAAAGACAGATGTAAGAGACGGAGACGGAGAGATAGAGATAGAGAGGGAGAGGGAGAGAGAGAGGATAAGGGAGAGGGCGAGGGAGAGAGAAAGAGAGAGAGGGGAAAGGGAGAGAAAGAGGGAGAGAAAGAGAGAGAGAGAGCATACCTTGAAGTCGTACGTGGCGTCTGGGTTCTCGTCGCAGGCGATGACTTCAGGTGCCATCCAGTACGGCGTTCCGATGAAGGTGTTCCTGCGGCCCACGGTACGGTCCAGCTGAGCGCTCACGCCAAAGTCCACTGGGTCGCACAACACACACACACACACACACTTACTCACCCGGCCACAGTGAGGCCTACAAATCACACCGCACATCAGCAAAACACAATCGAAACGCAGTGACACTGGGCTATCTATTCCTACTAATTATTCCCTTTGTGGTGCTACTGGGAGCACACTTAGTGCTGTGGGAGACTGCGTAGAGCCAGGCCATTTGTCACGGATGACCTTTAGCGGTGAAGACTTCAGCGTCGGCCCATTCAACGCGCGCCTTTCACTTGTGACCGGTCTCAGTCAATGGCAGACAGCATGGGCCCATGGTGAAGTCGCACCAGAGCCATGCCATCACCAAGGTGACCGCTCTTACGGGCCGGGGCAGTAAAAACCCTGAGCCTCGCGCACAAAAGCTTTTGAGACGGTCTGTTTGGTCCCCTCAGCTGTGCTAAGAGGCCAGGCGCGCTCTGCAGACATGTCCAGAGGCAACCCAGTGTTTGGGTGCTAGCTGGGTGAGGGTGGAGAGAAGGGTGGGGTGGAGTGGGGGAGAGAGTGAGGACAGCAGCTCCGTCTCCTCATTACTGTTGGGGTGAACAGAGTTCACTGGGAGCCTGGATGCAATGCAGCAGCAGTCAAGCAGACCGCCTGGGCTTCTACACAGTGGCTCTGACGTCACACCGCTGAGGCCGACAGCTACCCATAGACTGGGATACGTAGAGACATGTTGACTGTCTGTTAGAAATGACAAAGATAATGTATGGATGTGTGTATGTATGCGTGTGTGTGTGTATGTGCGTGTGTGTGTGTGGGGTTGTTAAGCCCTTGCGGTTGTATAACACAAATCCTTTACAACTTGTAGCTGTCAGTCGTCTGTGTTGACTCGCAGACGGGGTTGTAAATGAACGCCTCTGATGAGTGGGTAGATCTGCCTGGTGAAACGGTGGGGGAGGGCAGAGGAAGCTTGCACACTGCTCCCAGATCAGAGGGAGGGAGGGAGGGAGGGCGTAATGAGATAATACAAATCAGCTTCAGGGAACGCTCAACCAGAGAGGACGCCATGAAAGCAGATTGTGCTTATTTATTTATTTATTTACATTTTTATTTAAACGCTCTCACAGTATTGGTGCCGCTCTGATGAACATGCCACGCAAGGTTCCAGGTACAAATCTCAGCCCGGTCCCCCCCCCCCCCCCCCCCCCCACCCACTCGGCAACACATGAAACCCTCACTGTACTGTACTTACACCGCGTCAAGCATTAAAAGCTAATCAATTATTTACCTTGACAGTGCAAATTGATTTGGCTTTAATGTACTCGAGCCCAGTCGATGGGCGCTCCTTGAGCTGGGTCGGCGCGCGACCGGCTCTTATTAACGGCGTGCCGTGCGAAGGGCGCTTTAAGGCGACGTGTCAGAAATAAAACAGAGAGAAAGGCTTTCAAGCCCCGACCGCTACTCTGAGCTCCAAGTGAGGGGAGCAGGGGCAGAAGCATGGGGGCATTTGTTTGAAGACGTATATATGGGATCTAAGCCGCGGTGGGGTGCGGGGTGCGGGGTGGGTGCAGCGCTCACCGAGCTTGACCTCGGCGTTCTCCGTGAGAAGAACGTTCTGGCCCTTGATGTCTCGGTGGATGACTTTGTGGTGGTGGAGGTGAGCCAGGCCCTGTAGAACAGAGAGAGGAGAGAGGAGGAGAGGAGGAGAGGAGGAGAGAGGAGAGAGGAGATGACACTCATTCAATTACAGTGCACGAGGAGACTGGAAACAGACAGAGCAACGTGAGGAGACACACGGATGCCAAGGCGGGGGTGGGGGGGTGGGGGGGGGGGGGAGACGTGGCAGAGGACAAGCTGTGGACGTGAGAGGGACATGGCTAACATTCTCCCATTACATCTCTCTTAGGCAGTTTAGCCACAACGCTGGCCAGTCATTCTGTGAGATAAGAAAGGAACAACACAGAGGACTCTGGAGAGGAGAGTTTGGTCATAAAGATATGAGCAATGGAACTTCTCTATTGTCCATACAGTACATCCCTGATGGATTCAGCACATATCAGTGGGGGGAGGGGGGGGGGGGTTCTATAAGAAATTGAGTCATTAATTAAACAATCAGGTCATATTTATAACCAGCAGGAAGGCCATAAACTTGACAGATGATGTTTGAGGGGAAATGATTTACGCAAGTGCTGAAAGTAGTCTTGCGAGTCCCAGCTCTAGAGGCAGACAGATGGAGGGAGAGGAGAGAGGAGCTCATACACAGATAGAGGGAGAGGAGAGAGGAGTTCATACAGAGATAGAGGGAGAGGAGAGAGGAGTTCATACAGAGATAGAGGGAGAGGAGAGGAGGAGAAAGGAGCTCACAGAGAGCTAGAGGGAGAGGAGAGAGGAGCTCCTGCACAGACAGATAGAGGGAGAGGAGAGAGGAGCTCCTACACAGACATGCTGTATAGAGGGAGAGGAGAAAGGAACTCATAAGCAGACTGATGTGGCGTTCCCATTTAATGTCTTAACGCACGCTTTGACCATTCCATTATGAAATCCTGAGTGGACACAATTGAAATTCAATAAAATCTTCTAATGCACATCAACATTTTATTGGTCAGAGAGGGTTGGATTAACTGTGCATTGACAGTTTTTAAGTGGTAAACTATGCTTGATGAAAACAGTTTATTCACACAAGTTTGCATTTGTTACATTTTTACCTGTGTGTTTCTGTAAGTGGCCGTGAAGACCTTATCATTTAAATCCACAGCTGTTCAGAACTCCCCTTCTTGATAAGGAGAGTGTCTATTTTCAATCCACGTAACACTATGGATGGAAATGCACTGTGATGCACATTTTCTTTATCTAAATTGTTATGGAATGCACTTAAAAGATGCAAATGAGCTAAATGGGAACCCATAATAGAGAGAGAGAGAGAGAGAGAGAGAGAGAGAGAGAGAGAGAGAGAGAGAGAGAGAGAGAGAGAGAGGGAGAGAGAAAGAGAGAGGAAGACATACCCTCAGGATCTCTCTGCAGATGTAGGCGGTCCACTCCTCCTTCAGAGTGTTCCCTTTGGTGTTCTTAATGAGGTCCGTCACCGACCCCGCCCCACAGAACTCCATCACCAGCTGTACAGGTAGAGGCACACATCAGCATTTCTCACTCTGTGTGTGTGTGTGTGTGTGTGTGTGTGTGTGTGTGTGTGTGTGTGTGTGTGTGTGTGTGCAATGTGCATGACTTTGAAAATAGTAAACAAAGAGACAGACATACATACAAGCACGCACATGAACACACACAGATGCTCACACATGCAGTCACACACAGTAGGCTCCTGGGCTTTGTCCACCGTGTGTAGACCCAACGAATCTAAATCAGTGTGCTTTTCCACGTCGTAGCAGAAACTCCATAAAACAACAAGGCCACCGAGAAGCCAATTTCAAACGCAAAAAATGGCAGCAGCACCAACTAACAACACCAAGAACAAGTGGCAAACAAAGACAGAGTGCATTATTCAACAAGCGTTCAATCTTCTTCATTTCAACAAAGAGAGAGAGAGAGAGAGAGAGAGAGAGAAATGCAACCCTTATGAACACAGCAGTTGCATATTCTCACCTAATCAAAACACAGACTTTGGCCTGTTTACTCATGAAAACGGATGATAAATGCCTTTGCCTTCAACACAAACACTGAAGCAGTAGGACTTGAATGGGCGCATATATCTCGTGGCTGTCACCGTTGGCTGTTCGTCCGCACACGGGGACTTAACCTCAGACAAGCCGATGAATATGAACGAGCCGTCAGACGGAGGGCACCACTGAAGGTCAAAACCTGTTCATCAAACTCCGGGCGAAGCGATCATTTGATGCATGCGACAACATTTTTTCGTTGCCCTTTGTTTTGTTATGTTTTGCTCTGAGCTGTCTACATAAGCGCAATGTGTGACACTATTGACGAGATAAAAAAAAAAAAAAATGACTGACTCGAGTTTGCATCAGGTCACTGGGCAGGGTTGTGTTTTATCGGCGCTGTTCATGCCGCATACCGATTTGTAAAGCGCGAGAGCGCGGCTTCAGAACGACCGAAGATTGTGGCCGACACACAGCGGCAGTTCAGCAGGTGAACGAGCGCTTTTTAAAAAGCCCATTACAGCTGCAGGAGAGCCTCACCGATCGCTGTGAGAGATGCGATGTTGAAACAGGAGCGTGACATTTCCAAAGCACACTCTCATTTGTACTGATTCCCCACTTTGATGAAACTTCAAACAGGGGGAAAAAACGACTTAAATGAAAAAGATTATACTGTCATTTGCCTGCAGAGGCTTTTTAAAGAATACCCAGCTGTGTGGAAAAAGGAGAATCGCCATCATCAAACATGATGTGAAATAGCCCAGTAATATGCTTCCATAGTACAAAAGGGTGCTGGCGGGGGAAGAGGAGGAGAAGGAGGAGAAGGAGGAGGAGGAGAAGGAGGAAGATGAGGAGGAGTGAGTCATCTAATCCTTTGCTCATTCACCTCCGCGGGCTTGTTTGGCTTGGTGGAGGCGGCGAGCCTGCGTAAGGCCAAGCGACACCAGGCTCTGGTGAAAAGGGCAACTGCCAAGCCCTCTCAGCACCACTGCTCAGACACCTCTCCTCCAGTGTGTGTGTGTGTGTGTGTGTGTGTGTGTGTGTGAGAGAGAGAGAGAGAGAGAGTGTCTGTGTGTGTGTGTGTGTGTGTGTGTGTGTGTGTGTGAGAGAGTGTATCTCTGTGAGTGTGTATGTGTGTGTGTGAGAGAGAGTGAGTGAGAGTGTGTATGTGTATGTGTGAGAGAGAGTGAGTGTGAGTCCCCTACAGGCACCAGGAGACTCTCAGCCCAGCAGCTCGCTACAGAGGGACTCACACTCACACACACTCTCTCTCTCTCACACACACACACACACACACACACAGTCTCTCACACATATTTTCTCTCTCTCTCTCTCTCTCTCTCTCTCTCTCTCTGTCTCACACACTCTCTTGCTCTCTCACAAACTTTATCTATAGCAATGTAAAAAGAGTAAAAAGAAAAAAAAAACAATAGATAAATAAATATATCACTATATATGATACAAACATACATACATACATACATACATACACACACACATTGGATAATGACAATAACATGGAGCTAGATGTCTGCTAACAGTAGATGGGAGTGGATAAACCTCACTCGGCCCCAACCATGCACTCTCTCTCTCTCGGCCCTCAGGTCCACCCCGCTCCCTGACCCCCTCAGCTGTCCGACCCTCTCCATGATAATGGGCTTTAGAGCCGGCCTTTCACGCCACCCACTCGCCCAGAGCCCCAGGAGTGACAGGAGGGGGCCAGGGGCCTCTCCCCCTCCGGCAGGCAGGCAAGGCAGACAGGGGAGGCAGGGGAGGCAGGGGAGCGCTGGCCTGGGTGGTGTGGCATGTGTGCAGTCAGCTCAGAGCCAATGTCCTTGCTCTGAGAAGCGCCCTCGGCTGAAGACGCAGCATGACTTAAATGCATTATTCAAGCGCCTTCGGTTTGCCTTCGCCGCGCCTTCTGGAGGGGCACCGATCTGCAGTTCCGCGAATCAATTTCTGGGCAGATATCCTCCCGCCAGAACAGAATGGGAAATGTTCTAAATCCCAAAATCCGGATGGATGTCACAAACAGCACGACGCCCTTTCATCCAACATTAACGTTAGCATTCCACTGGCTCCTAGCCTGTAAGAAGGGCTGGCGGCGCTGGGGAAAAGTGAATGATGGCCCACACTATAGTGCGGTGTGTAGAGATGCTAAAAATAAGTGAGGACGGCAGGGGAAATTGATCGGTGCTCATTGTCGGGGTTGTCAGACTCAGAGTGACTCATTCTCAGACAGTCCTCCAGGTTTCTGCCTCAGCTAATGTATGAAGGAGCATTCAGACACCACAACGTTTACGGCAGATGGGGCGGATGCCGAGACTCCTTGGGCTAAATTAAGGACTTCCTCCCTCCCTCCCTCTCTCTCCCTCTCTCTCTCTCTCTCTCTCTCTCTCTCTCTCTCTCTCTGTAGACAAAGAAAGGGTAACGCGTCTCTCCAGACTTCTGCTTTCTGCTCCTTGCTGGCTGATTTTCCTCTCTTCTGTCTCTGGTCATGAAAGGGGAACTGTGATATCATTTCAGGCCACTGCTGACAGAGCTAGCCTGCTGAGCTGAAGCTATTTTTGGGAGTCGGATTCTGTCCATGGACAATGACGGAGCACAACGGACTATAGTGTGTCTCGTACGAGTATAATGTTCTATATCAAAAGGATCTCAGACAAAAGCCAACAAGAGAACACATGCAGCTCTATATATGTTACCTCCTATGAACCTGGCAGCATGTAAACCTCTTTACCTACAGAGGATTTAGTAACAAAGCATTGCCACTGTAGATTTAGACCAAAGTCCAGATATACTGTACAATCCCCTCAATTCCTTCTGGTATTCTCGGAAAAGAGTGACCTCGGGAGCTGATTTATGTCAAGTGTCAAGTGTCTGTCAAGCCAACCTACTGGAGGTGGAACTATCACAACTTGAGGGCGGAGCTACTGGAACAGGAACTGGAACTAGAACTAGAACTGAAGGTGTGTGGGGTACACAGACATGGGCAGTGCTACCCAGAGGAGCAGAGACTCGGACTTCAGTCCACACTGACACAACATGACACAGCAGGATTTCCATAAGCAGGCCTGAGCTTAAATGACTGGGTTCAGAGAGTGGCGCTCTGCTCAGGAGCAGGCCTATATGGGAAAGTGCTGAGTCATTGGCTGATCTAAAGCCCCCCCCCCCCACCATCAGGTGACTACACACACACACACACACACGCACACACACACACACACACACACACACACACACACACACACACAGATCACCTTTCCCCGGGCACTATCAAACCTCTACGATTCCAGCGCCAGAAGACATTGGCCTTAAGAAAACCTTTTCCCGTGCTGGGGGTCAACTCTATATTGGGTGGGAGGAAAAACCAATTATGCCGCAGGGCAGAGGTGTGGTTTTAAAGCGAGGCGCTTTAGGAACTCCCTGCTCCAGTAGGTCCACTCCTGACATTTCCACAAGTCTTACAGGAGCGCAGTGAAGGTACCCAGCACACCCAGACACCTCTACACGCCATGGCACCCATAGCTTCCCTCTCTGTGTGCTACCTCAACGCGTCCCTACACGGGAGATGGAACACAAACTGAGGGGACTGAGGGGCAATAAGCGCCGGCCTGGCCAGGGTTGCGTCCAGACGGGGCCAGCCCGTACGGTGGTCACAATGTCACCAGTCAGCTGAAAGGTCTGTGATCCGTCCATCAAGACTAGAGAGACGGAGAGACGGAGAGACGGGTCCTTAAATGAACTGGCCCCGCTTCTCCTGCCTGGACTTCACTGGCGCGGCGCGGTGCGGTGCGGAGCGGCTAACCTCCCACCCCCTCCTTAACTCGCACGCCGAGCTTCACTATCGGCAGACCAGCCGCCCCCACCTCTGATAAAGCAAATACAATTACCCTGTCACTGCTGACGGGCGCGGGGGCGGAGGAGGGGGGAGGGGGGGGGGGGGGGGTTGTGACACCTCCAGATAGCAGACAAGCGAGGCACTCTCCCTCGGCTGCTCGGACGAAGTGATCCTCCAATCGATATCATGCACACGCAGAGCGCCGTTGCCCAGGCACACACACACACACACACACACACACACACACACACACAGACACACACAGACACACACAGACACACCTCTCTCTCTCATTCTCTAACCCCCTCAATCCTCCCATCCTCTGTGGCCACTGCACTGCAGGGACAACCAGTGAGGCATCCACCTTTATAGCCACAGTACCAGGACCCCACCCCCACCACACACACACACACACACACACACTCTGTGAAACAAACACACACACACATCCATTCATATCCACTCTAAAAGTAGTAGGCAAAATTGCCCTAAAAACAGGCTGAGCAGCAAGAGCAGAATGGACAAAAGGCTACAATCTTTCATGACTACAAATCTCAGTCGGAAGGATGCCAATGCCATGCACCGAATAAGCACAAGTCTAACATAACCTGTTTTCATTCATTTATCACACACACAGAGACATACAGTTTGCACAAGCATGCAGACACATGCGCACACACACACACACACACACACACACACACACACACACACACACAGACACACTTACCCAAAGCTGGTCATCCATGCCTGGTGGGTTCTTCTTGATGAAGGCGCCGTAGTAGGTGGCGATGTTGCGATGGTGGGAGTACTTCTTCAGCATGTTGATCTCTGCCTTGATCTCCTCCTCTTCATCCTGCAACAGCGGCATCCGTCACTACTGGCATGTGTGGGTCACCATGGCATCATTTAGCAATCATCCCCACACACCGTAATGGACTGTACGCAAGCGCTGGTGACACACACACGCACGTTATTCCGTGTAATGTACACCCCACAACGTGACGTAACCGCCACGGCGTTTTGATGAGTAACGTGTTGTTCCGGTTCTCAGCTATCAGGGGAATTAGCCCGTGCGCTGGACCTCCATGCAGGAGGACGGGGCCGGGCCGGGTCAGGCCAGGGGTCTGCAGATTAGCCGGTCTCAAAAGCCATTAGACTCCGCTCTAACGTGCACCTCTGGGCCGGCTAACAACCCCCAGGAGACGCATTTCAAACGCTGAACGCTCTGGACACAGTGTTATTTTTAACTGCAGCACATTACGACGCTCTCCTAACGTCAGTCTTCTACCTCCCATTCTGTCCATCCTGTAGGTCCTCATGGAGAGCCCCTGAGACTGAGGACCGTAAGTGTACGTACAATACATGCTGCATATACAGCTCTGGAGAAAATGAAGAGACCACTGCACGTTTCTCTGAGGTCGTCCTACAGTTGCTGAATGACATCCGAATGAGTTGACGATCATACTGAAAATGAAGAGACCACTGCACATTTGGATATGACTTAACTCATTCGAATGTCACTCAACAACCCTTAGGACGACATCAGACAAATGTGCAGTGGGCTCTTCATTTTTCTCCAGAGCTGTACATACAGTACACACACTGTGGAGAACTAAGTTCAAGGAAAACATCGATCTGTGGTTTCCCGCTCAATGGGCTATTGTACAGATAAATCAAAGGGAAATAATGCAGTACAATAATATCTGCCCAGCTTTCATTTACTCTGGGCCCGCAGTCCTGTGGAGAGCATAAATCATCACACAGACCGGAGCAGAGCAGAGCAGAGCAGAACAGAGCAGAGCAGGGACCGCATCCAAAGCAGCCTGCCACTGCTGCTGCTGCTGCTGCTGCTGCTGCTGCTCACAGATCCTGAGTCAGCCCAGGGCTCCTTCAGCAGGGCGGCTGCAGGTCATCCGTCTGGCCGAGTCAGGCACCGGGGGCGAGGGCTCAGGACTCGGCCCCACCCGGCGGAGAGGGAGGGACCTGCTGGGCCTGGGGCGAGAATGCGGCGGCAGTGGCGGCGGCGGTGGTCCACCCTCCCTGAGGGCGAAGACGGACGCCTCTAGGGGAGGTGTGGCCAGGCGCCAGACTGAAGGGAGTGGGGAGGATTAGGAGAGGAGTGGGATCCATCCATCCCTCTCCTGACTTTCTCTCTCTCTCTCTCTCTCTCTCTCTCGCTCTGTCTCTCTCTCTCTCTGTCTCTCTCTCTCTCTGTCTCTCTCTCTCTCTGTCTCTCTCTCTCTCTGTCTCTCTCTCTCTCTCTCGGCTGAAACGTTGCGCTGGGACAAAGCCCACACATTGCACCCAGTGGCTCCGGAGTCTGACTGAGTCAGAGACTGTTGCTGGCCATCAAACAGCCATCACAACTGAAGCCTCTAAACTGAACTGAACTGAATTGTTGTGCCTGGTGCAAAGTGCTCTAGCCTCAAAGCCCTGAATGATTTTTATTCCTATAGCCCTCACTTCTGTAGGCATCTGTAGGCCGTGTTTGAGAAGGTGATGAAGCAGGTGATTCAGGTGCAGGCAGGTGCCCTTAGACACCATGCAGTTTGCATATAGAGTTGGTAGAGGTGTGGAGGATGCCATTCTGACGTTGCTGAACAGCCTGTACCACCACCTTAGGAGCCCAACGTCTCACGCTAGACTTCTTTTCATTGATTTTCCCTCTGGTTTTTTAAAACTGCACAGCCGCATCTGCTTGCTGAGAAACTGCTCTATGAATTTAAACTTGATATTATTAACATTATTGGTTGGCTTTTAGATTTTAT
The DNA here is from genome assembly GCF_963854185.1 of Sardina pilchardus. Lineage (NCBI taxonomy): Eukaryota > Metazoa > Chordata > Actinopteri > Clupeiformes > Clupeidae > Sardina > Sardina pilchardus. The sequence continues at coordinate 15,153,936 of NC_084995.1, read as the reverse complement.
GGACACATAGGTCACAGTGTGTCAGAGTCAATGGAGTTCTCTCTTCTCTTCTCTTCCACTGGCTCTCCCCAGGAGTGTGCGCCTTCACCTCTCTTGTACATTCTATTCATGGGTTTCATCACGTCCCTTTCAACAGGTGTGTTAATCAAGCACCATGCAGTCTGCATTGATAATCAAGGTGCTTGATTGTATACACCTGTGGAAAGGGACCTGATGAAACCCATGAATACACCAACAGCTGCAGAAGTCAGTCTGATAACAGACCAATCATCAAGTTTGCCGATCAGTCGACTCTCGTCATAGTTAGTCTGCTTAAGGGAGGGGAACTAGATCATGGCCCAGTGGTGAATGGCTTTGTCACTTGGTGTGATGAGTCCTATCTGGACCTTAACATGTCCAAAACCAAGGACACGCTGGGTCAGTGTTGCTGGCTGGCTGAACCAGTCTCTCTCCATGACTTATATGATCGTCATGTCCTCAGGAAGGCTCTGGCCATTTTGGACTCTGATGACCACCCCCTCTACATAGAGAGTTTGCTCTACCCTCAGGCAGAAGGTATAGAGTTCCCACCCATAGGACTAAACGCTACCAATTCTCCTTTGTATGAACTGCCATTAACATGCTGAACTTGCTCAAATGATGTCACTATTGTACTTTCTGCGTCTCTTGCACTCTGGACTTTTGGACTATTGCTTATCTTGGCCTCTCCACGGAGTGATCTTGCAACTGTGTTTTATTTCATGTACTGCTACTGCTACTCCACTGCTATTCTGCTATTCTGTGTTGTGTCATTGGTTGTGTGTTACCTGGCTCCAACTTAATTCCCCCCCGGGATAATAAATTTGACTTGACTCGACATGAATATTATCTAAGAGGCTGTGATGAGCGCTGTGACTCAGATTAAGGATGGAGAGTGATTTTGGTTTTACACAGCGCCGCAGCGAGATCTTGTTTTTTTGGGGTTTTTTTTAATAATAATATCTCATATTATGCGAAGCGGCAAGCAGCCAGGGGTTGGATGAATGGGTGCAGGCGCGGGCGAAGATGAAAGCGTGCCAGTAGGTTATGGGCACTCGCTGACTCACGCCGCCCTCGCCGCATGGCACGGGCACAGACTCACAGAGATGCGCCGAGAGAGAGAGAGAGAGAGAGAGAGAGAGAGAGAGAGAGAGAGAGAGAGAGAGAGAGAGAGCCTGAAATATTCATCTGAGGAGTGACATACACAACAATGCTCTGTGGAGGCCCCTCTCAAAAGACCAACACAATACAG
>NC_084995.1:15127666-15147666 GCF_963854185.1 Sardina pilchardus | reverse complement strand
CCATGAAGGGTGTGAGGGGGAGGGAGAGGAGCATGAGGATGAGGATGAGGAGGAGGAGGAAGAGATCCCCTGCAACACACAGCCGGGGTCCCACACATACTCTACAACACAGAGTGCTCAGTGCTGTGCACGGAGTTCTGTGCCATCAGAAGTACAGTAGACTAGGAGACCCTGAAGCCCGAAGCGCGCTGGTCACCCACGCACACGTGTAGTGGCCACTGACCACTGCAGAGGCCAGGTGAGAGTTGGGGCTTTGATGCACTGTTTGCACTGTCTATGTAGCAGGGTGGAGGTCACTCAAACTAGTGCAGGTTTGTGGCTTTAGCGAAGCCAGTGAACTCTTACCTTCTTCACAGAAGCAGAGCCTATTTATCACTGAGAGGTGACTGGGTGTGGAAAAAACTGCTTTAATGCAGCCAGCCCTCTCTGTGCTTATACTATTCACACACACACACACACACACACACACACACACACACACACACACACACACACACACACACACACACACACACACACACACACACACACACACACACACACACACACACACACACACACACACACACACACACACACACACACACACACACACACACACACACACACACACACACACACACACACACACACACACAACCATTTGTAGTCTCTCCTGTGCCAGTCTCCCTCGTGGGTCGTCTGATCAGCAGACTGCTCTGGCGGGGCCCAAGTGGTGCTGTGTGTGTGTGTGTGTGTGTGTGTGTGTGTGTGTGTGTACACTGCACCCAGAGGGGAGGAACAAAAGCTGTGGGAACCCATGCATGAATATGAAATGACCGCTGTGCTGAACGTAATGTACAACGCAGCGTGGGACTGGACCATGCAGGCCACTGTTAACACTCCTGCGTTAGTATGTGTGACATACTTGGAGCTGTCCATAATCACACACAGAGTCCTTTTCCCACAAGCACACATCACAATGGGGCTTTCTTATCAGCACACTGGATTACTCTCACAAACACATTTATCAGCGGGCTAACACAGAGACCACTCATATAGCCGCGTTTGAAGGCTCCCTCTTTCCCTGGGAGAGGAGGTCTTCACACAGATGTTTTTCAAAGCGAAAGACTGAAAGAAGAAGAAATGATGACTATGAGCTATTGAAATGGCAAAACAATAGCTATAAGCAAGCCAGCTCATGTCTCACAGGCAAAACATGTGACTGCTAGACCATACACATTATTAAAACATGGATACTGACATACATTTAAGAAAGAGGCGTCATCTGGTGTGTGTGTGTGTGTGTGTGTGTGTGTGTGTGTGTGTGTGTGTGTGTGTGTGTGTGAGAGAGAGCGAAAGAAAGAAAGAAAGAAAGAAAGAGAGAGAGAGAGAGAGAGAGAGAGAGAAACATCCTGCCTTGGCTATGGTAGGGTCTAAACACTGAGGCACGCGGCCTTTCACATAATTAAAAAATGAGCCGGCTGGCCCCATTCTCCTCTGCAGCTCCTAAATAGGCCAGCGAGCTGAGAGGAGGAGGAGGAGGAGGAGGAGGTGGAGGAGGAGGAGGGTGGGACAGATGGAGGAGGGGGATCTCGCAACACAGCCTCTTCTGATGACACCAGCCCATCCTCCAGCAACTCAGGCCCACCGCGCCTGCAGGAAGTGTCACGTGACTGTCTGCCAACATGTCCAGGGAGGGCCAGAGTCAGAGTCAGAGTCAGGCTCCATAGCCACCTGAGCATGGGAGTGGGGCGGGGGGAGGGCAGGGGTGTGATGACCGTCGGCCAGGACAGTCTGAGGTGATAAATAATGAAGGGCCAGTGGTCTGGCCAGATGCTGCAAAGCGTCTTGTGTGACAGAAAGCACATGATGAAACGCCTCTGAGTCACACGGAACTGAGGGGCCATAGTGGACACCGAGGGAATATGCCGTTCTGCATAGGGCCTCGCATCGTCCTCACCTCCAAACACCATCATGCCCTCAATCACACAAATGTCCTCCATTTCACTCTTGCTTTCACTTCCTGTCTCGCACACAAACACACACACACACACACTCATCTATCTGTACCTGCATGACTCACTTGTACACAAACACATGACGGAGGCCCACATGAATGAGGGTGCCTGAATCAGAGGCAGCCTACACTTACACACACACACACACACACACACACACACACACACACACACACACACACACACACACACACACACACACACACACACACACACACACACACACACACACACACACACACACACACACACACACACACACACACACACACACACACACACACACACACACACACACACACACACACACACACACACACACACCATTTAAAAAAAACCCTCATAGTCTTTGCCAACTTTCTGTGTCTGAGAATAAGAGAGAAAGTGGAAGCGCAATGTTCAATCAGAGAGGGTTAAAGCGGAGCAGTAATCAAGGATCTTGGTTCAATGCTGCATGTTTAACATGGGTGCACATGCAGAGTGAAATGTCAAGCATAGCAGAAAATACGCTATTAGAATAATAAAATGTATACGCATTATTGCATATTTTCACAGCACAAATTATGACTGTATAAAACTATTAGGACAAAACACACAGAGCAATGCAGGACTGTGAAAACCTGACATTTAGCAACATGCTCTACCATCTGTATACCAAAACACAGAGTACAAACAACATGTCAGTTTCACAGAGATGGTGAGTTTAGTTACTGCATTCTCCACAGGTGCAGCTCATGCTTGAACTTGCCAGCTTGACATCAGATTGAACACTTTACCTCTTCCAAAATCCAAACATTCTCGCACACCTTGACAACTGAAGTCCTGCTGCACCAGCCAGTGCCTCTCACTAGAAACAAGGCCAACCTTCAAAGGGCCTCGCTCTAAATGGACGTGATGTGAGGCATCTGGTCTCTCTCCAGGTAAACGAGCGCAAGAAGGCCCCAACGAGGCGACTGAGGACAGGACAGGTCTTCTGAGGACAGTCAATCCCTCACTGAGGTGACTTGGAAGAGAAAGCCTATTGTGTGAGTCGACGTGAGTGTTGTTTTTCTTTGACAAGGGACTTGCCCGTGTTGTTAATGCCCACCCCACTCCAATACCAATAACCATTCATTTTCATCAATTAATATAAACAGTAGGTCGCAAATTATTCAGCCGAATTACAAACAGAAAAAAGCCTATTAAGAGGCAATTCCTAGCCAGATTTTCTCTTAGCCTAAATGACAATGCAGCCTCTTTCAGCAGAGATTCCATTACGTTTGCACAGGCCAATCTCTCCAATTCAATATCACTGGGCAATATCGCAGGCAAGAAAAACAAACTTGCTTATCTGATTAAAAGGAACAAACATAAAAGAAATGCAACTTGTAGGAGGGTTTTGGAGATGAATAACAAAAAGAAAAAGCCAATCCCATTCACAGTTAGTTTAACAAGTATCGTCCATGTAAATTAAAAAGCCATTCAAGAGGAGTGCAAGTTTTGTTTGTCCAGTAATTGAAATACTTTTTTCCCTCTACAGGCCTCGAGCAGTCTGGCCACCATCAACGTCAGCATTTTCCAGCCACTGCTGCATACCAACGCCACTCTGCAGTGGACAGATTGGTTTGAAAATGCATGGTGCTTCCTTACTGTAACCTAGCAACAAATACAGTGCCAGCCTCTGTGTACAGTAAGTAGCCTATGACGGGGTGAGGGGAGAAGGGGGCTTTTGGGAGCCCTTCCTCAGCTCTGGTGTTTTCTTTGTCTCCACTCGACTCGGTTCAGATAAACAGTCTGTGGGGTGGACGCTGTTCGGACCGTGTTCTGGGCCGCTCTTGTTCCAGGCCACTTGCCCTCGACTCAACTCAACTCTCTGATAAACTGCCCCTTGTCCCTCACAATGACACCAGTGGCTGTAGTGAATTCGGGCAGCTGCTAGGCGAGACTATTGGTGAATGTCACTGCTTTGTGAACTCATTAAAATTGATGTTCAGTTGAAACAAAACAAAAAACAACAACAACAACGAGTCTGTACATAACTTTCTGAATGGACTTGTAGTTGTGAGGGAACGTTTGCTGCACTTCCTGTTCACCTCCCCCACAGCGTTGGCGACACAGACAGGATGCCCTCGGTGGAAAATGGTGCTCATCAGATCCATTGTGTGTGATCACAGCTCAGCGCTGGCCATGGAGATGGAGGGGGACAATTACTTGTTCGTGAGATTAAACAGCACGGGCCAACGGTCCGGCTAGCAAAGCCTGAGCGTGCTGGGCTCCCATAAATACTGAGGTAATCTCCACCGCAGATCAGAAGGAGGCCTTAAACAGAAAAGGCAATCTCCTTTTCTCCGCGTTCCTAAAGTGGACCTGCAGCTCCTTCTGTGAGAGCCGATGCTGGAGAGCTAATTAAGTGCAGTGCAGAACTGTTTCAGAAATCTTTTAGGCTGCAGAGACAGTTTGTTTTGGAGTTTGAAATTGGAACAGTTGTGAGAAAAAAACTGGCTGAAGGGGGGGGGGGGGGGGTTGTTCATAAACAGTTCTTGATGTGTCTGTGTGATGTGTTTTGCAAACAGATCACTGTTATTTCACCTCAGTTGGTGACTAACCTGTAACCTACAACCAATAACCTATAACCGTAACTCCATTACAGGAATAAGAGTGCAGACACACCACAGCTAGCAGGACTGCAGAGCTGAGCTATTGGAGTGGGCCACCACACATAGCAGGAAATGGACAAGAGAAGAGCAATGAGGAGAGACACTAAGAGAGGAAGTGGCCACAGACTATCCTGATGGGGCTGGGGTTAGGGTTGTGGGTGGTGGAGGTATAGGATGTGACTGCCACATTGGATCAGTAAACAAGAGAGCCCAAGAGGATACCCATTTCTCTGATGGCCATGATAACCCCGTGCCTCTCCATCCATGCCTGACCCCGGCCATTCTGCTATGGAAGAACTGCTCTCATGGGCAGCTGAGTGGGTTGGGGGTGGGGTAGCAACCAGCACTATAAACTAGGCCAGCAACCCTGGGAGGACGAGGAGTAGAGAAGGGGCAGGAGCAGGAGAAGGGATAGGGGCAGGAGAAAGGACAGGGGCAGGAGAAGGGATAGGGGCAGGAGTAGGGACAGGGCCAGAAGCAGGGGAAGGGATAGGGGCAGGAGAAGGGACAGCGGCAGGAGCAGGAGTAGGGGCAGGAGAAGGTGCAGGAGAGGGGATAGGAGTAGGGACAGGGGCAGGGGCAGGGGAAGGGATAGGGGCAGGAGAAGGGGCAGGAGAAGGGATAGGGGCAGGAGAAGGGGCAGGAGAAGGGATAGGGGCAGGAGTAGGGACATGAGCAGGAGTAGGGACAGGAGCAGGGGCAGTCCTGGTGGCATGATGAGCGGGCCAGCCTCTGTCGAGTGCTGCTCTAAGGAAGCTGATGTCCGGCTGGAGTCACGCTAATAGAGCTGCCACGATGTGGAGCGGTTGTGGGACGCAACTTCAGAGGGACTGTGTCTGTGAGTGGAAAGGGCGGTAGGATGGCATGCGATGTCTATGTATTCTGTATTAGATCAAACCGGTCTTGGCCAGTGTGCGTGCATATCTATGGTCAACACTTCCTCATCTTTATGCACCAATGGACACTGGAGTTAATGTAGCCTGTTGACCAGTGAACCCTCCAAAGTCAGGTTAATAGTTAATTCCACATACTCTAGCGAAAGGTCAGCGGCCACACAGAGACACAAAAAAGGGACCAAACCCCCCAAGTCCACATCCCTGGAAGGTCTCCATTTTCCAATAATGGCTTTACTTGCTTTTGATTTCCACAGCTCAACAAGAAACGGAGAAAGGAGGGGGGAGGAAAAAAAAGTCCAAAAACAAAAAAACAAAAAAGCAGGATCGATGGAATAACTCACACAGGCTCCCGCGAGTCCTGTGGCTTTAATGGGGAAAGTCAGTCAAGCTTGCAAAGTAATTACCGCGGAGACTGGGATAGGGCAAGGAGGAGGAGGAGGAGGAGGAGGCAGAGGAGAAAGGGGGTGGCACTGCCTGGTGACACAGCACATTAGGGACACAACAGTGGAAGTCGCTGACAGACACAGTGTCGCTAAAATGCCATCCAATCAAGCAGTAGTGCCAGGGCTGGCTGCCCTATCCCAACGGGCAATGCCACTTACTCTATGCAATCTGTGAGAACAGGACGGGAGGCCTAATTCCATCAGCATACCCTCGATCCTGAGTATAGTGCACCAGTACACAAAACAACTGATAATAGTATCATCATTGGCATCATTCACGTCAGTAAATCTTATGAGACAAGACAGAGGACAACAGAAATCCCAGAAAGTGTGAAGAAAACAGGCCATTTCATCAGCAGGAGACGCCATCCCAGATGGGCTGGCTTGAGATTAAACGGCTTGATTCCAGCTCCCCTCCTCAGCAGTGAGCCATGTTTCAGAGCCCTGCCCATGAAACCTCATCAGCATACCTCCACTGATGCTCCTCAGAGCCCATTCACAACTTCAATTAACAATCGGGAGTTAAAACAGAAAAACAAGAAATAAAATGAAACAAAAACACCAGAGGAGAGAGGAGCAGCATCTGGATCCAAGCACCAGCAGACAGCAGGAGAGGAGAGAGGAGCAGCATCTGGATCCAAGCACCAGCAGACAGGAGTGGAGAAAGGTGCGGCCTCACTCTGCAGGCCAGCCAGACGAAAGTCTTAAGTCTCACCAAAACCGCAGTAGTTGAACATCAAGTCAGTTAGCCAATTTCACACCAGGAGCAAGACCCGAGTCGCAATCACTGATGAGTCAGCCCAATGCTCCCACGTGCCATACCACAGCTATAGCTCATGCACGAGAACACTGCTTGCTGATCGACCTTGCACTTTGCCCAGAATGTAAACGAGGGCCCTTGGTGTGATGCACACACGTTTCTTCAACATATCTACTTACAATGCCAGGAAACTGGAAGCCTTGTGCATTCAAATCCTGCACGATGACAAAAAGACTACAAAGGGGTGAACAAAGGCTTCTTCCTCTAAGCACGGAGCGATAAAGCCGAGCGTTGATTAGTCAGCCACACTCGAATGGCAATAACAGATTCCTGTGGGAAGCTCGACAGCAATAAATAAAGCCATCATGTAAACACTGTCTCTCTGGAATGAAATGTAAATCATAGTGCCTCGCTACTTCAGAAATGGCTTAATTAAAGAGAAAAGCCAATTATAAGCCCAGTGCATCAATGTGCCTTGAGTCCCTCGTTCGTTCTTGACTATGGTTTTCCATTTCTTAATCTTTATTAAACTCTTGCTCATTTAAAAAAAAAAAAATCTTTCTCATTCCATTTCTCTCTCTCTGTGTGTCTCTCTCGTGCTTTCTGGCAGGGGTACGATCAATAGAAATGAGATTTTACACATCATGGCTGTGTGATGGATGCCACAGTGCTATCCAAGGCATTGCCATCACACACAATCGATTTCTGTGCACGCGCACACACACAGACACACACTCACACAGCAAAAAATAGAAAATCTTTTCTACCCCTCGGCTGCATCTCTGTGCATCTTCAACAAATGGTTACACATTGGTTAATTTGATATTGCACACAAGACCTCTTTTATGGCAGCCTTCCTTTAAATGCTCTATTGACCATTTTAATGAGCTTTTCTTCACGTTGCACTCTTCTAACCACATCTGCAATACGCCATTAAATAATACATCAGCCACACCACATTGAACGCTTCCTCTGAGATCACACACTGCCCATTGATTGTTGTCCTTACGCCTTCAGCCTCCAGATTAGATGAGACCCATCTTACTGGCAAATCTCCGGGGTCTAGGAGCGCCTAGCATCACGCAGAGTAAACACCCACGCTAAGGCCCGGGCGAGTCCTCCCCGACCGATCGACCCAGACGCTGCCCAGATACGAGCTGCCGTCGCGACGGGCCTTCTGGGGCACGTGCTGCTATGGCGACCGTCTGCGGCCGGATCGATTTAGCAGTTTGGAGCATCAGAGACGACATACTCGGCCCCCGATGGGTGGAGGAAGGAGCGGTGGACACTACTGCCCAATTACTCATGACCTCTGTCAGAGCGCGGTCAGCAGCTCTAGCCAAAGCCAAAACGGGAGCTGGCCACCGGAAACCCATTCAATCTAAGACTGCTAAGTCTGTGTGAGGTCAGCCCTGCTGCTGCCGTCTCTGTGATGTCATTCCCGTCCATCAGTCACTTCCTGCTTTGAACTCTACTGTCTTTTTTTTAATGCGTGTGTTCCGGAAGGTTGGAATCCATTAAGTCTTCTTTTCTGACACTCTTCAACTGATGCAAAGTGGTGCAACATTTTTCTCTCACTGTAGCAGCCTGACTAGAGTTAAAATGGGGCACTTTGGAGATCTGACGACTCAGATCTCAGTGTTTGGGGAAGGGGGGGTGTCACCTAGGGCCTTCTCTGTTTGTTTTGTAACTTTGGGCTCGGTGAAAAACAGACCAAAGAAAGTACTTCCAACACTAATTTCTATAATAGATGTGCAAGGAGAACTGGTGGCATTTGTTCCTAAATAAGATTTGGAAGGGTTGAACATTTATTTTCACTAACACCTGTCTGTATTGGATTACTGGAGGACCACACGCTGGCTCTGTTTCACAACTCGTGCCGAAAAAAGCAAGCAAACAAACAAACAAACAAACAAACAGGTAGAGGCAATCAGAAATGAGGTGTGTCGCCACCCTTTCACCCCCTCCTGCAGGGTTCTTCCACACACCTGTCACACTCCGTCAGAGCTGCAAATGCAAAGTCACACCTTCTCCCGGCCTCCTGCGGAGTCCCTTCGGGACAGAGATGCCTGGAGCACAGCCCATCACATCCACCTCTCTCTCTGTTTACGCATCTCTCTCTCTCTCTCTTTCTCTCTTCCCATCTCTCTCTCTCTCTATCTATCCTCATCTCTCTCCCTCTACCTTTACCTCTACCTCTGCCAACTTTGCCAAGGTTCCTCCCCTCTCCTCTCTCCTTCAAACCCAACTGGAAGGATGAATGATATTTTGGAACATAAACCCAACGTGTCTGGCAGCTGAAACGTCTCACACACACACACACACACACTCACACACCAGCCTCGGACTGGCTATTTCCTGTTGCTCTGCTCTCCCCTGCTCCTCTCTCCTCTCCTCCAGAGCGTTCCAATCCTCTTTCGTGTAAGAGGACAAGAGTGATGAGAGTCGGCAGTAGCCTGCGGTCCTGATCCTCCCTGGCTGGGTGGAGTGTGTGTGTGTGAGAGAGAGAGAGAGAGAGTGTGTGTATGTGTGTGTGTGTGTGTGTGTGTGTGTGTGAGAGAGAGGGACGAGGTGGCCTGAGGCCCTCCAGTATGCCAAGGCCTCCTCTAGCTCCTGGCTGAGAAAGCTGCCTCTAATCCACCAGCAGAGAGCAAGTGGACTGCCAACGCGCACAGCCACAGCAGTGCAGCAAAGCCATTTGCAGAGAGAAAAACATTTCTTGGAATTAAACTTCCTTGCAAGAACGCTCACGCACACACGCACACACACACACACACACACACACACACACACACAGACGAACAAGAGGGCCCAGAGACAAAAGTGTAAAAACAGAAGGAAAGTGGTGTGCATCAGCAGACTTGACAGGCGTGTGTAAATGTGCATGTCTGAATTTATGTGTGTGTGTGTGTGTGTGTGTGTGTGTGTGTGTGTGTGTGTGTGTGTGTGTGTGTGTACTGGGTATTGTGGGTTGATCATTTATGCATGCCATCCCAGCCTCCCCTGCCTGAGCGGCTGTTGACAGGCTGTCTACGGCTGTAGGACCTGCTGCCTGCTGCACCGTCACCACAGACAGGCAAGGCTGGAGGGATGGAGGAGGAGGAGGTGTGTGGGGGTGAGAGGAAACCCGCACCCCTCACCCTCCTCACCCTCCCCCCCCCCCCCTGCCCCCACCCTCCTCACCCTCCTCACCCCTCACAGCCTGCCAGCCTGCCAGAGGTGTGGGAGAGAGGCAGGTGGAGCAGCACGCCGCAACACTCTGGCAGCGCTAGAGGTCAGCTGAATGATAACGCCCCATTTACATAGCACATGAGAAGGAGGATGGAGAGAACAGGAAAGAGGAGAGAGAAGGAGAGAAGAGAGAGGGAAACAGAAAGAACGTATGTGTGTGTGTATGAGAGATAGATAGATACTATAGATAGATAGATAGATAGATAGATAGATAGATAGATAGATAGATAGAGAGACAGAGGCAGGGGAGAGTGAACCTACTAGACTAGACTAGACTACACCAGACTACACTAGACTAGACTAGCAGGGGATAGTGAACCCACTACACTACACTAGACTAGACTAGACTAGACTAGACTAGACTACACTAGCAGGGGATAGTGAACCCACTACACTACACTAGACTAGACTAGACTAGACTAGACTAGACTAGACTAGACTAGACTAGACTACACTAGCAGGGGATAGTGAACCCACTACACTACACTAGACTAGACTAGACTAGACTAGACTAGACTAGACTAGACTAGACTAGACTAGACTAGACTACACTAGACTAGACTAGACTACACTACACTACACTAGCAGGGGATAGTGAACCCACTACACTACACTAGACTAGACTAGACTAGCAGAAGGACACGCAGGACACAACGGAAATGGAGGAGGGGAGGGGAGAGTGGAGAGTGATGGCAGCCAGCACGCAACAGAGCATCGTGATGAAGCTCGGTGTCCTGCGATGCCTCCTGGACTTATCTGAGGAGTCGCCCAACCGTTCCTAAGGAGGTCTTTATAGGCAGCTAGTATTGATGGTGGTAGGGGCGAGGAGGTGGAGGAGGAGGAAGGGAGATTACTGACAGCAGGAGACGTTAATTGACCCTTGGCTGGCCTTCAGGGCACTGGAATTGCATTATGGCTAAGTAGGGCGTAGGTGCGGTAGCACGGGTGCTGGAGACGAGCGGGGGGGGGATTATACGGGCACCCTGATGCCAGGTGAGTGACTGGCACGCCGGTGTGCCAGAAGTCACCATGGCAACACACCAGGCTCCTCAAGACCAACCTAAATGGCTGCTGGTGGGTTATTGATTTTGCAGTCACACATGTGAGCGAGTGAGCGTGTGCGCTATTACAGTAGCCAATAATGACCTTTAGGTCCGCACGAAATCGGCGACATCAAAAGCACCGCCGCCATCAGAGACATTTAAAAACAATGAGGCGGCATCCGGAGACAGAACACCTGGGAGGATTTTGCACAGAAAATTGTTTGCCAGTCGGCAGTCTGTTTTGAAACCTTCAGGAGATCAGAATATAATCAAAATAACAATTGCATCACACTAAGGAAGCAAAACATTTCGCCCTAGCTGCCCGAGAACATTTGAATTTATTATTAATTCCAGACAGCTATTTGTCTAGGGCATTTTCTGCTCTTACTTACTAACAGAAAGCACGTAAAGGGGATGGCAGAAAATAATGAGTTGCTTTTTCCCTTGGTATCATATGCAAGGTAATAATGTGGAAAGTACACCAACTAATCAAAATAATTACTACAAGCTGCACCACCGCAATGTTTTTAACACTATGCTTTGAACACGAGCGAGATCCAATCCAATCACTACGTGCACAAAAGGCTCTTCCCTTTATTTCCAGCGGAGTGTTAACCGTGTTGTAATGGCATCTTCTGCTATATTCTGCACCTTAAATCTTCACGCCGACGCTGAATAGCTTGTTTTGTTATTTACAAAACAAATCAGTGCAAATAGTGTAGATCCTGAAGTAACTGTGGTATAACACATAACCCATAATCATCTTCTCATTCCTCATCAGAGCATTGCATGGGGAACTCACCCAAACCACAACCTCAACTCTACCTGAAATAACAGTCATTTGGATTTGTTTGATCACAGACCAACATCTTGCCTTGCAGACGACTGAACAATTGAGGGTGTTCCTGTTATGCAGTCATGTATGGCACTGCACCTTGGACGTGCTTGAGCAGAGGCAGTGGAATACACACGATGCTATCTAGGTGCCCCTGGGGCATGGCGGCATGGTGGCATGGGGGTATGGGGCATCCCTTCTAAAACACCACTACACTCTGAGGTAACAGAAGACAAGCACGGGACGCCTGGCACATTCCTAACGCTTGACAACCTGCCCTAACAACAGAGCTTAACCTTTACCCAAATCAACAGCTCATGCGGTTACTCAGTGGAGAGACTACAACTCAGGACACAACCACTGGTCCTGTGCAGAGACTCACTCATGCTTTTCTTTCTCTCTCTCTCTCTCTCTCTCTCTCTCTCTCTCTCTCTCTCTCTCTCTCTCTCTCTCTCTCTCTCTCTCTCTCTCTCTCTCTCTCTCTCTCTCTCTCTCTCTCTCTCTCTCTCTCTCTCTCTCTCTCTCTCTCTCTCTCTCTCTCTCTCTCTCTCTCTCTCTCTCTCTCTCTCTCTCTCTCTCTCTCTCTCTCTCTCTCACACACACAGTCTCTCAGGGAGCCATGCACAGCCCATTTGCTTAACCTACACTTGCAGCTCAGCTGTGCAGAATATTAAGTAGGAGTGTGTGTGTGTGTGTGTGTGTGTGTGTGTGTGTGTGTGTGTGTGTGTGTGTGTGCGTGTGTGTGTGTGTGTGCGGGGTCCAGCTCTTCTGCTGCCTTTTTGGGGTGCAAGCAGGAGAGATAACGGGCACCACAAATCCTTTGCTGCAGAGCTCACCTCGCCGTTGACCTCGAGAGAAGAAAGCAAAGGGGGGAAAGGAAAAAAAACAACTCTTTCAAGAGTTTCATTCTTTTGCAGTGAGCGAGAGACGGAGGGAATGCGATGGACGATAAGATACGGCGGCCTCCCCGGCCGGCGGTCCGCGAGGGCTTGTTTACCGGCCGCTGTGTGTGTGTGTGTGTGTGTGTGTGTGCGCATGCTGCTGCGAGCCATAATGAGATCGGGCCAGCGCAAACAGAGCGACTGTCACAGGAAAAACTCTTTTTTTTTTTTTTTTACACGCTGCTTTTCACTTTGTTCGTTTTCACTTTGTGTGACAGAAGCTCATGAGCTAATGCCTATTAGGTACCTTGAAAACACTTCAAAAAAGGTTTAAGCCCTGGCAAGAGAGCTTTTCCGTTCTATTGTTTACTAAAAAGGCAAGTTTTATTTGAGAAGCACATTTCATACAAAAGGCTCAATTTGCTTATCACACTGGGGGGAAACTAAAAGTATAAGGGAGCTAGAGGAGTCTGATATGACTATTTATTGCAGGTAAACCTGTCCTCATTCCATGACTGCGGTCATCAAGCTTCAGTTACTAAGAGCTTATCAATCAATCAATCAATCATTATCTGTAGTATCAATGCAACCTGAACAACATCACGCCAATAACGGCATAAAAGCCAAATTCACAGCGATGGCAACAACAAGAGGCCAGTAAGGCACAGTGGAGTTGGACATCCATGAGACAGGGCAACAGAAAGGCATAAAGGAGTGGAAGAATTAAGACCCATAAACCTGTACAGTGAAGATAAAGATGATACAGTAGCCTAAGCCTTACTAACACACAAACAAACAAATAAAAAGGATATAAAAATAAATAAAAAATGATGCAAGGTAAAATGGTAGAATAATAATAATAAAAAAAATGTTTATGGAAAGTGAAGTTAGACTAAAAAGGTTGCTAAGATTGCATTTAAAAGGTGTTTACTGGCTGCACCAACCTCAGCTCCTGGAGGGGACATACTGTAGGACAATTAAAGACGCTTCCCCAGATCAACTGGATCCCTTGCCAGCCACATGCATTTCAGAGGACAACTTCCTCATACCAAACAACCTTACAGCTCTAGCATGTATAACACACCAATTTCCAGTGTACAACAGAACACCTAACGTGTGCACATGGAATTCCTGATATCTCCCTATGATCTGCAACACTAACTGCGTGCAAAGAATGTGGAAGTCCAAACCTCTGCAGCATGCTCTCCTTCTCTAAGGAATATGCATTCACTCGAGTGTGCAGCGCTAACAGTGACGAATGAGGGCACAGAGACCCTTCTCATTAGGGAGATTTCCGCACAAACTACCTGGGAGAGGAAAACAAAACACAACGGGGCAAACAAGTGGAGTTCCCACCACTGGGCTGATACACTGCAGACAGTTTTTAGACAGAATAAAGCAAGAAAGCAAGATGGCAAGAATGACGGAAAGTAAGAAAGAAAGAAAAAAAGAAAGAAAGAAAGAAGAAAGAAAGAAAGACACTTTGTCCGTAAGGAGTGGAGGTGGAAAAGACAGAGTTCAGCTTTTGGCTTTGGATTAGTGCATCTCATTACCATCTCTCCACACACACACAGAGAAAAGAGAGAGAGAGAGAGAGAGAGAGAGAGAGAGAGAGAGAGAGAGAGAAAGAAAGAGAGAGAGAGAGAGAGAGAGAGAGAGAGTCGCACACATTCAAGAAAATGAAACTTTCCTCTTCAATATTTGATGAGCTTCCCTAGGCCCTGGGACTAAAGAAAGACGTGTTCTTCCATCAAGAGGAACAAAGCCTCTGTTTCACTCTGGAAGAGACGGCGCGGCTCCCCTACCTCTTCAACTTCCTTTCGAGGGGCCCGAGACCCTCCGCGCCTGTAGCCAAAAGAACTGGGAGCGCTCTTAAGCAGCACAGCCCATGTGACCGTGGGCAGCTTATGAGGCGGCTAACGTACACAAGGCCCATTGGATGCACAGAGGATGCAACAACTGCCCCTGTGTCCTATAACCCTGCAACAAACAGCCTTAGATAAGCACTTTGGGGAGAGATTATCACCATAACTCATACAACTTTAATCTGTTGCTAATCTAAGGGGCGCCAGACGGCATCGCATCCAATGTTTAAATGATAACAATAATAATAGTAGCAATAATAATAACGATGATGATGATGATGATACATAAGGAGGAGACAGGAGGGAGGCGGTGCCATCAGGCGCATTGAGATTATCTCCCACTTTTCATCTTCCAAATGCACACGCACAGCCTGATTGGTGCTACTCAAATGGTGCATACTGTTCAAGTTCTACACAACACAATGTAGTGTGTGTGTGTGTGTGTGTGTGGGTGTGTGTGTGTGTGCTCTCAGTTGAATGAACCTAATGAACAGACACAGTATTTGAGTTGTTAAAGAGATAACGTTTGTGGAAAAACTTTAAAAAGAAAAACAGGAGACATTTGAATTGCTCTGGTGTAAAGACAGTCTGACAACAGGCTCCATGGTGATGGCCTCGCATTTGAGGCACACAGTAATTCATTGTTTCAGCCTCCATGCGTGGCATTATGCACATCCTTGAATGTCATGAACCAGTGCAAGTGTTGACGACCCCCCGCCCCATCCCCCCCACCCAAAGGAAGGGAACTGACTCAATTCCTTAGCTAGAAACTGTAAAATGCAGCAAGGGGCGGGCTGCAAGATAGGACTCAGCATTGGAATAAGCTAATGGGTGTCTGGGTGTCTGCGTGTCTGCGTGCGTGTGTGCATGCCTGTTCCATCAGGGTCTCCCTTTCCCAGCATGACCAAAGCCCGTGTCCTGCATCTCCAGCCATCCCACTGCCCATCAGCCCAACTGAATGTGTGTGTGTGTGTGTGTGTGTGTGTGTGTGTGTGTGTGTGTGTGTGTGTGTGTGTGCACATGCCACGAGCACGGCCCTCATGACCGACCATGTGCCTCCAATGACCGACAGTTATGACCAACGTTCCCGCTGTTACAGTACCCCCCCCCCCCGCCCCGGCCCCACCCGAAGATTCCTTTTCATTAAATTGTAATGGCGCGTGTATAAATCAGCGGAGGGCTACCCTACGGCGGGAGGGCTCGCCCAGCACTCATATAGGGCCTGGGTGTCTTCAACAGAGAGGAGCCAGCATCTCTGCCTTTAAATATTCAAGGCCATGGAAGGGGAACACTCAATTATTTAGCATTGGAAAAGTTTTCTATATTCAGAGCTACCAGCTCCTCTAAACGACTATATATATATAAACGCCTTTATTTCCTGCAAAGTACAGTTACCACAAAGTAGGCATATAAGCAGAAATGATTGAATAAATCGTTTGATATGGACAGGAGACACACGGAGAAGCACTGGCAATAGTGATAGAAAGATCTCAGAGGGTAGCATGAGTGATAACCCTATCAGCTCAAGCAGAACATGAACATATTCACAGACACGTGCGTGTGTGTGTGTGTGTGTGTGTGTGTGTGTAGGTACTGTAGGTGTGTGTTTGTGTATACTTTTTTTCCCTTTAATTGATTCCAAAGAAAACTGTTTTGCTTGTAAGCATATATGAACCTTAGACAAACAATCATTCCACAAGATATTTCCTCATACCTAGGTTCTTTTTGGAAACTGACTTGCTTGCAAGTGCGTCTGTGTGTGTGTGTGTGTGTGTGTGTGTGTGTGTGTGTGTGTGTGTGTGTGTGTGTGTGTGTGTGTGTGTGTGTGTGTGTGTGTGTGTGTGTGTGTGTGTGTGTGTGTGCGCGTGTGTGTGCACGCCCTTTCTTTCCTTTAACTGATTCCAAAGAAAACTATCTTGCTCGTGAGCAAGAATATGAACCTTAGACAGTCGTCCCGCAAGATATTTCCTCATACCTAACCTGGGTTCTCCTCACCATCCGTGAGATTACAGCCCCATAATCTAGAGATCTCTAGGCACCTCTGTGGCTGTGCTGTTGGCACCACAGCAGTCATAAAAGAGCATGTTCTCCCAGGCGAGGCTCGTCAACATCTCCATCTGATGGGTTGCTCAACAATCTCAAGTTCAATGGCTTGTTAGCAAAAGACGCTGACTTCAATACACCCCGAAGGCATTTTAAAACAAAGTGGTTGCTATGTGGGAAAAAAGGTACAGCCATCATGTTAGGTTAGGCAAGCACTGTTAGGTGCTTTTGGTGAAAGAGGGGAAAGAATAATTCCGATGAAATGCGAGAGTGGTGTGAAGATGAGGACAAGGAAGCCTTTATTAATGGCCACATGTTTCAACCACAACCTACCAGGTGTTTATTATAATGGCTATATCGTTTAAAAAGGATAGTGATAGGGATAGGAACAAGTGAGCAGCTTTGACCAGTGGGCAGCTCTCAGCAGGTTTAGTACCCCATTCTTCTAGAGACCGTGAATGACCACCACTGCTGACACACTGAATGGACCCTGGCACAAGACATCCACAGGCTTTGGGAGCCAGCAGCAGAGCACAGACTAAAATAAAGCAGCAGAAGCATGTGTGTGTGTGTGTGTGTGTGTGTGCGCCAACTGTTGTGCAAGACCTGTTGAACAGGGTGTGTGTACATGTAACAGAGCTCCCATCTGAGCAGGTGTTTCAAAGGTGTGTGTTGGTGTGTGTGTGCCAAATTCACTTTCCCATGCAAGATCTTAAAAAAAAAAATAACAGGCTGAAGAACAGGCCAGCGGTGAGAGCAAAAAAAAATTAGATCAGATATCGGCAAGTGTGTTGGAAAGGGTTATTAAAAAGGTGCCTGATCGTGAACCGTCTTCCCGGGAGATTTGCAGCAGACATTCCTTCTGCAGAAGCGCAATAAACAGCACTGGATCCTAAGAGGCCTGTTTTACCGGCGACAGCTCGTTAATCCCAGCCGTTTAATTCCTCCTCTCGCAGATTAAGGGGACGGAGAACGAGACGCCGCGGCGCACCGTCCTCGTCTGGGGGACGACGTCTCGTACCCTGCCGGATCCCGCTGCTCGTGACATGACGGGAAAGGGGGCGGGGGGGGGAACCGCCACGCGGAGTTCGGTGACAAGCCGACCAAAGGCCTCTGCAGACTACGGCGGAGGACAAAGGACGCGGATCCCGACTCAGAGACACGGAGCCGACTGCCGTCAAAGCCGGCAGCAGACAGAGAGAGAGAGACGGTTCGGCGTCGGCGGGGAGAGCGCGTCGCCATGCAGCTTTTGAGAGAGTGAAAACGCCTCTCTCTCTTCGTTCACCGGCGAGCGCTGGAGGTGTACTGTACGCATCTGCTGCGCGGTGGCGGCGCGGACTAAAACAGGTCAATGTCATTTCAAAATGCCGCACAGCACTAAAAAAAAGAAGGTGTACCCTACTGAGTGCGCCCTCTCCACCAAGACCACTTCCTGCTTGCTTTGTGCAGCCTCGAACAGGCCACCGGAGAGCACATGGGGTGCATCGCACACTGCTCAGGCAGGTCCAGGCCGTAGGCTACAAAGCAGGAAGTGGGCATTGGGACAAACTACGGGTACAGGCTTTACAAAGGGCAGTCTGTTGGCAAGATGCCTTGCTGCTGAGATGTCATCTGTATAGGGAACAGCTATAGCTCATGTTCTCCAGATAGACATCAGTAAAAACAGAGTGTCCACAACTGCCACTGTACATGTAAATGATTATGTCTTGAGGGCCCTCGGCTCGTACACATTAAGCTAATCTCTGTGATCAATCAAGACACAACTAGGTAGAACACATTTGGACTAATCGTGATTAGAAGGTCCGGGTGTATGTGTATGTTTGCATGCGTGTGTGTATGTTTGTTTGTTTGTATGCGTGTGTGCGTGTGTGCATGTTTGTATACTGTACGTGTGAGCCATACACAGTGTGGCCCCCAACCAGACGTCATGATTCAGCACACAGAGACAGAGGGAGAACGTGTACTGGGTGGCACACGAGCGCGTGGCTGTACTTCCTGTGCAGGACTGACCCCAGACCTGATGAGGAGGAGGCCATCTGAGGAGCGGACGGGACAGGCCCTGCTCCTCCACACGCACTCCCATCCACCCACCTCCGCACCCCTCTTCCTGCCACACAGGGGGGGAACTGCGGCCTGATCTGGGAACCTACGCCCCCCCCTCCACCCCCTAGTGTTCACTCCAGTCGAGGGGGAAATGGGGAATTGGCTATAGAGATAGTGGGGTCAGTGCAGCGAGAACCCCAGCACCACTGTGGCACACATGACAGGGACACACACACATGTACACGCACACACACACACACACACGCACACAAACTACCTCACACACATATTAGCATTCAGAGCACTCAAATACAGAAAACACGTGTACAGACCCCCCCATCCACCCCCACCGACCACAATAGTGGTCTAAAAGACAGGATATGGCTCTTATCAGTTCCTGTGACCTGATTCCAAATTCCTCTGTGGTACGTGTGGTGGCTTAATCAGGAGCTCGAAACAGAAACAAGGAAGCCCGCAGAGACAAGAGAAACAAATCGTTCAACACTGATGAGTGCTTGTCAGAGGGGCCAGCAGGTTCCCTTTAATAAAGCACTGCCCAAGTCCAGCAGCAGCACATGACCAGCATGGGGACTAGCTACACAAACACCCTCCCAACCCCCCGGGCCTCAGACCCAGGAACAGAGGCTCTCTCCAGGTTTATTCAGGGGGATTGACGGATCCAGAGGGCCATTGTGTGCGACAAGGAACCGAAACCCTTGCTGGAGCTCTGAATTTGCCCTGTGTGCAAATCCTTCCTTTGGCAACTTGCCCACTGAAGTAAAAGTCAGTGGAGAACAAGTTCCATTTCTTTCATCTAAAGCCTCTGTTCAGTACTGTGGAGACACGTCTATATTTCAGACACTGTGTGCACCAATATGTGAGAGGTGTGCATTCAATAAACAGGTAGAGGAGGAGGAAGAGGATGAGGAAGCACAATTCAAGTGTAGGCTGAGGCCAACATCCAATATCCAACATCCAACATCGACGATATGGATGTGGGAACTATATGGAGGACTGTATGGGGGACCAGGGGAACTATACAGTGGACTAGGGGAACTGGACAGGGGACCAGGGGGGACTGTATGGAGAAGCAGGGGAAATGTATGTAAGCAACTGTATGGGGATGGGGCGGGGGTGGTTTGGCCTCACCAGTGCCGGAGGAGGTGGAGGGGCTGGAGGGACTGAAGGGGGGGGGGCCACTCTCCCAGCACTGGCTCCCAGCACTGGCCCCCAGCCACTCAACTGGCCTCTCTCTGAGGAGAGCAGCAAACACAGCCTCACAGTGCAGACCACTCTCACAAGCCCCACACATGAGAGGAGGAGG
>NC_084995.1:15102666-15122666 GCF_963854185.1 Sardina pilchardus | reverse complement strand
TTGAAAAACACAAACTCAAGAAGTGAACACAGATAAATGTGGATCTTTGGGGTTTCTGCCTATGAAGCCGGCAACATGATTAGGCAGAATCAGTTGGGGGAAAAAACTGCTTACACGGAGTCACACTTTGGTGTGTATAATAAGAGTAGTCATGATCACGCTGTGTTTGTGTCATCTACTGTAGAGCCCCAGCTGGGCTTCAACACACTGCCACACGCAGTCACATCGGAACACCAAGGCAGCCAGTCACAGATTTGTTGGGAGAGACTATGAAGCGAATGCTTGAATGGGAAGTCTAATGAGAGCGCTTCTTGATGTCCTCCTCAGTGCAAAATAGATGATAGCCGTTCAGCAGTTCGTCTTTGAGCTACACACACACACACACACACACAAAGAGTGAGCTGAGACACCATAATGAGTCAGCTCACCACCACGCTCATGTGGTGTCTGATGCAGGGCTGCTGCTCACATGACATTACTCAACCACCCCCCACACTCTCCCAGACTGGCAGGAGATACTGTACTGTACGTCCTGGTCTTAACAACTGGTTTCTCCACCTCAGGAGAAGAAACCAGAGGGTTTCTTGGAAATGTGGAAAATGTAACGTAACCCAGACTTAGACGTGATGCATCTGCATTTTGTACAGGCATGTCATGACAGAATTTACTGGAAATGCAGAAGTCCACCAACAAGATTTGTTCCACATGCATTTAAAACCTTACAATGAGGCATCTGGCAGTTTGGAACACCATGATAACGGTGGTGGTGTTGAAACGACTAGCCGTTTTGGCCTATTCTCAGACTAAGCTGTCCATCTATGGATTTCTCCTCAGTTCAGTTCAGTTCAGCTGCAAAAATAGATAGCATGGTGGTCTTTCTGTTGATCCAATGCACCCAACCCCCTGCACGAGGTCAATCCTAACAGATGGACATCTTGAATGGGTTATGCCGTCTCTTTCTGCTCACCCATGTGACAATCTCAAGGTGACACGAAGGCATGTTTTTTGAAGGTTGTTCCTCATAACGTTTAGATTGTTGTCAAAACACATTACTAAAAAGGGGGATAGAATTGAGCTATTAGCATATTGAGATGGAGCTAAAGTAATCCACACATGTTATTCCAACAACAGTGCTAGATATGCTGTGTGAAGAAAACAACTAAATGTACATAATCCTTGGACCAACAACACTGATATCTGGCTATAAATATCCACCTCAAAGAGATGGAGATAACGTTAAGCCCTGCGGCAGACAGAACCCAACCTCCTGTCAGGACTTGACAGCTATTAGCTTCTAGATTTAGCAGCAGAGTTTCATTTATTTTTTGGGGGGGAAAGGGAAACAGGCGCCAAACAAATAAACACAAATAGCAGCGTCCTCACACTTGACTCTCCAGACAGGAAGTGGGTCAGCGGGCGGCGACCAGGGGGCACAGAGACAGCGGGGAGGGGAGGAGGGGGAGAGGGAGGGGGGAGGATTGAGGACAGTAAGTGCTTCAGGCTAAAAACCAGCCGTTCATGCACCCCCCCACCCCCACCCCCAGACACTTTCCTGAGCAAGAGAATAAGTGAGAGATGTTGCGCAAGTCCTCCTCACTATCAATTTGATACCAACACACATTAATCCACTGTTGTGATATTGCACAAAATGGACATGTTTGATCTTTGGAGAATCCACCCTTTCTTACATCCTGTAACGATGACACACCACCTTGCCCTGCAGTTTCAGGTCAATAAATATGTTCCTTCAGCAGTTTCATATTAGACTAGATTAGATTCAAATTTACTCTGTAGTCACTGGTCAAGTAAAATACCAGTGCGAACAGTAATTTAATTTGCTCTGACCTCCACTTGTCATCTATGAAAAGACCCAGCCCTCTCCATTGGTCAAACATCTCAACACACCATCTGAAGGGTCATACACCTTGCATACCACCCAGCAGACACCTGCCTACAGTAGCCTGTTTATAACGTGTTCAGATCAGTGGGCTATGAGTGTCTGTTTAGTCTGGTCACGGAATGGAACAGTGTGTGAAGGCTCTTCACAGGTCACACTGCCTATACACACACCAGCGCTATCTTTCATTATCTAGGAGCAGAAAAAGGCAGTAAGGGGTTCGCACTCTGAAAAAATGTCTAGATTTAAATTTTTTCAGAGTGCAAACCCCTTACTGCCTTTTTCTGATATCTTTTGGTTTGACGCACCTGACTAAAAATACTTTCATCGAGAGCGCAACAGTAGCCCACAAACAAAGAGGAAGGAAGGAAGGAAGTGATTCAAAGATAGCCTATATAAAAGTGTTTGTTTCCACAGTAATATTCTCATCAAAAAATACTTAACTGTACATTTTTTTTTCTTCTGTTTCTGTATATCTCCACCTCAGTAGTGTCACTACTAGGCAGTCTAGTGCCATGGAGGTGTACAAATCCAAGAATTGCAGGCATAAGGGTGTCAATATGTATGTATTTGTATTTGTATTTGTATACAGTATGTATTTGTCTCAAGTAATCAGAGGGGATATTTCTCATGTTTGGGTTTATGCGAGACTGTGGCACAGGGCTTGATTCTGAATATTGCATCTGGGAGTGCTGTATGGCCCGGTGAAAAGCTTGC
Source organism: Sardina pilchardus (assembly GCF_963854185.1). Taxonomy (NCBI): domain Eukaryota; kingdom Metazoa; phylum Chordata; class Actinopteri; order Clupeiformes; family Clupeidae; genus Sardina; species Sardina pilchardus. The sequence goes on along the minus strand of NC_084995.1, from coordinate 15,120,052 downwards.
CAGCTCCTTTCCGGCTCCTGCTCGTGATAGTGCTCCACTTCTAGATGACCTACTTGCCCAACCTTTATTTCTCAGAGTATGCACGTGAATATATGCCTACACGCATGCACGCAAAGCTATAACTTACAGGGAAACCATAAACAATCAAAATAAAACAAGATCCACCCAACTCATCTTATCACACTGCTGTCTTTCAAAGACTTCCATGGAAGAACATGCCCCTACACGCCTACAGTATACTGCATTCAGCCAAAGGAGAAAAATATGGGACAGTTGTTATCTCTTCTTGAGAAGCTTATCAGCCACAGACATAAACAACCAATAGTAGCAGCAGCACAGCACAACACAGCACTCTCAGGGTTGATTGCAGTCACCAGATATTTCAGTTAGATTTAAATAGAGACAAGTTGGTTAAAGGCTGACGTTTAAGCCACAAGATCAGGCATAGCAGAAAATTAGCAGAACCATGTTACACTGAGTTGAATCCTAACAAAGGCCTTAATAGAATATCAACAGTGCCACATTTAAATACACATGAATTGGGGAGTTAGGGTGACATTGTTGATGCATTTATTTGGTGAAAATATAGTATTGAGCAATGTGATGACAATTCATACATTCCCCTGCACATACACTGACACACTGTCAGAATTCCTCATCTTTGCCAGCTGCCTGGGAGCAGGCAGACACCAGTGAAGTAGGCTAGACATAATACATTTCTAACACACGTCAGTGCCAACGGTTAACTGCTTGTGGTGGCCTGACTAAAAATGTGTCTAACTGCTGAAACTGAACTGAAATGAATGAACGATTAAATTCACAATATCTATACCATTTTTGCAATAAATATTTAAACAATCATTAGGCAACATCGAACAAAAACGACTATTTGGGCGTTATTCTCACAATTTACAGAATTACACCAACCAGGTGTGGCGGGGATGGGGGCCCAACAAGTAGGCATACAGTCTGTACACCTGTCACTCGTTTTACGACCTAAAGAAAGGGGACAGGAGAGGGCCTACAGTAATAGGCTACGTGATCACTTTTACAGCCAATATAACGACTCGTTCATTAACCTTTCTGTTACACTGTCAAATGTCCGAAAATTACAATTGGCTTGAACACATCAAGAGTGTTAACAGGAAGCATTCAATGGTATATTCAATAACTCAAACTGCCCATCACCGCGAGACACTACAGCCGACGTAAATAACATGTGCGCTACCACCTACCCGGCCCTTGCTTGCCAGCGTGCAGCAAGGGGGATTTTGAGGCTACTAGGCGAACAAAAGAATTGGGTCCAGCAGTGAGCGCACTGTCTTTACGCGATGGAAGACAAGAGATAATAGGGATTCGATTGGCAAGCTTTCAGTATTATAATATACCTGCAAAATATCCTGTCCAAATAAGCATATCGTGTCATTCCTTCTATTTTCTAGTATTCACATTAGGAAATAAAACACTGTTATGCTACCTTGTATCAGTATGGTGTAGTAAAGGCTTTTGGGGAGTATTTGTCAGCGCAAATCATTTAGACTGTCAATCTAACCACGTATCTCATTGTGATCACATGTAATGTCCATAAGAATAGGTATATCTTGAGAGGAAGAGCTTTTTTTCACAGATTGCAGGTTTCGTTAGACAGTGTCTATCGTGAGCTGCATTTTGGTGGTGTACGAAACGCTAACTCATCACAGGCTACGGTGCGGTAAAAATGCGAGTGTAAGGAGATAGCTATTTGGGACAAATCTTCTCGAAAATAACATGCTGCATTAGGCCACAAAGAAACCTTTTGTTCATCAATGGAAAAATAGGATGTACTGTGTAATGCAACATTTTTACTTCGTCTTTTAAGCAACACTTTCTTTGAGCGTTTTAGAGGCATGGATGCTATCAGGTGCACGTAAAGTGTAACACACAACAACCGTTAGGTTATGTCAGTGATTGTAATTGTTTCTCTAAACTTACCCTCAGCGCAGAGAGGTCTATCTCATCCAGACTTCGTGCCGGGGAGTCACTCGCCATGTTTCAAATGAACGTTGCCCCAAGCGAAAGCCGGCGATTTATAATGACTTCTACCTACGGGGAAAGCTAAGCGAATCCTCGGCTGCGACTATTCAATCAATTCGTTGCAAAGAGCCCACAGTGAATTCAGAGGTAGAATGATCTTCTGGTAAACAAACTAAAGGCTACGGTCTCGCTGTAACACTGGTCGTAGGTTACAGCCGATCTACACATGCATGCATGGAGAGCGAGCATTCTATCGAGAACATGTTCACTGCACCAAGAGTAGATTCTGATGTGTTGTTCTACATTCACAGCAGCAACCAAGCTACAGTGAGAGAGCGGCAGGATCAGTCATATAAACCAGGAGTGGTGTGGTTAGTGTTGTGGGCGGGCACAGCACACCGGCCCGCCCAAATCAAGCCCCCCCGTTGAAATGACATTTCGGGATTGACATATTCCGACTGCCATCTGATTTCCACACTATGAATCAACCATTTCTTATAATTTAGCCGTTATGAAAGACAATTTCCAAGAAAAGGTTGAAAATATCAAAATATACTGGTTGTTCCAATATCTTTCCATCCTGCATGTATCACTAGGACCGTGTAATGTTTAATTTATTATAGCATTTTAATCATAAGAATTTATTAATTGATAGAGTTCACTTGTGTGTGTGATTCTGCTTGATTCCGTTTCTATGGAATTCATTTCTGTTTCACCAGGAAGGAAGATAAAAGTGAATCCGAGGTAACCACCAGAAGATTTCAGGATGAAACAGTTAACATTACAGGTGGGTGAGTCTCCAAATATTACATTTGGTATGCCTATCCAACACATTCTATAAGATACAGCTTAATGAGGATACAGTGAGCTCATAAGTTATTGCTTTCACACTTTTTTTCAATTAGTGGTAATTAGCTGACTGTTATCCATGTGTCGGATAGGGATTGGGTGGGGTGGGGTGAGGAAGAACTTATAAGGGGGAAATTCGACCACTCTATAAGATGAATGCTAGTATAGGCTACTTCCCTATGCCCAAAACGCAATAAACATTACATTACAAAAAACAAACAAACAAAAATCTCAATTTTTCCTGATTTGAAGTACTGTAGATGTAACACGTAAGTAAAGAATCACAATAGATATGAGAGAGTCGTGGCATATCAACACATGTTGATTGAAGAAAAAACTCCTGAGACATCGGGCCAATAGGCTGGGTGACCCCTGCCTGACCTTCCGGCGAATTTGGATTTCACCTGGCAGCTCAGGCTGGAAACCTGTAAACCAGGAAACCACATCTACTGTATCTCCCCTGCTTCCTAACCACAACCGGTGGGTCTAATTACAACCTAGCTGATCCAAAAAACGCACCCAGATCATTGGTCTACAGTAATTGGTTGAAGGACTATGCAAGTGTACAGAGTCATTTGAACTATGCCCATTGATCACGCCTTTTGTGCAGTAAGCGGAGACTCCCCAGACCAATGTTCAAACTTAAAAGATTGGGCATAGTCTGGTGATAGCCAGACTAGGTTACGAGTGTAGAATTAGGTCGCTATGTGCTCACATGTAAAAGGCGACGGTGATCATGACCATTGCTATCAGCCATAAGCATACTGTATACAGGTCATGATCCTATTAAGGAGAGAACAGAGACGTGTCAGCAAAAAGAATGTCATACACACACAAATGCATATTATCTCAGTATCTGAATGTGTGTACGCTGACTACCTTTTTTTTATCATCAATTTCATTATATCCTATATCCATGTTCAAACATATTTAAACATATTGCAATGTTTCATGCACATATGGAAGGTTTATAAGCTTATTTGCACATATACTGCACATTACTGTGTCCAAACCACATTTCAGTGAACATTTAAATGATTAAGAGGAAGGGGCACATGATCAACAGCATCATGTTATCATCGCCATGTCTTCTTCACATCTCTAGCTGTAAAGTCACTGGCACAGGATGGGGATCTCCACCCCACTGCAAGCATTTCCAACTTCTTTTGATGATATTCACAGCTGACTCTAGCTGCGTCTCTAGGACAACCCTCTCTACAGTGTGTGGAGTAGTAAATATTCCTGTTACTCTGGTGGCCCTGTTTCTCTCCTCTTTTTTTCCCCACATGTGACTCGTGCATCACAAGGACACAAGCTGCACTGTGGCCACAGGGACTGAAGACTGGGGGAGAGAGAGGCACACAAGGATATGAAAGTGACTGACCGAGAGAGGGGAGAAAAAAAACAGGCAGTGCATTAAATAGGGGACAATGGACACTTATGACCTCAACAAGGCTTGCTTTCAAAGCGGCGCAGCTTTGGGGAGAGAGTGGAATTAATGATGTCATCTGGACAGTGCTTTTACACTGTGGTGCATTACACACAGAGATTGGCCAGAGACACAGCATCAAGTCAGGAGAGAGAGAGAGAGAGAGCAAGAGAGCGTTCTGACGTCCTGCTGGGTGAACTTCCATGTGAATTAGCGATTACACACATGCCAGTTTACTCGACACAAACAACTCTCCTTATCTGTTTAGCCATCGACCACAACAAAATATGTCCCTGAATAAAATATTCGCCCCATTCTCTTACTCCCTCATCCAAGGTGAGTATGAACAGCTTTGTCTTGGGCAGTCATTGATTCTTCTGCATGGAGGCACTCAGAATGTTGTCGTTCCTCTGGTTTGAATCTATTTCCAAAAACGGTGCTATGAGTTTGTCTGTTTGGCTTTCGATATTAATGTAGCATAAGTTTTAAAAACACATTCCTCTTGGAATGGAATGTTGTTGTGTAACACATTACTTGAATGTTACATTCGCAGTTGCACACAATCTTTTCCCATATTTAGAAGAGGTATTTTTTCTGCTTTAGCATGCTGCAGTCAGGTTGTGTATTTAGCAGCGTCACCGCCTGCAGCACTTAATTCTTGGCAGCGAGCCCCCAGGGGCACTAGTATGGGAGACATCCACAGCATACACTACAAGGGGCACTAGTATGGGAGACATCCACAGCATACACTACAAGGGACACTAGTATGGGAGACATCCACAGCATACACTACAAGGGACACTAGTATGGGAGACATCCACAGCATACACTACAAGGGACACTAGTATGGGAGACATCCACAGCATACACTACAAGGGGCACTAGTATGGGAGACATCCACAGCATACACTACAAGGGACACTAGTATGGGAGACATCCACAGCACACACTACAAGGGACACTAGTATGGGAGACATCCACAGCATACACTACAAGGGACACTAGTATGGGAGACATCCACAGCATACACTACAAGGGACACTAGTATGGGAGACATCCACAGCACACACTACAAGGGACACTAGGAGACATCCACAGCACACACTACAAGGGACACTAGGAGACATCCACAGCACACACTACAAGTGGCACTAGGAGACATCCACAGCACACACTACAAGTGGCACTAGGAGACATCCACAGCACACACTACAAGGGGCACTAGTATGAGAGACATCCACAGGCCACAGCACACTCTACAAGGGGCACTAGTATGAGAGACATCCACAGCACACACTACAAGGGACACTAGGAGACATCCACAGCATACACTACAAGGGGCACTAGTATAGGAGACATCCAGCACACACTACAAGGGCACTAGTATAGGGGACATCCAGCACACACTACAAGTGAGCATGCATATGACCGACAGAGTCCTCTTTCGCCTGCGATCCCTCAGGACATAATCATGCCGACTTGGTTCTCTCTCTCTCTCTCTCTCTCTCTCTCTCTCTCTCTCTCTCTCTCTCTCTCTCTTCTCTCTTCTCACAGTTCTTTCTGCCTCTCTCTCACCATACCCCTTGTTCTCTTATGCATTCTCTCCCTCCATATCTCTCTCTCTCTCTCTCTCTCTCTCTCTCTATCCTCATTTCTTCCTCAGTTGCCCAGCAATGACATTGAAAAATTGCCATAGTGTAATGTATTACTCATTGGCTCTCAGAATCTCAGAATAGAGTACAGTTTCAAAAGGAGTTAACAAGGTACACTGTTCGTTGTTTCTTGGGAATGCCCAACCCCAGTCAACGACATTGTAAGAGCTGTCTGTCTTTCAGCAGGGATATTATGTGTGTAGTCATAGATGGGCTTGGTGCAAAATTGTGTGTTTCAGTATAGGTCTAATTTGGTGTGTGTGGTTATACTGAGAGTATGTGTGTGTGTTTGCGTGCGGGTGCACGTGCGTGTGTTTGTGCGCCGATATGCATGTCTCTGCAGGTGCAAAACTGCACCGCGCCATCCAGTCATATTGAAATGCATGCTTATTATCCCAGATGCCCTCCTGCTTAATAATATGTGTGTGTGATTATTGTGTGCGACTGGCGCTGTGTGCTCCTCATAATCCAAGGTCATGGCGAGGAGGAAGTGGCATGGTGTGTGGACTCTGATAAGCCTGGAAACTTGACTCTAAACAGGAAGCAGAGAATGCAAGCCACATGGTCCGATGCTGACAGACATATCTCTCTGCAAAAGCCTTATTCTTGTGTGTTGGATGACACAGCATTTTCCTCGTGTCAAAAAGGGTGTTTCTCCTCGAGTGGGTAGATGAGTGACAGGCTCTCCCGATCAAAACGGACTTCTTTAGTTCTTATTCCATTTCACACCCAACCAATGCACAATTATGGCATTTAGGTATAAATGTGTTGTATGCTGTGTTTGAACAACTGCCATTCGGTGAAACAATTCAACCGAGGTCAAAAATAATTACCAGATCAAGTTGAAACAAATCCTCTGACATTTCGACAAACCACACCGTCGCGTAGGGCTTCTTAAGAAAGCTGGTTTGGCTTCTAATTTCCTCCTCCTTTCCCAGGAAGCCAGGAAAGTATTTCCTCTGAACACCAACGAGTTCAGCCAATTATTTGGAAGCACTGTGGTTAAAGTATTCCCATGGGACATTCAGTAGAGACACCATGACGTTACCATGGCATTGTTCTGTTGCTCCCTTTGTCTGAGGCAGAGGTTGGATTTGGCAGTTTCAGGTCCCCACATTCACGAGTTGTGGAAAGGAAATTATTGGTCTGCCATCTCACAGAATGGTCAACACCTACGTTATAACATTCATGTATGTGTAAGCTGTCACATTCAGTGATTCAATTATGTTATACCCTCTTTTACAAAGAATTACTAATCTTACGGTCATGCTACATGACTACATCCTCATGAATACATAAAATAAATCTTGTGTGTTTCATAGCATTCATGTCAATTTTCTGTGTCAGGTGGCGTTACCGTGTCATCTTGGTTTGATGCAGTGGGGTTTACGGTCTGCACTGAGCCCCCATGTGTGTCCTATTTGGCTATTTATTCAGTCTGGATACTCTGTTGTCATTTGCATATGAATGACTGTTGGTTTACCTGAAGGGTCATTTGAAACAGCACGAGTATCAATTTCACCGATAGATATTCTGTGGGTAAATATTCTCCTCTTGAGTCAGTGTGTTACACTTGTAGTTAATACCTATTGCTGAACAAGGGCCTCTTGATAGTCGAGAGGCAAGAGTCAGCATTACACATTGTCTGAGGGAAAATGTCTGACGTCTTTTCAAGATGGACCCAAACACAGGCTGTTGGGATGATGGTCAGTGTATTAGCCTGTTGATCACATGATTCCATAGTGCTATATGCTTCCTCAAAACATACTCTGACCCTTACCCTGGCCTGTCATTCCAGCTCCTGCATGGACCAGCCCATTATCATGACTACTGCAGTTTGGCTGAGAGTCTTGTTATAATGTCCTCAATGTCATGGTGGATTTCACACTTGTCCATGACTGCACTATAATATACGATAATGCAAGATGGACACCTTGTGCAAGGGCACAACATCTGCACATAATATGGTGGAACTTATTCGTAATCAGTAGGAAACTCTTCCTGTGTGCCCTAGATAGTCCATGGAGAACATTTAGATATTCTTGACATATCATCCCCAAGGATGACTCTCACGTGCCTTAGGACATTAATGTGACACAAGGAGACAGCTCCCCCCGCTGGCAGCAGGTGGAACACCAGCCATGACAGGAGCCCCGTTGAAGGGGTGCCAATGGCAACAAGATGACCTTGAGTTTTTTCTCCCTTCACCAGGAACAACAAGATGACCTTGAGTGTTTCTCCTTTCACTGGAAATGCAAGCTGGAGCATTCCAAGTGCCACTCAGTCTGTGTTTTCAAGTTCTAAATCCCCACAGTGTACCGACTGAGCATGTGGAGAATGCCACACAGCGCAGGTGTTTCTAAAGACATGCTATGATCTTTGACAGCACTCAGCAGAGCAAAGGAGTACAGGCTTCTTGTGCAGGTCAGAACAACAGTGTCTTCTAAAGCCTGTGGGGAAGAAGCGTCTGTGGGGAGACCACTGCAACACGACACGCGCACAATGAATTATTACAGATAATAAAAGATGAATGGAGAGTGGATGTATAGATATAAAATGTATATTCTGAGGAACAGAATGACGTTTCTCCGAGACACAAAATACCATCATCAAGGTGCAATGTTGTTGGAGGTTGGGCTTACTTTTGGAATCATCAATCATCACAATAAATGATTGTTGTTGTGGTGGTGCAGGGTATAAACCTGCAATCTGGTACCTCATGTGGAAATAATTTCCATGACTGCATGGAGGAGCATTATCACCCCATAGGCTTCCCTTTAGTTTAAATTATATATTTGTTACCACTTAAAATGCACAAACAAAAACAACGCAGCTGTAGGAAAATACGAGCAAATGAGTCTCCTGATGAGCAAAACGGCTCTCACAGTCACCCAGTTTCAACAGAAGCTTAAACGAGTATGTAGTTAAGATCTCATGCCTTCTCAGGTCATGGTACCAATCCATCAAAAGCACAGTGGCTTTGTATATTCAATAAATCTCAACATTACGCTCTTAGGAAACCATCAAATGCATCTGTCAGCTGAGGGGCAGTTTACACATGATGAGGCAAATTTACATTTAAATTGCTTCATGGGTTTTATACCCCCTCCACCAAATACTGTATGTATGTATTGTATGTACTACATATGCATGCATGTGCGTGTGTGTGTGTGTGTGTGTGTGTGTGTGTGTGTGTGTGTGTGTGTGTGTGTATGTGTGTGTTTATGTGTGGGTGGGTGTATGCACAAGGGTAAATGTGCGTATCCACTGCTGCTTGTTCTATGGAGCAGAAGGTCAAATCTATCTACATCATCCCTAATTCAGCATTTGTTTGAAATGTTAAACACATTGCCCAATGAATTGCCAAGACTACACACCACATGTATGTAATTCATAATGTTTACCCTTTTTTCAACTGTCACAGAAGTGTCCACTTCATTTACTGTCTAATACATACGATGTAGAAGATTTCAATAATACACAGATATGTGCACTTGTTGGACGATTTGTCAGAATTGAGCTTGTTGGGGGGGGGGGTTCAGGAAATGGTTTCTGCTGCTGAAACCCTGTCAGAAACCTCTCAGATCTCGGCGAGGCCCCATCAGTGGATCCCTGTGGAACCCGGAATTCTGCGCTCCGTCAAACTCGGCCCAGACACCCTTAACTAGAGATGACACGCCGGTGATGAAATTGTGCCGGGCCCATCAGCCGAGGGATGACATCCGAGTTGTTTTGCTGCCTCCCGGCAACAGACCTGCCATGCCTCTCTGAAGGAGCAGCACACCTTCAGTACCGGGGGAGCAGAGAGAGAGAGGGAGAGAGAGAGGGAGAGGGAGCAGAGATAGAGAGGAAGCAGAGAGGGAGAGAGAGAGAGAGAACAGAGAGAGAGAGGGCAAGAGAGGGAGCGGGAGAGACAGAGAGAGGGAGCAGAGAGGGAAATAGAGCAGAGAGAGAGAGGGGGGAGAGGGAGCAGAGAGGGAGAGCGAGAGAGATAGGGAGCAGAGAGAGATACAGCGAGAGAGAGAGAGACATAGAGAGAGAGAGAGACTTGCTATGCAGAGGAGCAGCAACAAAAAATCAACTATGGGGAAAGAAGGGGATTCGAGAGGCTGTCAATAAAATTGTGAGAATAAAGAGCGGTTCGCTTTATTACACTTGAGTGACGGATTGTTGTGCTGTCAATGTGAAGTAAAGAAACAATAAAGAACTGCTTATCTGACTTTGAAGAGTGGTGTCTTAAAATGACTAACGTACATCACAGAAATAACAAATCAATGGACCACAGAGTGAGACAGAGAGAGAGAGAGAGAGAGAGAGAGAGAGAGAGAGAGAGAGAGAGAGAGAGAGGCAGTGGAATGACTGCTTGTAAACAGATGAGTGATACAGAATAGAAGGACCAGAATTGGAGCTCAGGGAATCTGGGCTTGCAGTCTGTGTTGCCCACCATTGGATGGAGCTTGGATTGCATCAGCGCGGTTCAGCACTTCCCACCTATCACGGGCAGATTGTCTACTCTAGATCTCTCAAATCCTGTCCACGTTCACAGAGAGAAGGGTGGCGAGAGAGCGAAGCATGATATCCCTTTAGGAAGAAGTTTTGGTTTTACAGCTGGGTTCTACACTGGAGATGACTTGTCCCAATCACTTCAATACAGAGGAGTGAAGAGCAATAAACAAGTTGCTTTGAGTAGCCTACCGTTACTGCTTCCTAAAGTGAATGCATTTCTAAAGTCCGAGGGCCATGGTGTAAAAGTCCTTGGAGGTCAGTTACATCAGCATTCCTGATGAAACATGTCCAGATTCCCTTTCCAAAAGACAGAGGGTGCTATGTGGGATGGGATAGTCATATCTCCCCTTGTCACCAGGTTTAAGGTGACCTGAACGTAGGAATTCCCCTCTTTGTCCATTATCAATGTACTAGGCACTCATTCTAGCCTGGGTTTTCCCATACTGCCTTGCGCGGTGATTTCAATCCCGCTGCTAAGCCAGTCTGGAAACTAACGCCCAAATGTTCGCCTGATGTTGGCGAACCAATCACAGAACATCCGAGAAGTTTCCGTTGCCTTCTTGCGTCTACATTCGACGCCAAAGGATTTACACTGATGTCAATGGCAGCCCTTAGCGTTGCATACGAACGAGTTGGGTGAGCTATGCGCATTTGATAGACATCCGTGGCGCCCAATGAACGGATCTGGGCATTTTTTCAAATACGAGAAAATGAACGTCTGGTTGCCAGACCACGTCTCATTTGAGAAGTGGTAGGTGTTAGCCAGGCTACACTCATTCAGCAATAAGGGGGAAACACAACTCATTAAAAAGCGGCGACAAGGGTCATGGTCCTACCCGCGACAACAGAGTCACAAAGTCCCGTAGTGCAATAGCGGTCATCAGCCAAGACATAGCAGAGAGTCCATCGTCCATACTGTAAGTCAGTGTGGCATCATCAACATAAGTTTAAAGCCATTATTGTAAGGTAAAGATAAAATAACCACACTGTGTTGCTTTAAGGGATTCTGACATATAAATACATGTCATTTATAAAATGACAAAAGAATTGTACAAATCATTTGTTTCTGACAAGGCACTTATTATTACAGAGCTTCACTGGAGGAGTCATTCATTGCTCAGAAAAGCAGTGCAGTGGAAATGTTCCGGAAGATTCCCTTCCCTATAGTGTCAGTGGTAGTCCGGTGAGGGCCAGGAGTGGTCAGACTCAGGTCCAGAGTTCTGTGGGCGCCATGGCCTCTTTGGTTCCCACGGAGGGCGTGAGGTTCTCCTCGCTGAGGAACTCCAGGGGGAACTGGACGAGGAAGCCGCGGATCTTCTTCAGCAGCTCCTGAGCCTTGGCTGGGTCCTCTTTGTCCAGCCCCGTCTTCGTCTTGAACTCCATCAGCTCCTGCATGTTCCTGACCAGGCTGGACGGCAGACAGTTGAACACCTGCACACAGGACACACAACAATGATCAATGAACAATGATTCAATAGTAATCATAATTCAATTAAATTATTTAAGCTTTTGAACATTTTAATGACATAATAGTTTAATTGTTATTAGACAAATACCAGCATTCTAACTACATGAAAGGAGGAAGGAGTATCCGCTAAATTGAATCTGGAGTGAGAATGGGACACAAAAGGGAAATGGTGCACTCATATTCATCAAAAGCTTTTAGCAGAAGCATGGCGAGACGCGGCGATGGCAACAGCACTGCCCCAACGGAGCTCTGGCTCTCAGCACCAGCGCCGGGGCTCAGCGGGCGCCTGGCGCCATGCGTCACGTCGGGCACGTCGGTGGTGGGCACTGACTGCCAGCGGACTGTTACGGGAAGTGTCAGCGCATGATGGCGGCGCAGAAGATGGATTTGCTGCGCCATTAGAACTCATTAGTGTGCCACCGTTCCACGTGGCAGCTGCCAGCTCGCCTCCGAGCGGCGGCCTCCATCTCAACCGCCCAAGCGCCCACCCGCCTGCCCGCCCGTCCGCCCTCCACGCACACCGGCAGTGATTGAGTGGCACGGTTATGGAGTGAGTGAAGGACATGTTTAAATTATAATTCACTGCGTTTTGATGTATTGGGGGCATTAAAGAGGCAGCCCCCCCCATTTCACACCATTATCACCAACCACGCCCCCCCCTTCCTCCCTCCCTCCCTCCCACCACTGAGCTGACACACAAACAGGGAGACAGGAGACTGTGCTGCAAGACCTTCTCATAAATGGTGGCGTTCCGTCCCGATACGGTCATCCAGACCTCCTTGTAGAAGTGATCGCTGATTGGGTCGGACACGTCGATGGTGGGGTCGGAGAAAGCACCCAGGATCGTTCTGGTGAATGAAGAAAAACAGGTTATCGTGTAACATGTCTTTGGTGTACATGCTGAACAAGCACTTGCAATTAAAAGGGCAACATGATTTAAGATAGCCTACAAGTCAGATACTAAAACTATAATGTTCCTTATATGCATGTGAGGAAACATGGCATTGTGTCTTACATAAACTGTCTAAAAGCATCTCCTAGATTAGAACTAGCATTGAGCACCTGTTTGGTAATATTCTAGACCTTCTATTACAACATTTGAATACATATTTTAAGGTAGGGCCTATATTTAAATTTATTCCACTGCTCGGTTGAGTTCCCCATTGTCCTGCGTTCTATAAGGGTGTGCATTAACTTTAGATATACGCACGGCTGAAGTAGTTCCATTGTTTTTGACCGTATCACACTTGAATATTAATTCGCCAAACTTGTTGTGAAGTTTAAATGCACTGTCACGTTACATACAAGCTGTAAAATACAGACGTTCAGATCATAGTAACGTTTAGCATATGGCAGAGGTGTCATTTAGCTAGTTAGGTGGCAGTAGGCTAAGAAAAATAGCAATCTTTCAAAGTTAACGTTCATCAGAATCTTGGGATATGCCAGCTTGACAACGGGAGATTAGAACTAACGACTGGCTTTTGGCCATAGCAACCATCCATTTAGAACTAGTAACCGCAGTTTGAGAAATTAGTTGAAATGTGTCTGGGAAAAGTAGTTCTACAAACAAAACAGTTCTAGCGATTAAAACATTTAAATTAGCACCGGAAACGAACACAACGCAGTGGCAACAGTGGAATAAGCGGGATAATGGACTTCACGCCGTGCGGTTATTCAAAGTTAATGCACTTTTCTAGACGGAACGTCCCTCCGCTTCGCGTCGGGCCGTATCACCGTCTAGAACGTGCATTAACTTTGAATAACCGCACGGCGTGTCGTCCATTATCCCGTACATATTCAGCATCTCTGCCTTTATTTTAGACACGACAGTGAAGAATCCTGTCTCACATGGCTAAATCGATAAAGTAATCAGTAAGTAATCAGTAAGTAATGTATCTCAACTGCCCTCCCGTTTAAAGCCTCTGAATACCCTCTGTGGTGAGATGGCTATTATGGACTCACTTGAAGCACTCCAGCCTGAGCCCCAGGGCAAACTTCCCCGCCTGGTACTCCTGTCCGTCCATGACCGAGGGCACGGTCTCCGTGTCCTCCACGATCACCGCCACCTCGCTGTCCCGCTTCCCCAGCATGCTGCGGTCATTGATGTTGGCCGAGCCTGACACAGAAACAGGGAGTCCATGATACGGCTACAGGAGCATGGGCAAGAGGGGTGGAATGTGTGTGTGTGTGAGAGAAAGTGTGTGTGTGTGCATTTCTCTCTCTCTGTCTCTCTCTCTCTTTCTGTCTCTCTCTGTGTGTGTGGGGGGGTGACTATGACATGGTATACTGAGGAAGCATAGTGAGTGAGTGTGTGTGTGTGTGTGTGTGTGTGTGTGTTGTGAGTCTCTCTCTCTCTCTCTCTCTCTCTCTCTCTCTCTCTCTCTCTCTCTCTCTCTCCTATATGAGGGATCGTAGAATTGAACATATCCTCATAGCCTCAGGGTAAACTGCAATGTTCCACACAGTTTTTGGGAAAGAGGACTGAAATGTTGTCGGACGAACCATGAAACAAAATCTCAGAAAAGCATCCAATCCATTAATGTGTTATCCTCTGGCTCTCATTACTCCTCGTTCCTCATCTCCCTGACTGGTGATCAGATCCTGAGGCGGGGGTAATTCAATAGCGCACAAATCATCCACAGAGAGATTTGAGATAATTCAATTCCAACAAAGGGCTGAACGATTGTGCCTCCTCCTCTTTGTGTTATGATGGCTGCAATCGTTCAGGTTTGCCCTCTACAGTAATACAACTTCAAAATCTTTTAGGAGTTTTTTGGTTGGTTGGTTGGTTGGTTGGTTGTAATTTCGAGTGCGGAAGTTCATTTGATCAAAGTGGAAATACGTTCAGCACCACTGATTATAACAATAACAGCGCTGTCGTAATATCATATCAGAGCTTTGTGATGTAGTGTTTGGTTTGGACGTCTCAGCACCCAGCGCACCCCAGTATAACCTAATAAGCCGCGGTGCTTTCTGTTGACTCAGATGAAACTTGGAAACAAAATGAAAGTCTGGAAACTGTGAGTGACTAACAGAGGTCACCCGTTGGGTGATGTGCAATGGCAAGACTAGAAAACTCTTATTTTTGTTTTGTACTGTTGTGGATTGTTCCAGCTGTACAACTTTTTTGTGGATGATTGTCATGGCTGTTCTGTTCTGTTCTGATTGTTGGGTTACAAGCTTGGGTCGTGTGTATTTGAGAAAGATCATCATATACGGAGATGGGTTTGATTCATTGTGGAGTAATTGTGGCAGTTCCATAATGTTTCACTAGGGGGAGCACTGTCTTCATGCCACAGGGCTGATGAGAAGAGAAGGGTATATGGGGCTTGTTTACTTTCAGAATTCAAAAATATTTTGGAGATCATTTGAATATTTCAACAGAAAATTCATCTCAACCAAGGACACTTGTCTGTATCTCTCCAAGTCTCTCTCTCTCTCTCTCTCTCTCTCTCTCTCTCTCTCTCTCACCGATGATGACTGTGTTGTCGTCGGCGATGAGCATCTTGCTGTGGACGTAGATGAGCTCCGTCACTAAGTGCCCCTGCAGTTCAGCATGTGTGCGCAGGCCAGCAAAGGAGATGTAGTTCATCCACTGGTTATCCACTACAAATCAACAGAGAGAGAGAGAGAGAGAGAGGGTAAGAGAGAGAGAGAGAGGGAGAGAGGGGGAGAGAGAGAAAGGGAGAGAGAGAGAGAGAGAGAGAGAGAGGGAAAGAGAGAGAGACATCTCTTTTACTTCTAAACATCATATCAAGTTCAAAGTCTAATGGTTTCCTCATGCGTTTCCTAGTGACGCTTCAACAGGCAGAAAGTAGCGTGTAGATGTGAGTGCTCACTCTCTTTCTTCAGCTGGGAGATGATGGAATGGTCTCCTCTGTTCATGGTTCTGAAAGGGAGCAGATCAACAACACTGAGGCACACACCACTTCAAAAACAAACCACACAGACACCTTATTTAGGCATGCATTTTAAATGAAGAACAGTGCTTTGGAGAAGTTAGTGCCGTTAGTGTTCACTTTTTTTCTCTACTAAGGTAAACTTTGTGTTTGTTTTTCTGTCTGTGTTGTTTCCCTCAACATCTGTCTCTTGGGTTTAGAAAGGAAGGTGGGGGAAGCAGCAGTGAAAGCAACAGACTTGACAGTGCGCTCTGCCAATGTAAAACAATTCATCTGAAAGTCTTATTCCTGCTGTGCCACTGGCAAGCCCGCTTGCTCGGAGAGCTGCGCCCGTCCACGCCGGACCCGGTGCCAGGAATACATTACTCCAGCCTGACAACAATGAGCCAGTGTTTTTTTTCCCCCCTCTGCCTCTGTTCAGACCACCTCCTGCACACAAATCATCTGCCATTTCTCTCCCCGTCAACTTGTCCAGTCTTTGGGCTTATTAAAATGGGATGTAAATGAGGCTGCTCACAGCAGCGCAGGTATCCAGCCGGAGGGACGCAGGGCAGGGAGGCCCCTGGGCAGGGAGTGAGTCTGGCACCACTGGAGGGCTGCTGCTCTTGGAGAGGGAGGAGCTGGAGGGTGTGCTGTCCCTTACCCATCTCATTACAGTTCAACAGTTTATGGGATGGAGAGAGCAACGGCTCAGACAGACAGACAGAACTGAACTCTCTCTCTCTCTGTTTCTGACTGTCTCTCTCTCTCTCTCTCTCTCTCTCTAGGTAGGCATGTAGGCCTGTTTTCAATCGCAGGTTAAGCTACTAACTGAACTCTCACTTCTCACTTGCCTCTAATAATGAGATTGATCATGCCCGATTTGAGGATGTGTTTTTATTCCTACACTGATAGACAGGGAATGAAGGGAGAGGAACTCACCTGTAGTTGAAATGCATGACGGCCTGAAGGGCGTTGCCACCGCCTGTGGTGATGTCACCCTCGAAGCCTGGCAACAGTGGCGTCACCACGTACACACGGAACTTCTTATTCTCCCTGCAGTGGAACATCACAACGCTTACAAAGAGCTCACTACACGTTCTTTAGACAGCACGGAACCTCTTATTCTCCCTACAGTGGAACATCACAATGGTTACAAAGAGCTCACTACACGTTCTTCAGACAGCACGGAACCCTTTATTCTCCGTACAGTGGAACACCAAAACGGTTACAAAGAGCTCACTACAGGTTCTTTAGAGTAGACAGCATGGAAATTAGCTGCAAATTTATATCTAGTCGTGGAAACTAAAGTGCAGTTTGCAGGTACATTTCTATAAACACAGTAACATTTATTGGACGACCAGTTATAATAAGTGAATTGTGAATCATAAGTGTTGCTGTGAATCTCCTGTTCCCGTCTTCTCCGAGGAACCCATTTGTGGTCTGACCACTTCTATCCTAATGAGTCCATTTGATGCTCGTCTCCATCGATGACTCAGACATTGTGACTGACCACTCCTAAATCAGCCCTTGTTCATTCATTTCCACGGAGCTGTTTTTTTTACTGGGTTGGATTCCTCTAACAGTAGAA
>NC_084995.1:15032666-15097666 GCF_963854185.1 Sardina pilchardus | reverse complement strand
TAATCCCTAGAATCGCACGGTCTCTCGTCACTGCATGCAGATATGGGACATTTAGTACTTATTTACAAGAGGGCTCTTTGTAATGACCAGTTACTGTACCATGGGCAGGAGAACGGTCAACGAGAGCAGCGCATGGCAGATGCCAGTTACATCATGGAAAAACCAGCGAGCAACTTATTTCTCTTTTCCTGATCCCATGGAAAATGTGTCTCACACTCAACTTTCATCCACTCCACCCCACACCACACCCTGCACATGCAGGCTCCTGAGACTAATACTGGGGCAGAGTCAAGAAACAGGAGCAGGGGCAGGAACAGGAGCAGGGGCTGGAGAGAGGGCAGGGGTAGGGGCAGGGGTAGGGGCAGGAGAGAGGGTAGGGGTAGGGGTAGGGGCAGGGGCATGAGAGAGGGTAGGGGTAGGGGCAGGGGTAGGGGTAGGAGCAGGGGTAGGAGCAGGGGTAGGGGCAGGAGAGAGGGCAGGGGTAGGAGCAGGGCCAGGAGCAGGGACAAGGGCAGAGGCAGGGGCATGGGGCAGGAGATAGGGCAAGAGCAGGAGCTGGAGCAGGAGAGAGGGCAAGAGCAGGAGCAGGGACAAGGGCAGAAGCAGGGGCATGGGGCAGGAGAGAGGGCAAGAGCAGGAGCTGGAGCAGGAGAGAGGGCAAGAGCAGGAGCAGGGGCAGGAGAGGGGGCAGTACTTACGGTCTTCTGAGCTGTCCACACTGTCCACGCTGTCGGCATGGTGACGGTGGAGGTGTCGGTAGAGGCTGAAGCGGCTCTTGCGCGTGCGCCCCACGCCCTTGATCTTGGGCTGGTCCTTCACGTCCAGCTTTCCCCCTCCGCCGTCCGAGCGCCCGTTGCTCTGTCCCGCGTCGCCTGCGGGGGCTGTCCTGTGGTCAGGCGCGTCTGCGGGCTGGTGGACACACAGTTTGAGGGTGGACACACAGTGGTGTGGATTGTGTGGCAGGAGCAGCCTTCACTCAGGCTTTACTCAGTTATGTCTTTTTCAGAGTGCTTGGCCAAACTTTATATAACATCAAACTTTTACTTTGCAAATAAAAGTGTTTATTCACACTGAGGAAGGCACTAAACCGAAACGCGTCAATAAGTGTGCAATAAACACTTTTGTACGCACAGTGCAGCCTGTTTTTTATTCCTATTACACACAGTGGTAAGTTCTAATAGTGTGATATTACACTGACACTAATACACTGATATTACGCTGCCCTCCTTATCACAGCACAGACAGAGGCTCTCTCACCTGTTCCAGTGCTGCGGAGACAGCTCGGGTGACACTCCCTACGTCGGTCAGTCGATGGTCCTTGTCGTCCCAGCGACCGTAGGCCAGGTCAATCCCCCCGACGAAGCCCACAGATTGGTCAATGACAACAATTTTCTCATGATGTGCCCAGAGATAGACAGAGGACGAGACATGATCAGGATGTCTCATCACCTGGGTATAAAGAATTACAAGTTATGTAGGATTTGAAACACATACATATTCACGTACGCACACATACAGTACACACACGCACGCACACGCGCACACGCACACGACGCACACACACACACACACACACACACACACACACACACACACACACACACACACACAGAGAATACACACACACACACACACACACACAGAATACACACACACACACACACACACACACACACAGAATACACACACACACAGACACAGAATACACAGACACACACACCACACACACACAGTCTAAGAGAGAGGTGTTACCTTGATGTTAGGGTGTAGGTGCATAAGTGTCCGCTTGCTATATCCACTGTTGATGCCCAGTGCCAGCTCCACTTCCTTGTACAGCATGACAAAGATCTTCACTCCTTGTTGCTGAGAAGTTCAAGCAGAGATGAACCATTAGCCACTGTGGTTAATCATGTTAAGAAGCACAGACGCCTATTGATTGTAAGAGGGCACACAACGGTCTCAGTGTGTGTGTTTATCGATCAACAGATACAGTGTTGTCGCTGTGAAACCATGATTATTACAAACATTATTTGCTCTGTCAGTGAGTTGTTTGCATTTCTTTTTTTTTGCACACTTGCAAATGTTTGGCCTGGAAACACCATGGTTAATGAGACAAGCAAAGATCAATGTTTTATTCAATAACAATAATAATGGCAAAGATACAGAGAGGATAATATCGACCAGAGTAACCAAGAGCATGGCTCCTGTTTTTCCAGCTTACCGTACATCAGTTGCATATTAATCACTGCTATTGAACACAACTGTATTCAGCCACTATATGCTAACATTTCCTTTGAGGAGTCTTGAACACAGCAGTTGTCCTGAACACTTGATTGACGGAGCCCAGACGAACCTGTTAGCAAATGTGCTAACAGGTTTGACTGGGTTGAACACAGCCTCGCCGCATTCTTCCATTGACTTACTTATTTACAGTAATACAGTGGTCACATGGGTCACCGTGTGGTTTTATAGGACAGCGGGCCCGGTGCTAGCTGGTTTTGCAGGCTAGCTTCAGTGGTTATCTGGGCAGCACAGAGTAAAGGCCTATGCGTTGTCTGACATGCATTTTCTGACAACACTTCATTGTCTCTTCATTATGTACCTATTTTTCTTGTTGATTTCAGTATGTGTTTCAATTAAGAATTGAAACCTAACCTATCTGAGTCCATGCAGGCCTAATGGTTTCACCCACAATCATATGAGATTGTGTCATTGAGTGCAAATTCTTTGCATGCAAGTAATTTCTGTGTAGGTGTCTGTGTGTGGGAATGTTGTCTTTCTGCACCTGCTACTCCCACACAAAGTTATAAAATTGTTACATTTCAACCACTTTTACCTGTTGTGATTAAGTTCTAAGAAATAAGCTCCAATAATGAGCAAAACATTGTTTTATTATACTATAAGTCATTATGGCTGCATTGATTTAAAAGCCTAATGATGTGGTGGGTTCACCAGACCTGGGAACATTGGCTGAGTAACAAAAATATGAACACCCTACGAGAGTTAAATAAGCTTTCAAAGCAGCAGAGCAGAGGTTGGACTTACTGCCTTGCGCCTGAGGATGCAGTCTAATCGCCAGTGATTGCCCTCCACCACCGGCCGCTTCAGGAAGATCTCCGGACTCAGCCTGCACACAGACGGGCAATGCACTCGTATATTTACATTTACATGTATATTTATTAATTTGGCAGATGCTTTTATTCAAGGCCACTTACAGTACAGAGGTAGTATAATATTTAAGCTATAGAGCTGCAGCAGTTACAGCAATATAATAACATTGAAGTTATATAACTACAGTTACAATAGTATAACAATAGTATAACATTTAAGTTATGGTGCAGACGAGACCTTTGCTAGGAATTACAGGTGCATCAGTCAATACTAGTACTAGAGGATAGGAGTGGCTACAGTTTAAGCATTAGTCACGTATGGCAGGACGGGAGGTGATAGAAGAGAAGGTAGAGGAGGGAAGTGGAGAGGAAGGACGAGAAGGAAGTGTGGTAAGTGCATATTAGGTCATCATACTTCATATAGATATGTCAACTTGTGTAGCAATAGTTGGCCTATGGGTATGCGCATCAGGTGTGTAAGGTCATAGCCTCAGGAGAGGTCATGGAGTAAGTGCAGCACATCCACATACATATTATGCAAGAATATGTAATAATAACAAAACACCACCGCCTCCTCAAACACTGTGTCTGAATAATAATTTACAGTTTACAGTGTTTTGCATTTTGCTTGTGAGTGAAAGAGCTCGGAGCTCAGCGTTCATAGCAGTGAGAGATGTGCATTTAGAGTGCAGTGTGACAGAGGGCTGAGGGACAGTGATGTCTCTTCAGGTTTTGCTCATAAGGAAGTGCAGTAAACTCATAAAGCAGCACACAGGCCCATTTGTCATAAAGAGGACCGGGGCCTCTTTTATTTGCATACAGGGTATCCGTTTACTTTGACAGCTACTGTATGTCTTCACGGATATCCAATATCACACAATGTGCACGCACACACACACACACACACACACACACACACACACACACACACACACACACACACACACACACACACACACACACACACACACACACACATACACACACATACACACACACACACACACACACATACACCTGGATCACATGACATGGCCTATTTTGGGCTGGCTATTTTAGGGTGTGAAGATAATAGAATCCTATTCACTAAGTGATCAGCACTTCAACTGTGATCAAGCACCCCTCGGCTATTTATAATGGAATTACTAAGCCTACTGGTAACGTGTGCGTATAATAAAGTGAATTGTACTGCCTCAACAGTCCTTCTTACCACCAGTCAGTGATGAAGATCTCCTCTCTGGCCTCCTCCATAGCATTGGCTAGGTCCTCCATGTAGGTTTTCCCATTGACATACCTACAGTTTGAACAGGCAAACTGACTCAATATCAAGATACAGAGTAATGTGGCTTCTTATGTATATCTCTATAGTTAAAGGTGAGGTGATAACAAGAAGTCTGAAGTAAACTTGGAAGAGAGTGCAGAGACTGTGCAGAGCACTGCAGTGCATACTTTAATATGTAGAGACTCTGTGCAGAGTAGTAGTGTACAGTATACTTGAGTGCGCAGAGAATGTGTAGAGTAGTATAGTGTACACTTTAGTGTGGAGAAACTGTGCAGAGTACTACAGTGTATATAGTACTTTAGTTTAGTGTGTAGAGACTGTGTGTAGATTTGTATAGTGTCTACTTTAGTGTGAAGATACTATTACCATTTGGCTGGGATGTTCTCCTCCTCTCTGGCGAAAGACTCAAAGCGATGGTCCCTGAGGAAGGCCCTGCCGTGCTTCCGCGCAAAGTCCTCAATGGACTGCCCCCACCAGCGTGCAAGCCGGTAACTAGTACATTTAATCACCAGTGCCCTGAACCAGACAGAGAGAGAGAGAGCGAGAGAGAGAGAGAAAGAGAGAAAGAGAGAGAGAGAGAGAGAGTATGGGACCAAGTTATTATTGTAAAGGCGCAGATCATATGTTATGACATATCATTATCACCACTAATGGCATTGTTTATGAAATTGACCGAGGCGGTGTTACATGCCTCGCATGCTGAATGATACGGTATGCCTTACAGGAAGTGGTCACTGCCTTGAGCTAAAATGGCGGCAAAGAGGACACGCACCTGCTGAGGCTGTCGATCCGCACCCCGTGGCGCGTCTCCGTCTCCTTGGAGTCCATCTTGACCGTGAACTCCTTGTCAAACAGGAGCACAAAGGAGATGGCTCCAGTGTCCGGCTTCATGTACAGCAGGAAGGAGTCCTTCACCACCAGCCACCTAATAACAGAGAGAGGGTGGGAGAGAGACATCTTAGAGGGCAGGCATGCAGCCACCTCAACGATAACCCAAAGCAATCAGCGTCACTGTTGGCCATGCCAACGCGGCGTCTCGTCAGTGGCATCCCTTAAATGGCATCAAAATGACAGCCTGCGCCAGGGCCACGGAGGGGCCTATCAGCTGAGCCAGAGAGGCTGGATATCTGCCAGAGCTTCAAGGAGACAACCGGACTAATCATTGTATTCAGCGCGTCTCACTGCGGGTAATCTCTCTCTGGAGCCCCGGCTACGCTGTGTTCCATGCCATGTGGGAACAGACGACCGCTGACAGAGTTGAGAGAGATGATTGTGTTCAAAGGAGCTTTATCTGGCTTCTCTCAAAGTGGACATCTTCAGCCGTGGACTTCTTCCACTGTCTCTTGCATCCCTTGTGCTGCCTTTTTGGACGCTTGGTGTAATCCAGCGTGCAATCTATTTATAGCATGTGCCAACAACACGCTGGTTTATCTAAAGATGGCACACGAGAGGTTTCTGTGTCGCGCCACTGACCTTTTTGACCAGCGGTAGCCGACCTTGCCCTGACCGCAGCAGTTCATTCCTGGGATGCGATGCCCGCCAGACCTTTTCTGGATCATCCCCTCTCTGGAAGAGACCCGCAGAGATGACAGAGTAGTTTTACACCTCACAGACATGGCAAAGACGAATGCTCACAGATGTACGCTTAAGATTCACATACAAGGGAAAGACATATGCTCACAGATGTACGCTTAAGATTCACATTCAAGGCAAAGACATATGCTCACAGACACAGTTTAAGACTCAAATACAATGCAAAGACATATGCTCACAGACACACATTAAAGATTCACAGACAAGGCAAAGATGCATAATCACAGGCATACATTTCAGACTCATAGACAAGGCATAGACACACATGTAAGACAGCAAGCTTTTTGATATTTTAGTTTGATATTATTTTCCATGAAAGAGGATATGTGTAGTACATGTTTGAGGAATTAGATGCACCCATTTATGAACCTGCAATTGCGATGATAACAGTGAGTTCAGTCTCACACAGGATGCAGACATGCATAACTGCCAAGAAAAAGAAAGTGTCCTCACAAGCCTTTTGGTCCCAAGTCATGAATGAAGGACATCTGGCTCACATCGATAAACTCCATCTTTGATGAAGAAAAAAGCAGCCGATTAACACCATCAAAGAACCCAATTAAAAGCCAGCACTTCATTTTATCTTCGGAAAAGAAAATAATACTCAGGAGGGGGGAAAAAAAATCAAACACGGTCCTCGCGTAGAGAAAGTGACCCATGAGAAAGACTGCAGGAAACTGCTGGATATTGAGGTTATTTTTGATAACTACTGCCTGGGGAACAGATAACTGCTCCAGCCTCAGGCTCAAACCCTGCAACTCCTCTATCGTAGATAGGAAATACATCATTTAATTTCACAGGAATCAATCTTCAGTAAATTACAGTTTTGACTAAAATAGCACACCTCTCCTGTGTAGTCTATGGAGTGTCGTGTAAGGAGATAGGCTTACTGTGGCGTGGTACTTTCTGTACATGGCCATTCTCAGCAGCTTGTTCAGATAGTCTTCCAGTTGTCTCTGCCAAAAGATCAAATACGTATCAGTATTATTTGTCAGTGCCAGGGTTGTTGGTTGATATTATATTAATATTAGCCTAAAACAGGAGCTTAGAACTTTGGAGTGCTTTGCTGGTTTATGTGTGTGTGTGTGTGTGTGTGTGTGTGCGTTTGGGAACAGAGGGGGTGCTTTACAGTAAAGTAAGACAATGTAAGATTCTCAATGTACTGGGGAAGAAAGAAGCGAAGGACAACACTCTTCAGATTCTGAAGAGTGCTGTCCTTTGCTTCTTTCTTTCATTTATGGTTTACATGGGATTCAGCAGCCAGTTAAAAGACTTGGACTTATCAGAAGGCAGTAGTGTGAGAGCGTCTCCTCCACTTCACAATGTACTAGGGACCCATTAACTAAACTAAGTAACAAAGTTCATCTTGTGTGTATGTGTGTGTGTGTGTGTGTGTGTGTGTGTGTTTGTTTGTGTGCGTGTGCATGTGTGTGTGTGTGTGTGTGTGTGTGTGTGTGTGTGTGCATGTGTGTGTGTGTGTGTGTATGTGTGTGTGTGTGTGTGTGTGTGTGTGTGTGTGTGTGTGTGTGTGTGTGTGTGTTTGTGTAAAGAGCCTCTCACCCTCCGGCTGGACACCTGCTCCTCTCTGGCCAGGTCGTCCCCTCCTCGTGGCAGGTTGGGCATCTGCCTCGCCTCGCTCCTCCTGATGCTCTTCCTCCTCACCGTGTGACTGACAGAGAGGGAGAGAGGGAGAGAGAGAGAGAGAGAGAGAGAGAGGGAGAGAGAGAGAGAGAGAGGGAGAGAGAGAGAGAGAGAGAGAGAGAGAGGGAGAGAGAGAGAAGAGAAGTAGAAGGAATAAAGTGATTCACAATGCTGCAAGGTGCATTTTGAGTAGATGGTATGATTTAATGACCTATAAACCTAGCAGAACAAAAAAGGCTTCATTCTCTAAACTAACTATCAAAGCTGATCTGGCATGAGGTGTATCACTACATTTACTCAGGTATAAACCCCCAGAGCTTTTAAATGCATGAGCTGCTGTCACACTACATATAGATAACACACAGTGGTGAGTCATACAAGCTCTTCCTCTCCTATCCCTCTCTCATCTGGTCTCCTTTCTTCTCCCATCCTCTCCTCCCTTCCCCTCTCCTCCTCCCTCATCTCCCTCCCCTCTCCTCCTCTCCTCCCCACTCCTTTTATCTTGTCTTGTCTGGTCTCTCCTCTCCTCTCCTCTCTCCACAGTTCTCCTCTCCTCTTCTCCTCCCCTCTCCTTCCCTCCTCTCCTCTCCTTCCCTCCTCTCCTCTCCTCTCCTCTCCTCTCCTCTCCTCTCCTCTGGCCTCACCTGCGGGAGGGTAGGGGGATCCTCATGAGAGTCTTGTAGCGCAGCAACTCCCTGTGCAGCTCCATGAAGTGCTTCTCCTTCCGCTTCACCTCCCAGGTGAAGGTGCCATGCCGCAGCTCAATCTTAAACACCGCTGGCATCTAGAGAACAGGGTGGAGAGGGAGAGAAAGAGAGGTTGGAATTTTAGACAGACTACCTTTGGAGACAGCACAATCTTTTTATCCACCCACCTGCCTTGTGTCATACTAAGTGGATAAGTAGTATTACCATAATTGTGCAACTATAAGCCACAGCTTATACACTGATTCTGTGAACGGGCCCAGTTGATATGGCGTCAATATGATTTTATTCCTTTTACAGTAACTTGCATAAAACACTATCCTGCGGTTTATACACAATGCGGCTAACACACAGGAAATGACTCATATCTTCAGTGATTCCAAACATCAGAGAAAGATAGAGACTATGATAGAAATAAAAGAGAAAGAAAGAGAGAGAGAGAGAGAGAGAGAGACCAGTGACAGAGAGAGAGAGAGGGCTAACACACAGGAAATTACTCATATCTTCAGTGATTCCAAACATCAGAGAAAGATAGAGACTATGATAGAAATAAAAGATAAAGAAAGAGAGAGAGATAGAGAGAGAGAGATAAAGACCAGTGACAGAGAGAGAGAGAGAGAGAGAGAGAGAGAGAGAGAGAGAGAGAGAGAGAGAGAGATTCCTCCGCCAGACGGGTGTCCTCCCCTCACCTTGGAGTTGCCCCTCTGGGTGAAGCGGTCGTGTGCGGCGGCGGTGCGCTCCACCTCCAGGATCTTGGCGGTGATGGGCGTGGCCACCAGGTAGATCTTGGCCTCGGTCTCCTTGAAGCCCACGGTCTGGTACACGGCTGAGAAGGGGATGCAGGAGTCTCCTGCGGATCACAGTCAACACCACAGCACGGCCCACACGTAAGCACTGGGCCCCACACGCAGGTATGCAAACAGGCTTGTAGTGGGTGAGGGTGTGTGTGTTTGTGTGTGTGTGTGTGTGTGTGTTTGTGTGTTTATGTTTGTGTGTGTGTGCGTGTGTGTGTGTGTGTGTGTGTGTGTGTGTGTGTGTGTGTGTGGGTTGTGATCAACAGATACAGTTCGTTGTCTGTCGTTTCATGTTGTAATTGTGCTCTGGCTTTCTGGCTGGCCCAAATGTTATTTCCATTCAAAGAGTTTGTCCAAAGGGTTGATTTACGTAACCCAAGGACAGATAGTATTGCGGTCTGGTTGTTGTTGTTTCATGTCTTCAGCTACCATATCATGTTGCTGAAACAATTAGGGAACAAGATTACTTACCGGGTGGCGTAAGAATTTCAGGACATTAGAGACAAGGTTCCATTTCAGCCACAAAACTACAGTAGCACTCAATAGGTCATTTTCTTAAGTGGCCTTTGCCTAAATCCTACATAGTCTTGGGCCAAAATGTCTAGAAGTTTGAAGGACAAATTAAGAAAACAAACAAATAAACAAAAACAAAAACAAAAGCGCCCTCTGGAAGGATCCCTCCATCTGATATAAAAAAAGTCTTCCTTACCTGTGTGGGGTAAGTCAACCTCTTCCTCATCCCCGAAGTCCAGCTCTCGGGTGTCCAGGTTGTCCATGGTGTCACTCGCGTCCTCGCTGACCAGGTTCATGTTGCTTCTGGTGGGCTGGAGCTCCAGGGTCATCCTCAGCAGTCCGCTCCGTGGGCAGGGCACGCCTAGCGAGGGAGGGACACCACTCTGGGTTAATGAGTGACCGTGTGAGGGGCTAAACGTCTGACTGGAGGTCTGCCAGTTAGATGGATAATTAGATAGAGTCTTTATTGTCCCATAGGGATAATCATTTCCATATAGCCTTGTTGGAGAAGATTCTCTCATGCCAGTGTTCTGATGAAAGACAGGCGTGGTCATATAAATCGTCTTGACCAGGAGAGTGCTAGTGTCGGAAGTGTTGCGTATGTATGTGCACTGTCAGTCAGTCCTTCGCTACCGACACACACACACACACACACACACATCCACCCACAGTCACACAGCTGTTGTGATTTCACAACACTGTCAGGGAGGTCATATCTGGGTCATATCTCTTCATATCTCTGCACTATAATGTCCATGACTCACAAGCATATGCAACATTCCATAGAAAGTTATTTTGAGGTGTTTACAATTATAAATGCATGATACAACAAGTCCTGTTCTACAACATGACCTTGTGCTTGTATGACACATACATACATTTGAATCTATTACTGTATGTGCTGCACATCACATGTGTGTGTGTGTGAGAGAGAGAGCGAGAGAGAGAGAGAGAGAGAGAGACAAAAAGAGAGACTTTCAAAAATCCTTACTGAGGGGTTAAACCACAAATATCTTAATTACGATGTCTAATAATACAACTCTAAGCACATTTAAATAATGTTTACTGAATTGCTTCCAGAATATTTTCCAAAGTATTTTCGTACGACATTTGGCCACTGGAATCTCTGTGGACGTTGCATGTTTTGGGAAAATAATGTCACCCGTGCATTAAAAATAGCCGCAGGGTCACGTAGGCAGTTGACTGTGTGAAGATTCCGTCCTTCATTCTTTGTAAGCCATCAGCTATGCAGCTGTGCGGGGGACAGAGACAGACTCCTCCATGTCATTCTCACAATATTACATAAATGACAGAACATAACCCTGCATGGCATGGGAGGAAAGTGCACTGTGCTGATTCAGGCGTGGGAGGAAAGTGTACTATACTGATTCAGGCGTGGGAGGAGAGTGTACTATACTGATTTAGTTACTGACCGCTTGAACCCTAATTTAAATCACTAAGTCACCACAGCTAGTCACTGAGCTCTAATTTAAATGACGGGCAAACAGCAAAGTAACTCAATTTGCGTTGTGTGTGAACTAAAGCTACTGTATGGGGTATGGGAGCACTGTGCTGATCCACCAATGTATATCAGAACCTTGCTCATCACAATAAATGAGCTCATTTGACATGTCATTTAATTGACTTTAAATAGACAGCCCAGAGACTGTCAGGTGCAGAGAGAGCCATGTTGAGTGCAGATAAATGTGTGCTAACTGCACCCCCAATGGGCCGAGTCCAGCGCTAACCTCAGACCGGCCAATGCGGCCATCTGCCACAGATAGGGACCGTATGCAGGCCAGGATGTGTGCTTCTCAGGAAGTAGCTGAATGGGCTCCATAAAAGAGCCATAATACGGAGAGCCACGTCATCCGTGTCTGGCACCACCATCCTTACTCTGCATGATGATGACACACACACACACACACACACACACACACACATGCTCACACACACAGATGCTCACACATGCTCACACACACAAATTCACGCTTAAAACACTCCTTTGCTGTCACAGAAGCGGGACAACAGAGCTATAATAAAACAGCGTATCGCGTCTAGAACTTTTTATTGCTTCTTGCAAACAACCTTTTCAGGGATCAGAGACAGAGAGAGAAGCCGTCGTCACAGCCAGAATCACTACCACACAGTGCACCTGATGTACAGCCAATGACAGTGTCATTCAGAATGTCCAGACATCTTCCTATAAATCTCATCCAATGTAAAAGACCGTGGTGACTGTGAGCTTCTCCTTCAGCTAAACAAGGTTATGATTCTAGCGTTGCTAGAGAGTAGAATCACCGTCACACAACTCACTCTTCTGTCCACTGGGCTTCAGCTACAACACCTCAGCTGCCAACTTGTCTTTACAGTAAAGTACACAGCACCAAAATGTACCGTAGAACCATGAAGAATAAGCACATGGCCTGGGCAAAACTAAGACCACAGTTTACTGTAAAAGAGGCTTTGAAAAGATTTCTTGTTCTGTGACAGAACCCAA
Source organism: Sardina pilchardus (assembly GCF_963854185.1). Lineage (NCBI taxonomy): Eukaryota > Metazoa > Chordata > Actinopteri > Clupeiformes > Clupeidae > Sardina > Sardina pilchardus. Next base: position 15,085,529 of record NC_084995.1, on the reverse strand, counting down.
GCAAAACAGAAAAAAAATGTTGGTGGTTGTTTTGGCCGTGGATTTATCCATTATGTCACTCTTAGCTCCACCAGCGGCCAGCTCAAGAACCTTCTCTCTCCAACATGTCTGAACTGGTGGACAGAGTCTGTCTGAACCCTCCCCCATCTGTCTGGGACATCCACATATTTCTGTGGATGGAGAGTCTTCCTCTTTCTGTTCATACTTAGTTACAAATCATGTAAGCCTTCAGGCAAGAACCCAGAAGCTTCTGGGTTGTATAAAGCATCCGAAACACACACTTGAGTTAGGAGTGTGGGTTTGTGTTTCATGTTGCTAGATTGCCAAAGATGAATTTCCAGTGTATGTAAATTTAGTGGACAATAAAGTTTTTATCTATCTATCTATCTATCTATCTATGAATCTATCTATCTATCTATCTATCTGCATACCTACCTATCTATCTATCATCTACCTATCTCTACCTATCTATCTATCTATTCCACATTCATACTTAAGTGTCCTTCAGTATTTCTACTTCAAATGAGGAGAATGTAGGACCACACAGAGGCAGAGAGAGTTTTAGCCATTTCAGTCACGGTTTTATGGTGTGCCATGACTTTGGGGCTCCTGTTACTCCCAGTTTAGGGTGAGGTCAACCAGGAGAGGCCTAAGGGCGAGGAGAAGGCTGTTACTCACACACACACACACACACACACACGCACACACACACACACACACACACACACGCACACACACACACGCACGCACACACACACACACACACACACACACACACACACACTCTACTATGTCTTAACATTCAAAAAATACATCATGATACTCATACATCATACATACTGTAGCTGTTACTCACACACACACACTCCCCTATGTCTTCACAGTCACAAGATTCAGCATGTTTGCTTTAGCTGTTAGTCACACACTTTCATTGAACTATGTCTTCATTGAGAGGATCCATCTTGTATCTTTAAAGAACCGTGCAACAGAACCGTGCCCCCTCTGCTCCCGTTCCCCCCTCTGCTGTGGGGTTCAGGGGGACGGCGTTCCTGCACGCGATTGAAAAAACACTTTGACCTGAATCTCTCCGGGAACGCAACGCTGACAGCAAAGATAGAAGGAGGGTTTATTTTTGGGAGTGCACCATGTATGCGGCACATCCACAGTTCATGCAGGGACCGGCAGAGTTCTCAAATAGGCAACACACACACACACACACACACACACACACACACACACACACACACACAGCACACACCACACACGCCATGTATGAAGCCACGCTTATGTCATATGTCCGTATATATACACATAGCACATGAGAGAGCTGAGCTCTACTGAAGATCACTGGGTCAAAAGTTGAAGTTTCCTGTGTCAGCTCCTCGCCCCTCCAAAGACAACAGCAGAAGAGCCCATGCATCAACCTCCCATTGCCCAATGACTAACTGAGAAACGATACCCTAACACTTGTCACTATGATTCAGCAGAATGGTTAAGGCTAAGGAGTCTAGGGAGTGAGAGTACACCCCCCCCCCCCCCCCTCTTCCCTTCTCTGCTGTGTGTTGCTGTAGCCAGTATCAGCAGCACTCCAGCGTGAGAGAGGCCACTCCGGGCCAGTCCTGTGGGAGCCGCCGCTTCCTCTGTGCTGCGGGCCCCGTGGAGTATCAGCTCTCGCTTCCTACACACCAGTTCCTGCCAGCGCTCGCTCACTCGCCTCACTCGCTGTTGTCACGGGCAACGGTGGGAGGGGGCCCGGCAGTGTTTTGGCGGAGGACGGCCCGCTGTCGTCATCGCCGTTACGCAACAGGACAACGTGTCGGCGGCCGGCGAGGAGGCTACTGCGTGCGTCTTCACTCGTGCTCGGTGAAGGCTGCTATAGGACAACAAGGCAGTTCGCGTTTTAGCCGGTCACCAGGAACTGGTCACTGTGGTCACTGGTCACCCAACGGTCACCCAGCGGTCACAGGAACTGGTCCAAAGCTGTTTAAAGTGAGAGGACACCTGGCTGTGGATGACATGCATGTGGGCTTTCAGGATGGTCCCTGATGACCAGTGTTGACCTGTGTGTGTGCTGAAGAGAGTACGGTAACACTGGAACAACTGGACTTAATGAGGCCGCTGCTGTTTGTTCCTCTTGGTAATGAGGTGGTCAAATGCAGTGGGGGCCAGTGAAAATAACTGCAGCGAAACAGAGGCACACGCTGTTTCCATCAGCTAAACCTCCCAAAAAACTGGACTCTCCCGACCGTGAGAGCCAGCACATCCACAGAGCGACAGCTTATTGTTGGGGTGAAATATGACACACCATGACAACAAGTTCCATCACGCCTTAGCCAGCGTTTCACAACAACATACTGCTCGTCATCAGATGCAAAATCACTCAAAAATCTCACAGTCCTCACAGTCAGACCATAAGCTTTGAAATATGGCCAGTGAATTAAATAATGAATTCAACCATAATGCAAACACTTCTTGGTCTCACTTTAAACTTTAAGTTTTTTGACCCATGAAAACAGAGGGCTAAATGACTAAAAGACATAGTCATAGACATAGACAAACACAAGTCATAAATTCACACCTTGTTCAGCAAGATGCTTTTATATCGCATTAGGTAGTCGCTTTGGTACATTTCTCGAATCATCCTTCATATTTGCAACAGTAAGTGCATTTCTCAAACCAATTTAAATAGCAAAACACCATGGATTACCTACAGAAGCAAGTTTCTTGCTTAAAATCCTTAGTTCATCTCTCAAAACTAAATATCTGTGTCAATGAACATATCAGTGCCGGCAGAATGACAAGTTCTTGTGTCATTGTGTACGGATAAGAAAGTCAAATGGCTTAGTCATGTTGTCAATATCACAGTGTACTTTCGAGGGATGTTCTGATGTAAACTATTGCTAAGGTTTTGATGACAATTCTTGTAAATTGTAGATTACACCTTAGTGTATGTGGGAGTTTGATTGCAAGACACTGGTATGGACAAGATTCACATTTACGCTTTTACTGTTTTTTTGTTGTTGTTTTTTTTGTTACTGTAATTTGTTGACAGACCATGTCATTGCAATTTGCATGGGTGTACTAAAACATTTGGAACTTGTTCAAAGAAATGAGAAACTACCTTTTTGATGTGCACAAGTGACACAATGATGTGAAGATTGAACAGGTAGTTTTGAGAATTTCAATTCTGATCTGAGAAGTGTACTAAAGCCACTGAGAAAAACTGTAATAGTAGGCTGTGCTTACACGCTGTCATGCCTGTCCCTACTGTGCCTACCATGACAGGATTACATCTCTATCAACTTCTTATGAATGACTGATGCCCTACTGACAAGATTCACTGATGGCTTTAGCCAAGACTGAGGGTTTAGGCAAACCAGTTATGCATCACCTCGCTGAAGACTATGAAACACCACAACTTTCAGATTGAGCTGTCACTGAAAACAATCAGTGACAATGTTATATTCTTTATAAGACAATGTTCATCTCCCATACAAACATATTGTATGAAATCAAGTCTTCTCCCTTTACATGTTAGTTCACATTCATGCCATTATCTTTAAAAAAAAGTTTTACAATGAAATGTGTTCCTACACAAAAAATAGTTTACAGTCTCTCTTTTTCTCTCTCAAAGCCAGCCATGTAATTGATACACAAAGCTAGCGTGAGCGGAAGTGCATAACACAACAGTCGTACCAAAACAAGAAGATGCAGGAAAAAAGAAGCAACTGGATTTGCGGTGTGGCCGGAGAACAGCTGTGATAACAGGAGCCAAGGCCGGAGACCCCGGCTGTGCCCGGGAGCCCTACTGAGGGCCTCCGCACGTCTACATGTCCAGCCCGGGGCCGGGAGAGGCTCCGGCACATTCCAGCGCTGACACAAAAGCCCCTCACACGGACGTGACACAAGATAGAACAAGAGACAAGACGCGCCGGCACCAACCAAACACCGCGCCGGCGTCTCAAAAAACATCCACAGCTACAGCTCAGTGTGTGTTGAGACACACACACACAGTTCTTGGTCCGCCATACAATGGAAACACATAGAAACACCTACACACACACACACACACACACACACACACAAATACACAGAGTCCCTAACATACAAGCACATTTGAGCACATACTGAGCACCACAAAGAACTTTTCAGTGAGCCAAAGGTTATGTACGTCAAGCCCTCAACAAGTGCCCAACACTTCCCCTCCCATGAGAGCACAGAAACCCTGAGTGGCCCAGTGCCGACAGAGACAGAAGTAGACAAGTGGACGAGACAAGTTACCCAGAGAAACACTTCATCAACCTGCTGCGCCGGCAGACGTGGCTCCTCCATTGGTGACGCCTCGGAGTAATCCAGCTGTTGCCTAATGCCCACGTAAAGGAGTGAAACAAACGCACGCTCGCACTCACTCACACACACATACACACTTGCCCCAACTCTTCTCCCTGTGCTCAACTCCACTCCCAGACTGGGCGGTGGAAAGATCGCGCGCAGGCCAATGCCTCCGAGGGGGGAGGAGTCTGGGAGGCGGCTCTGGTCCCGGCCATCCTGAACTCTCCACCAATCAGCTTTCACGCAAGTGCACAATCATTCCAGGAGTGTCTTCAGCTACAGAGGCCAAAGTGTACAGTATGTGTGTGTGTGTGTGTGTGTGTGTGTGCTTGTGTGTATGTGTGTGTATATGTATGTACTGTATGCACTGTATGTATACAACACAAGCATAAAAAGAGCTATTATGCACAAAGAATCAGCAAACATTTCACTAGCTGAACACATCATGACATTTAATCCTAACATGCAATACACTCTCTTCTTCCTTTTGTTAATGTTTAGTCAACAAAGGAAGTTTGTATATTTTTTGAGAAAAATGCAGTGAAAAGCTGTTATCTCCCCAAACAATAACAGAGAGCAGGAATTTAACCAACAGTCTGACTCTGAACACAAACATCTGTTCAAACCGCTCTCGGGTCTCGTGTAGTATGATAACTGCTGCTGGAGTTCATAGAAGGAAATGAAACGTTTCCTCCTCTTCAACTTGGCTACGTGTGGTCTGTGCCACCACTATGAGATAGCTAGACGAGTGTATGTCTTTTATTCATGCAGGCTACTTTCTATCAGGGATGAATACTGTATGTACTTCCATCCAAAACAAGGCAGACAACATGAGAACGAGCCGAGGATTAGTGAGTTGCAGTTGCCAGGGGGAAATAACAAAGATGGAATTTAACCTTTGATTTGATACTTGTGTTTCTGTTGGGTCTCACACTTTTGAATGGACTATTCGGTTAAAGCTTAACCTAGTTCATTATGTTCCTTATAATTAATACAAAGCCTTGTGAATTCATCCTTTCATTGGAGACTAATCTGGTTCTTACAGTTTTTCTCTATTTGATATTTCTGTTTCGGTAACTGGTGTGTAGATGGTAAATCATGTGCTGATGATAGAATGTTCTTAATGTCCTTGATTCTTAATTAACTCATTGCATTGACCAAGTCATGTGTGTGTGTGCAGAGGAGGTCCAGCAGTCAAAAGGAACGGAACTCGCACACCACTATAGCTGATGCAAAAGAATACGTTTTTATTGTATGAAAAAGTGCTACCCAAAAAGTGTGTGCAAAAAACACACTTGTGCAAAACGCAAAACGCACAGTGCATCTGAGGATGGTCTGAATAGGACCGAAAACGTTTTGCACGCACTTTTTGGGTAGCACTTCTTCATACAATAAAAACGTAAAAACGTATTTTTTGCATCGGCTATAGTGGTGTGCGAGTTCCGTTCCTTTTGACTACTGGATGTACTACTTTTGGAAGTGACGCACCCATCAGGACTGGAGTTACTGGCGCGACACCCTTCCTGTTTTACCTGTGCAGAGGAGGTGAAATGATACAATGATCCGCTGATATTATGATACGATGTGAGGTATAAATGTGTGTGCGAGAAACAACTCATTGTCTCTTGGGTGCCCAGACTTGGCCTCTGTATCCCGATTGGCTGATGCACATGAGCCTGATGCATATGCAGATATGAATAAACTACTAACGAGAAAGACAAAACCTTATTTCAGACTCAGTATGTATAGCTCTTTAAGCTAAATGTCTTCCACACAATCACTATAGGGTTCAAAGGTTAAATGATATCGTTGATTTCTGTAGACTTGGGTTAATGGTCTACACATCACTGGGACGTGTAGTCTTCTCCACAGCGCTGGGAACAGATGCCGTGCTGCGAGACGGAGGGGAAAGCAAATAACAGCCTTCAACACAGACACTGGGCAGAGGAGCACCTAGAGAGACCATCCATCATTCTGATTTTTCAATTTTACGCTGCACTCGGTGCGATGCCCCTCAACTGGAGCTGCGGTAATAATTACCCCACAGGGGAACGACTGGCAGAGAAATGCATCAGTACTCCTCCTCCCATCTCACAGACCTCAACAACATCTCCCATCACAGCCCTTAGCTCACTGCAGCAGGACCTACCCGCCTGAGAGTCCTCGACTACGCCGGGGGGGGGGGGGAGAGAGAGAGAGAAGGACAGAGGGAGAGAGAGAGAGAGAGAGAGAGAGAGAGAGAGGAGGAGAGACAGAGGGAGAGAGAAAGTGTGTGAGAGAGACCAAGTGGCACATAGACTGATATAAATATCCTAAAGATTATACAGCGAATTCTTTAGGCATGCAAGTACAGTACATGGCTAAACAACAAGTCCATTAAGAGAGGGAGTGCAGAGGAAGGACTGTGAGTAGATACTCTCTGTAGTCAGAGATATGGAAAGAAAGGTTAAGCTAACAAAAACTGCACGCCAGATCAGATAGCTACAATAGCCTAAATACATGTGTACACACACACACACACACACACACACACACACTGTACACACACACACAAACACTATGTTTCGAGAATAGCCAAGGTTGCATTCTTTGTAAACCAGCCTCCCCATGCTGTGGCATTAATCTAATTACAAATAGATTGTAAATGAAGTTGGCCCTCTATATTAACAGGCATGTTACAGTATTATAGGTCTAAAAAAGCAAACACACTAGCCAGAAGACAAGACAGTCACAGCACTACAGTCCAGTCAGGCCTGGCCAGCACTCTTTCAGCTCCATTCTATCCCTGACACAGCCAATTTGTCCATCGTAATACTGACTTGGACATTTTCTCAGATGTCAGAGGAAGGAAATCTGAGCTAAACGCACTCAGCTGACCTTGGCCATATCGTCACAGCCTGATATAATGTCTGAACCGACTAGAAAATATATTAGCCGCATATCCTCACAGCCTGATTTAATGCCAAAGTGACTAGAAAAGACATTAGCTGGATGGAGCTGACTGAGACACAGCCCATTATAGGTCTATCACTCCAGCTGCCCAGTGAATCCAGAGAAGCGGATGATGATTGCTCATGTCCTTACAGACAGGGTAAATAAATGACCTTTAGTGCTACGATTTAGCACATGTAATGTCAATATACAGACAGAGACTCGTGTCATTGGTGTTGACTGTGTAAACACACGTGTCCAGCTCCTCTGCGCTTATCGTTTGCTCTGAAATCATAAAGCGGCGAATGCTCAGAGAGCTGAATGGCAACGTAGTGATCACTACGGGAAGCACCATGTTCCTGTCATATTTTGCTACGCAAATGTGATGATGTATGGAGAGTGGGTTATAAATATGGTGTCCCTTCTCTTTCACACATCATCAGACCAGCAGGACTCCGAAGAGAAGAGAAAAGAGAGAGTCCTATCAATAGTAATGTCACCAAAACAAGACACAACAGGCAACAATTGAGACTGTGTTCTCCCGTCTGTGTTGTTGCAGAGGAAAGAGAACCCTCCAACATGTCATTCAGACACAGCAGTTACTTACATAAGTACCACATAAGTGATACTTTAACAAAGAGAAAAGTGATCGTTCCTATACAAAGATGCAAAGAGTCAGAATGAGTTAATACACATGCAGAAATCAACTAGTGTCTGAGGAACTGAGTAGATTTACTGTAAGAGATTCATAGCAAGTGAGCTTACAACAGACCAACCATGGTGCAATTTCTCCCTCTTGTGGACAAAACAGGTACTATGTTTTTATAGAGAAACAGCATTTGAAAGTCCCTTTTACTTGAACAGATTGTAATCTATTATCTGTTTGCTGTCTGTTTCCGCTGATGATAATAAAAAATACAGTCACAGAAAAATACAGTAGGATATTGCTCTCTCTCTCTCTGTATCTAATACTTGCTAATCAGTGAACTGTAGGTTAGTGTCACCTGTGATTTTGAAGTAAACACAGTAAACAACTTCATAACCTACATTTACTTCTGAACCATCTGATCTCAAGCAATAAAAATGAACTTCGAACTTTGAACAGCACCATTGTCAGACTGTTAACTCAAAGTTAGTCAGTCAATATAAATGTGTATATGATCAGTGATTACAATGAGCCAGCAATCTGTCCTAATGTTAGAAAATGTAATTCAAACCCTCGTTTTTGCTGGACTTTTCTCAAAAACAGCAAACATTTGTTCAACACAACATGTCCATTCTACAAAACAACAACTACAAAAAAGAAACCATTATTCAATGTTGACAGTAATTAGTCATTTAGTAAGCCCATTTGTACCTTGAGCGGCAAGAAAGACAGACAGTCAGAAAGAGAGACAGAAAGGAAGGAAGGAAGGAATAGAATGAAAAATGAAAGAATGAAAGAAAGAGAGAAAAAAGAAAGAACATGAAAATAAAAGCAAGAAAACAAGAGTAAAAACAAAGAAGCAGAATTACCTTCACCTAATCCTTGGTGTGGCGATCTGTACGGACTTCGTGCTCGTTCAACATGTGCTAGTCCTGGTCAAGGCATGGCATAATAGCATTTACAACCTATTTGCAGCATGAATCACCCAAGCAGGGCAATAAATTTGGGTGGCGCTGTGCGTACGAGCAGAACTGGGCATGTAATATTGAAATGTCCAGGGCCAGCTGAACTAAAGCCACACAGTGTGACTGGACAATTCCACATAGTGTAGTGTGACTCTGGACATTCATCTCACTGGCTCATTTCTATTGTTTTAGCCAGCCATTGGCCAACTGTTACTACACAAGTTGACATATTGTATCTATATGAAGCATAATGACCTAATATGCCCTTTCCACGCTCCTCCCTCTCTTCCCTACCCTACCTCCTTCCTCTCCTCTTTCCTCCTCTACTGTACAGTACCTCCTCTTCAACCACCTACTCTTCTCCTTATACCATTCTTGACTAGTACTTAAACTGTAGGCACTTCTATCCTCTAGCACTAATATTGACAGATGCAGTGGTAATTCCTAGCTAAGATTTCATCTGCACTGTAGCTTAAATGTTATTCTGTTGCTGTAACTGTAGCTATGTGGCTTGAATGGTGTTATGTTGCAGTAACTCTGCCAAATGAATGAATGTAAATGAATGTTCAAAGATAAGCACCTGTACACATGTAGGGTTTAAGATAGTTCCACTAGAAAAGTCACTGGAAAGGTTCTTACACTAATGAGCACCTGTACACATGCAGGGGTGAAGATAGTTCCACTGGATAAGTCAATGGAAAGGTTCTTACACTAATGAGCACCTGTACACATGCAGGGGTGAAGATAGTTCCACTGGATAAGTCAATGGAAAGGTTCTTAATGAGCACCTGTACACATGCAGGGGTGAAGATAGTTCCACTGGATAAGTCAATGGAAAGGTTCTTAATGAGCACCTGTACACATGCAGGGGTTAAGATAGTTCCACTGGATAAGTCCATGGAAAGGTTCTTAATGTGCACCTGTACACATACATAACCATGTGACACATGGGTGGGCTTTAGGATCCACTGGATAAGTCACTGGAAAAGTTCTTACACTCCTTGGGTGCATATAGAACCATGCAGGCTTTACAGAACCAACAGGTATTCCTTTGAATGGTCTAAAGAATATGAAGAAGCAAGCAACAGATACACATTTCGTTCTAAAGAGCACTATTTTTCTAAGAGTGAAATAAGCACCTGTACACATGTATAACCGTGTGACACATGATTGGGGTTTATGATGGTTCCACTTGATAAATCACTGGAGAGGTTCTTACAGTAATCGTGGTGGAGAGGTACTGTATGCTGCTAGTTACACTCTAAAGAATATGGCTGACCTCAGTGTCACGTCTTCACTATGCCCATGGACATGTGTGCCATGCCACTTTTGGCATAATAACAAGAACATGGGAAAAGTGTTGAAATGGAAATGTTCATTCATTCAAATTTTGGAGTAGGCAACCCCTACAACATCAAACTGTCTTCATATACCAATTCAAAGATTGCTGCAGGATATTTGTTGGTTAGACATTGAGAGTTGCTCACATTGATCGCCACTAGGTGAAGCTCGTAGACTATTCAATATTTTGAAATAGGTGAGATAGATAGTCATGCTTGGCCACATGGCAAAAACAAACCTCTATGAGCTTACAGACTTAAGACTTTTACCATGTAATTGATCAATGCAGAAGAACTAGGCTTCAGTCAATCACTTTTTTTCTGGGTAGGGTCAGAGAGAGCGAGAGAGATAGAAAGAGAGTATCAACCACTTGGAACACTATCTCCATCTCACCTTTACGCATCACTTAAATACCTGATAGGCCTGTGCCATCAGGACGTGCGCGATCAACACTTCAGTATCCTGACAATCCAAGACAAGGCAAGAGCCCCCACAACAGGGGTCCCACAGTATGTGCTCCAGTTCAAGCGTTTCAATGGCTTTGTGGCAAGTTAGATTGCAACTTTGAGGAGGTGTGCGCGATTTATGAGCAGGATATGAAATGTCAAAATATGTGTCGGTGGCTACTACTGTCCCATGGGTTAAGAGATTACAAGCAGCCGCCGGCATGACGGTCATTCAAATCTGCGGAGTGGCGCACACAGTGTCTGGCGTTCACAGTTGATACCGATGTCTTACCACCATGCACACCTGGACAAATGGTTCAAATTGTTCATTTAATTGTAGCTGGGATGATGACAACGCGACTTTCTGGAGCGGTGAGCATCCAATAAACAATTTCCCTGTTCCAATTTTGACCGCAATTTCTATCATATGCTCTTTTTTATTTCTCGTCGGGGTATCGGGGAATTTAATGACAATTTTGATGGTCGCCAAATACAAGGACATGCGTACGACCACTAACCTGTACCTGTCTAGCATGGCATTGTCGGATCTTCTGATATTCTTTTGTATGCCTTTGGACTTATACAGAGTCTGGAGATACCGTCCCTGGTATTTCGGGGACCTCCTCTGCAAATTGTTTCAGTTTATCAGCGAGGGTTGTACATATTCAACCATCCTGAACATCACCGCCCTGAGCGTGGAGAGGTACTTCGCGATTTGCTTTCCCCTCAGGGCCAAAGTTGTGGTCACCAAAGGGCGCGTTCGGGGAGTTATTCTGATTCTTTGGGCAGTATCATTTTTGAGCGCTGGACCGGTGTTTGTCTTGGTGGGAGTTGAACATGAGAATGGAACTAATATTTGGATTACAAGCGAATGCACTACGACGAAGCACGCTATGCAATCTGGACTTTTTACCATCATGGTGTGGGTATCGAGCATTTTCTTTTTCTTGCCCGTGTTTTGTCTCACTATTTTATACAGTCTTATAGGACGGACACTCTGGAGGAGACCAAATATTTCTAGTCGGGATAAAAGCAACAAGCAGACTGTGAAAATGTTAGGTAAGTTCCTAACTTTCATGTCTAATAACAAATGTATCGGAAGAGAAACATATTGTTGTTTATGCATGTCTAATTTAACACAATACTGGCAAACCATAAGAAACCATAACCATAGTACATATGATTTGTTGACTACAGTACGCTAATGAGCGATGTTTCAATGTAAGATATGCGCAAATATCTGCGCATCTTGAAATACTGGAGAGATTTGGATAACATGAAATAATTCCCTGAAATATACCACTGTGTGTCATTTCACAAGATATTGTGGCATACTAAAGTGTAAAAAATAAATCCTCTCCGGGAATAAATGTCAGTGTGTAGTGTATCTCTGGAGAACACTGTAGGTTTCGCTGAAATTGGTGTCTGCGTAATTTCGTAATCAAAAGCTTGCTTTTTTAAGACTGACTTTTTACTTAATTTGTGCTTGCACTTAACTAAATGTTGTGTGTTTACAGTTGTGGTGGTGCTTGCCTTTGTACTTTGCTGGCTGCCTTTTCACGTGGTTCGTTACCTGATATCCAAGTCGTTCGAGACTGGGTCTCCGTTGATGGCCGTCATCACGCAGTACTGCAACCTCATCTCCGTCGTACTCTTTTATCTGAGCGCAGCCATCAACCCCATACTTTACAATATCATGTCAAAGAAGTACAGAGTTGCAGCATGCACTCTCTTCGGCCTTAAGAAGACGCCAAGGAGAACAGCGTCCTCAGTCAAGGACGAAAGTTCACCCGGATTTACTGAATCAAGCGCCAGCGTGTGACTGGACTGTTAAACTAGAGTGACATTCATCTTTGCACATGGTAAAGTCATGCTTGTGCGCATGTCCTTGTGTTTCTTTATCGGATATGCTGGAAGAATAAGAATATGGCAGACACCTGTCCTACCTCACCAATTGTTTTTTAATACCATCACATCTATTTATTTAATAAATAAATGAATGAATTCATTTTGATTAAAGAAGAGATGGGTATGCTATTCTCTCTCTCTCTCTCTCTCTCTCTCTCTCTCTATGTCTGTCTCTCTCTCTCTCTCTCTCTCTGTCTCTCTCTCTGTGTGTGTGTGTGTGTGTGTGTGTGTGTGTGTGAGATTCCACATTGCCTTAAAAGATAACCTTTCTGGCTGGAGGACAAAACGAGCACTGTAGATACAGCCCTGTGTTCTCCTGCATACTGACTCAGAGGTGCAGAGACACACGTTACTTTGAACCGTCTGTTCAAATGGCATCCTGCTTGTAAAACCATTTCTGCTTTCTCTGTGCGGCGCCTTTTACCAAAACATAATATGTTTGCACTGGATGTTAAGGACTCAAATATACATGTGAGAACTGAGAAGAGATAACATGTGAATGGAAAATAACTTGGAGAGATAACTCAGAAGGTCTGATGAGACAGAGACAGAGTTATGATAGTTGTGGCTACTGGTCACAGGAATGTTTACTTTTTTTTGGTCAAGTGTGGCACATTGATGTTGACAACATGTGCCTGGAAAAAATGCTAAATGTTTCAAATTATTGCTTTTGGTCTGACATACAAGCACTCAGATTACAGTAACTGTGTGTGTGTGTGTGTGTGTGTGTGTGTGTGTGTGTGTGTGTGTGTGTTTGTTTTGTGTGTGTGTGTGCGTGCGCGCATGTGTGTCTGTGTCATTTAAGGATGGTGCCAGACACTGTACTGAGTGTGTGTGCGTGTGTACGTGCGTGCTTGGTGTGTGTGTGTGTGTGCTTGTTTACAAAGAATATTGATCAGCTTGGAAAATAACAAAATATCCACACGTCTGCTGAATGTATTTATTTTCGCAAGGACTGTGTTTTGGTGAACAGCTGTAAAAACAATGTCTACTGATTACAAAAATGACATGATTGTAAATGTAACGATGTTGATATGTACAGATAAATATATGTGTGTGATGATATTGTGAATGTGCAGTAAACTTGTCCACAAGTGACCCAGTGCTGTCTGCAGTTACACAATGACTGTGGGGTGATGGGAATATGTGACACTTGGATCATTTCTAGGAATGGTTGCAAAGAATTCATTAAGGTGCAACAAGGTCACCATTAAGGGCTCAACGAGCCCCGAAGGAAGGTGTCCGTAAATCACAAAGCCTCTTGCGGGAGCGTGGAGGAGGGGGGGGAGGGGAGGGGAGCTCTAAATCAGGTCTCGCAGGCGTTGAGCTCGGAGAGGAGAAGAAACATGGTCCTGTCTGTGAAAAGGCCAGACCTGGCAAATCCCCCCCCGCAAGTCATCGTTAGTCTTCCCCCAAGGCTGTGAAATGTGGCAGCAGCAGGTTTTCTAACTGAAGTAACTGCCACTCAAAGAGGACAGAGAAGAGTAGAGGAATGAGAGGAGTGAGAAAAAGATTGGGAATCGAACCAGACTTACACACTATCTGCATTCAAACTAAATACAATGGTAGAAAAATAGTGGTTTATTAAAATTCAGAAAACCTTCGTCATCTCAACATTAGATTTGAGGCTAAACGGGATGGCTGGGTGGTATAAGGTGGTTGTTTTACTAAACTAGATGGTGGGCAGACATAAGGGGCTAATTTGACTAAACTGGATGGTGAGCTGGTATAAGGAGGTTGTTTCACTAGACTGGATGACGGGCCGGTAAAAGGTGGTCGTTGGTTTCATTTGCACTGATTCAGTCTCAGGTTACCACTGTGAGGATGCTGATACACTTTTCACATCACAAAATCTATTAGAGATGCTAATAGGGCTATCACAGTCTGTAGCCTGAAGATGACTTTTGTTGTGTGTGTGAATAAAACATTTTTGAATCACACCGCTGCGCAGTCTGCCCTACCAAACAGATAATTATTGGTTAGGGAGTTGAATGAAGATGTACTGCATATTCTATAATAATAATATAATAATATCTGCACTGAAGGAGAAATTGCAGCATAATTGTGCAATACAAATACACATTATTTAACTTCATTTCATGTGAGTGTGTCAGAACAGATGAGGTCAAGATTACATGAGGCAATCATTTCTGTCATTCATTTTATGAAGGTGCTTTTATATGGGTTAGAATAGATTATCTAACCCATCGGAGAGATCTAACTCTTTTCTTTCCTTTTAGGCCGACTCTTCTTGTGTGTGTTAGTATGGAGTTTTCTCTGCCGTTAACAAGTGTAAACACTCAAAAGTGGGCCCCTCAATGAAACATCTCATAATAACTTTAAATATGGGCTAGAATGGGGACTAACATACACACACACACACACACACACACACACACACATACTCACACACACACACACACACACCCAAGGGATATGCCCTTGTCCTCTGTACCGAGGCTCATCTCAGCCTACCCTATCTGAGCTGGTGTGTCTCCAAATGTCTCCAAATGCCTTCGTCAGAGTCCATCATGTGCTGAAGTGGAGGGGCCAACTCCAGCAGCTGCTGGTGACAGCTTCCTCCTTGGCATCTCTGCGGCCGCCCGGTGTCAGAGCCATGCGGTTCCCAGTGCCGCTTCACGTGGGTGCTTTTGACTGCGTTTCCATGGCGACCACAGACTCACTGATTGCCTTGGATGACCCTGATTTGTGTCAGTGTCTGACAGCACGCGATGGGGAGAAGAGAGGAGGAGTGGAGAAGAGAGAGGGGAAGAGAGGAGGGGAGGGGAGAGGAGAAAGAAAGAGGTGAAGAGAGCGGAAGGGAGGAAAAGAGAGGAGAGGAGAGGGACAGAGGGGAGAGGGTCAGTGTCCACTCAAACTGCGTGTCTGGGGATGTGTGGTGGTTAGCTTAGCTGAATAGATTATTAAATGGGGTTGGACTCAGAGTCAGCCATGACAGTCAGTTGTGTGCTGTTAATTAGCTCAGTGCTGTGGCAATATAGTACCTTTAGTCAAAGTATAAATATCCGCACACTGTCTTTCATGGTCCCAGTTTAATGGCAAGTACAAGGTTCCTCCTACTCAGATCTTCGTTAGGTACTTGACGAAGACCTGAGTGGTCGAAACGTTGTACTTGCCATTAAACCGGGAGCATGTAAGACAGTGTGCCGATATTTTTCCTTTGACTACGTTTGTGCCCATATCCAGCACCTGTCGCAATTATATACTGTAGATGTGCGTACATTCCTATACCTCAACATACTGTAGTACCTTTACCCATCAGATCTGGTGGGAGCACCCCACAGGGAGGAACCAGATGGAGGGGGGCATGGCTTTGTGTTGACTTAAGGCACCTTCAGCTACGACCATGCACCCATCCATTCAGTCCAATTGAGGAATACTAACACTGCCACATATACTTACTTACATCTGATAGGATGGATGTTGTGACCTCTAAATAATTTGACACATATCCATATAACACACTTGGTAAAAATGAATTTGAGTTTTTACATGATGTGGTTCATTCCTAACATTTCATTCCTGTATTAATATTACAGTTACGTAACATTTAAGCTTAGACAATAAAACACATTTTGGGGTAGTCCAACAGCCAAACAAAATCCATTACTCAAACGCCTAAAACAGTCATGAATAATAATGTGGGTTGGGCCTCAGCAACACATTTTCCCTGCCGTTTCTTTCATCGGGGTTTATCACAATGGACATCAGTGATCCATGCATCTGAATTCTGCATCAACACTGTGAACGGCAATGATGTTGCCCCAGCCCCGTGGTAATCATAGGAATCGTTTGTTGTTTTTTATGCCGACTGTGACAATAGCTGGCAATCATTTGAAACACCTTTCTATAACGAAATATTATCATGCTGTGTTATCTTTATTCTCAAAACAAATGTGTTGAAAATAACACAGCTTGAGTTGTTTTTAAGCATATAAACATGTCCAGTTAGGGACAACACACTCTGCTCCTGGTTAGAGTTTGTGTTATTATACCATAAAATGATGGCTTCAAATTCATTTTGATACCATACCTCATAACCCATTTGGCTTTACAATAAAGAGAACAAAGTCTCTGACATGAAAGGTCAGCCTCTATAAGCCTGCACCTCACATTATGGACTCATCCGAAGTGTCTGAATTGACTGCACAAAACCAACCCTTTGATATCAGAAGCTGTTTGATGTTTAGAGTAGAATTTCAGCACACAGTGTTGTGGCGTGTAGCCTACCATAACCATGTATGAAAACACAATTTTGTTATCATAATGTAAAAGCATGGTGCATACCATTAAAGCAAAAGCTGTGATGAGATGGCACACGGAAATGGGTTGGAAAGATAGAAACTATTGCAATTGCATGACTATTGTTGCAGGGACGTTTCTGAAACATTTCATTCACAAGACACAACAAAACAACCATTTCCCTCAGCTCTGCTTGCGTGCTTGACTTCACACTGTGTATGTGACATGAATGTTCATGAATACTTGCTCTATTCTGTATTGAATGTTTTTAACTATTTAGCCAGTTGTTGAAGGAGGAATTCGTCAACACTTGGGGATTCAATACGGACCTGTGAGCACTAGTTTATCTTATTCCCAATACTTTTTTAAACAACAGCTAAATACAGTCTGCTGTAGCTACGACATAGACCTCTCCGTGCAACACAGTCAGTTACATAGACCTCTCTGTGGAACACAGTCTGCTGTAGCTAGAACAAAGACCTCTTCGTGGAACACAATCTGCTATAGCTAGAACATAGATCTCTCTGTGGAACACAGTCTGCTGTAGCTAGAACAAAGACCTCTTCGTGGAACACAGTCTGCTGTAGCTAGCACATAGACCTCTTCGTGGAACACAGTCTGCTGTAGCTAGCACATAGACCTCTTCGTGGAACACAGTCTGCTATAGCTAGAACATAGATCTCTCTGTGGTATCTGGGCACGAAAGAGACACCAACGGCTTGTCTGAAGGATGTTGAAAGTTTAGTCCCAACTCAGGGCACTTAGAACAGTGTGTGTGCTGTTCAGTGGGCATTGGTGGCACGTCTCTCTTCGTGCCCTTTGCCTGACTTCACCCTCATCAGCATACAAACTAAACTAGGCAGCAGATGGTGAGGAGAGAGAATTGCGCTCTAACTAAGAGAGCATTTCACCAGGAGTACATGCATTTCACGGATAGTACACAACACTGCCAATATTGTCTTCTTTACCAAATTGTCACCAAGCAATTGTTTATGGCTCCCATTATGCGAAGCCATGACTTGCGAAAACAACATACAGTACATGAGTTTCTTCCAAATCAGAAAAAATTAAAACATTTATTGGGCATAAATATATTACATATAAGCTACAGGTACTGATAAGTCTTACATACATTGGGTAGTATTTGCAAAAATCTATACATTAAAATTGATATGGCAGTTTCTTTTACATAATGCTTATGAAATTGTCTAACATTTACAATACAAGAAGAAATGTATGACTCTTAAAAATTGTAGACCATGGAAAGCTTGGAATGTTTCTCATTTTTTTCGAACTTTGAGGTATAAAATACATTGTTTTGGAAAATAGTTCAAAACATTTGCTCTATACATTTACCAGGGAGCATTTTAGGAGTTTGGGAGAACTCTTCAGCAAACTACATTAAAAATCAATGCTTTTGCATTCAAACAAAAAAAACAATGGTATAAAAATAGTAACAAAGTTGTTTGGGTAAAAAAAAAAAGTTAGGTCTCTGAAAACCATTTGCTTAAAATTCTAAGGACTTTGTTCATCTTAACATATAATTTGATGAAGACACAGACCTTATAGATAAACAAAAATAAATTGAGATGAATGCCAACACCAATAATGATATTACGTTTAAAGAACTTTTAGACATTATTGGATTTGTCTGACTTCCTATTTGTTAAAGCCATCTCCCTCCTGCTTTTTAAAAAAGGTTGCAGCCTGCAACTTGATTTCATAGGGACATAATCACTTGAAATAACTGAAATTTGATCACAATAAAGTTTATGAAGACTAATATTTCGCTTTTTAAAAAGTGCTTCATTTCTGTTAGTTGACATATAATATCTCTATATAACTCTATATATCATTCCATAGCAAAATACTGGATGTGTTCCCTACTGAGCTATGATGCATGGAAAAAGAGTACTTGCTCAAAACAGTCTGATTGGATCTCTGACCCCTCAGAGTGAAATTGTACACAGAACTCCACCTCAATAAGGGGCTACACAAATAAATGGCACAATTTTCTCTACAAAAAGAAAAAAAGGTGTAATCACAGATCAAGTTTACATTTTCCTCTTTCAAGATAATAATGCTCTATAGTCACAAAGGATTTGTCACACAACCCTTTAAATAAACAGCAGACAAAGAAAGAGAAGTAAGGTGGACAGGTCTCAGCTTTGGCAAACGGTATATCATAAGCTTCAGAACACTATTAAGCCATACCAAAGTGTAGCGAATTATATCCCATTACAGAACACCATAACCTGGTTAAACATTTGCTACAAACTCTCTATGCAAATACAATGGGCTGAAAGTACAGCTCTTCTCTGAAAAGTGATGAATAGGCATTCGGTTATATGTAAATGTAAATGTCATCAGCATGTTGCTTGCTACATGTACCAAATTATGGAAAGAGTCATCAAAGAGTCATCAAAGAGTCATCAAAGGGTTATTATTATTATAAGGAATGCTGGCCTTAATCATAAATCTAAAACATCCAAAACAAACAAACAGAAATAACATGCTACAAGAGAAAAAAAAAATTAGTACATAACTACATTTGTCTCTTAATTTTTAAAAAATAAATAAATGAAGATTGCACTGTAATTGGCATTTAAAGTACTGAATGCAATATATAGTATAAATAAAACTAAAAGAATTATACCTTAGATTCCCATTTACTTTGGCAAAGGTATCTTGAGCTAGTAAACGATTTTGCTTACGGACACAAAGGAGCAAGGCACAGAAGAAAGCTGAGAGCCGAGGTGCGAGGATGCAAGGAAACGGAGACGTGAGGACAGTGATGGCAAAAGCCAAACAAACAAACTAAATAAATCAATAATAATAATTATAAAAAAAAACAATAGTGTTTGCAGCACCCTCCTGGTAACAAATAATTAATTTCTTCACCTCTTGAAAGTCCATGTCCCTGAGGTACGATGCATGCTGTCAGTCAAGAATGAGGGAGGGGCTTACTGACCACTAAAAGCCCTGCACCCTGACAATTCCCCTTCTTTTTTTCCCTTGCTTTAAAGAAAAATGTAAAAAAGACGTCTGTCTGCAGGTCTATAGGAGGATCTCTTTGGATTGTGGAATCTGATGTTGTGTACCTTGGCTGAAGAAGCGCCCCAATAGTGTTTGGCATGCATGCTTGGTTGGTGTTTAAAGATTAAGGAGGGGTTCACTGCTGCAATTGTGTCATGAAAGCACCTTTTGAAATTGAACAGAATTCTGAAGCCACAGCGAGAGAGAGAGAGAGAGAGAGAGAGAGAGACAGAGAGAGGATCATACAAATATAAACACTGCCAAATGGGAAGAAAGAAAGGAAAAGGGGTATCACAAAGACAGATGATGATTCACAGAGCCCGCAGAGGCGGCTCGAGGAATTCTTTCACAGCAACGCACTGGCTTTTGCTTTGATTGGATTTCTTGTGGCACTAGTCATTCAACAGTCGTCCTGGTCCCTGGGTCTGTAGTGAGAGCATTGAGATCTGACTCCAGAGGTAACATTAGCGAATGGAGCAGAGGAACTTCTGGGTTCTGACCGATTCGGTCGGACAAGCACAACAACACGACAAGCTAGAGGTTGAGGACTGGAGTGACAGACGCCATCACCAATGGACAGCCTGACCGAGCTCCAGGACACGCCCCCCTGTTCACTAGTCGGGTGCCTGTGGCAGGATGGCACTACATCAGGGGCTTGTGTACCGTACGGTACGATACGCTATGGTACGGTACGCTACAGCCACCTCCCAGGCTTCACCTGCACCACTACTGACCACAGATTCAAAAAGAAAGAAACAAATAAACAACAACAACAACAAAAATATAAGAAAACAAAAAAAAAGCACCAAAGTATGTGAGCCGACTCATCCTCCAAGACTCAAACCCAAGATTTCTCAAAATGAACTGTGTTCATAGAATTATATATATTTCAAATATCATTAGATAACCGGTTCGATTTTCCTTGGAGATTATATATATATATATATCTATATATCTATATGTATCTATATATAAAACACATGATAGCAGCATTACGATAACCACAAACAGATTGCAACTTTGCTTTGGCAGCTTCAATGCAAGAGCTCCAGACTTGCCTTTTGATTGACATGCGATTCAAGGGGAGGATCAATGTAATCAATTCAGATGCTACATGTTCTAGAAGCCAAACTGCCAGGCTGGAGCCATCCATTAGTGTTGGTTTCCTTTTGAACACTGTGATTTCTCTTGTAATAAACGGAACAGTACAAAGAACAGCATTTAAAGATCAACAACGGAATCAGACTACGATCAATATCTCATGTTAAAGCTGTGACGCCTATCCTTGAATATGGCTGTAACGAGGCAGAACATGTCTGCAGCAAACTAGGTGAGATAAAAAGACACATAAAAGGCCATAAAGGTATAAAGGACATTACATTTCTTTTTTTTTTTGTCTAGTTGTACACCATTAATGGATTAAAAAGAAGAAGAACATACAGGACTATTTTTAAGGCTTGATACATCCCAGTTGGTGTTCTCAACCATGACGGGGTGCTAGATGTCACAGGCTTTTTTTGGCAGATGGGGCAGATCCAGAGACGAGATGAGAGAGCAAATGAGAGAGCGAGAGAGAGAGGGAACAGAGAAGAGTCACAGTGAAAGAAAAAGAATGTGCAGGTCAAAAAAGAGTAACAAGCCTGAATACATAAAGTTGGACTACACCGGTAGCATCAGACATATACCTCAAGTGTTTGCTGATTTCTTCTCTGGTCTCGCTTAAAGAGCGACTACTGAAAAGTTCCTTTGCTTTGTTTGCTTTGTTTACGCTTCTTTCCCCCCTCGTTGTGCTTGGTCCTCCCCGACGGCTCCGTCAGGTCACTTCATGAAGAAGTACTGCAGGACGAAGGCCATGAGGATGGAGAGGGCGGCGAAGGCGCAAACGATGACCGCCGCGAAGCGCTCGTCCGTGGAGATGAGGCCGGCGGGCACGATGGCGCCGCCGGCTGCCGCTATGGCCCCGGTGGCGGCGTCGGCGGTCGGGGCGGGCTCCTGGCGGCGCGGCGTGAAGAGCGAGGGCGCGCTGAGGGGGCCGCACAGCTCCTGGGCGCTGTCCTGGCAGCGGCGGCACACACACACGCGGAAGCGGTACTCCGTGTTGCACTGCAGGAGCATCTGGTGGGACGACTCCTCGCCCTTGTACACCTGGAGGAGAGGAGAGGGGGGGGGGGGGGGGGGGCAGAATGGGACACATAAGCAAAGGGGATGCTTGCACACAAGCACTCATCATCAGCTTCTGCTTTAAGGGAAAACCTACTTACACAAGCCTTTCAGTCTAAGCAGAAATCTCTCTCTCTCTCTAGCTATCTCTCTCTCTCTATCTCCCTGTATGTGTGTGTAACTGTGTGTGTATGTGTGTGTGTGTGTGTGTGTGTGTGTGTGTGTGTGTGTGTGTGTGTGTGTGTGTGTGTGATTGTGTGTAGTGTATCAGCTACTGGTACATTGTTATAATAAATAATCTAAAGCAGAAGTCCCCAAAGGCCAAATTATGCATAAATTATGTATATAATGGAAAAATAATCATCCTAACACACACACACACACACACACACACACAGACTGAACATTGACACAGCTGATAAGAAACAGCTGGCTATGTATGGCTCTCACAAAGTTTTAACTACCAGCGATAAAGTCAGTTTAATTAGGCTATCGATTGGAAGCTGGTGGTTTGCTGTGGTGTGCAACGCAACGTGACTTTTTGAGCACAACTTCTGTCTGTCGCTCTCGTATGCTCTGCTGAGCGAGAAATATGACATATTTAACGAATTCAATGTAGATGGAGAGCATTCAATGCTCCACAACAGTTGGTCGCTCGGATGCGGTGAGGGTTCCCTGGATACTGACAGTCTTATCTGCGCATGGCAGACACGCACATGTTGGTGGGGGCCACTCACTTACCTCTTATAGGCCGCATGGAGCCTGCGGGCTGCTATTTAGGGTATACAGTATACACAGTATACTGCACTTTATGACGCATTTCTTACTCTATATAGAAAAAAAAGTTTTGTTTACACTCATTCAGATAAGAAACATAACTGCTTCGCTGTCTACCTCAGAGTTTTTCCCATTTTGTCATTTTGTCTCTGTGTTCTGCGCTGGCTGTCCAGTCCCATCTCACTGAGACAAACTCAGCTACATACACATAAATATAATTCAGTTTCTGTAAGTGGAAGACATAGTGATGCCCCCCCCCCAAAAAAAAAACAATGACTCATTTGGACCATTCGCTACAGATACAGAAGTCTGAAAGAGAATCTTCTTCAGCACTTATTTTCAGAGCGAGTGCAATTATCTGGATTATAAAAAAATATGCAACGTTCTATTCAGGTTGTTCAGACACACAGGCACTCAAACTAATACAGAGGCTTGCCTTATTCTAACAGATTTTGACAGATTTTTCTAACAGATTTAATAAATAAATAAATAAAAACAATGTTGAGGATTTTTCATTTAGCATGCGGTGCTGGCACTGTCAAGGGTAGCAGCATTTGGGAAAAAAGGCAAACTATTCACAATGGCAGCCAGAGGACTCTCAGCCGTCCCTCCCAATGGTGCCATAGCAGCCCACAGAGTGATGTTGCTATGCCATTTCACTGCCCCTGTTTCCAACAACTAACCAGCCCCACCAAAACCCCAACGTATGAATAAGTGCAGTAGCACTTAGAATAAGAATAGCACTTAGAATCAGACTCAGAATTGGGGCATAGCTCACCAGGAGCCTGTGTTTCAGCAGGAAGACACATTCAGTCCTGGCTTTGCCACCTTTGTGAGGAGACTGAGGACAGTCACATCCTCTTTATAAGGCTGTGCGAGGGGTGCACTCGCATGCTCCAGTCACTGTTTATAAGGGCACAGTGGACATGTCTGAGACCCAAGTCCCTTTGAGGATGGCCCTTTGATCTGGGAGCACTAGAGCCACCAACTTCGTGGTGCTTTATGGTTTACTAGACGCCAGGCTGACAAGTCTTTTACAGCCTCCAAATGTCTCCACAAATCCCAAGTGCAAATGGCGCAGTAAAAAGCGCACATTAATGTCACATGCCCCCACAGCACCCACTGCAATCAGTGGCTATCTCTATTCAGCAGCACCAACGAGGCATCATGGGGTATTGGGAAGACTTATGAGAAGAAGCCTCCTTCCCCTTTTTAGCACAGCCATGGATGACGTGCCAGCCACCGCAGCTTTCCGCGTGAATACTAACTACCGATGGTAGGCGGTGATGGATTGCTTGTCTCTTTCGGAAGTGCCGTTTCCCCGCGGAGATCGCAGCTGTCACTCCGGTGAAGAGCTTATGGATGGCCCTGTTTTCTCCACAGCTGACGGGCACAAACGCTTCCTAATAGACCCACCGGTGTGAGATGGCATCAGGGACAGCACAGAGAGGTCCGTCCGCGGCGTAAGCTGCAGCAGCAGCACACATCCAAAACAATGTGGACTTGCTACTCACTCCTAATCGAGTTTCGTTTCTGAACTGCTCCGAGTTCAAGTTGCCAAAATGAAGTGCCAGACAGTGAGCGGAGGGAGAGAGAGTCTCACCTGCTCGCGCACAAGATGCAAAACAATGTGGACTTGCACTCAACTTCTGATGGTGTTTCTGAAGTGCTCCAAGTTCAAGTTGTTCAAGTAGCAATGAAAAAGTCCCAGTGAGGTAAAGGTAAAGGTAGAGAGGGTCTCACCTGCTTGTAGTCCAGCTCTCTCCCGGTGAGCATCTGTAAGCTGTAGATGATGGGGTCTCCTCGCATGGGGGGCGCCGACTCCCAGCTCACCTCACACACGTTCCCCTCCAGCTGACACACCCTGGGCGCTGGGGGAGCACACACAAACGTCCAAGAAATGAACACACACACACACACACACACACTCACACACACCCACATACACACACACCAGTCCAACACAGAATGATGGACTGGCTCATCACCCTCAACTAGCATTCACAAAAGAAAAAAAACAAGAACAAGGGTATCGGAGTGTGTGCTGAGATTACCTCTAAGTGCGGGGGGCACAGACTTGGTAGTGGTGAAGCTGTAGGTGTCCGAGTACGGGCCCTCACCGGCCTCACTGACCGCCTGGATCCTGAAGCAGTACGAACTGGACTCGGCCAGCCGCTGCATCTTGTACGTGTGGCTGGGCCCGCGGTAGATGGTCTGGAACCTGGACGGAGGGGGTGGGGGGGTTGTAACATTAGTTCTGGAGGTCAAACTGAGCTGTTCCAACTACCGGTTCCCGAATTCAGCAGCATTCAGGATGAGTGACGACAATACAAGCAAATACAATATGGCAAAATAGAAAAAATGTTGCAGAAAACATTCAAAATGCAAACCATTTAGGCTGCAGCATGAGGCTGCCTATTTGTTCGCATCTCATGAATGACTTATAGTGTACTGTTATCATTCCTAGTTTGCTGAGAGTATAGAGAGAGAGAGAAAGGGAGAGAAGCCAGATTCTGTGTCAGTGTCTTTTTGTAAATATGTACATTTGTGTGTCTGTGTGTGTGTGTGTGTGTGTGTGTGTGTGTGTGTGTGAGAGTGTATGAGGTGTGTGTGTGTGAGAGAGAGAGAGAGAGATAGAGACAGATTCCAGATTCTGTATGAGTGTTTATTTGTTAATGTGCACATTTTTGTGTGTGTGTGTGTGTGTGTGTGTGTGTGTGTGTGTGTGTGTGTGTGTGTGTGTGTGTGTGTGTGTGTGTGTGCGCATCAGCCTCTGACAGCCTGTTTATTTGTTTTGAGTAATGACCCTTGTCTAGACTGGCACAGGCAGCGTGGTCACCTCCTGCCATCTCCACTACTGCCCATGCACCACAGCTGGGCATCACTGTGGTAACGTGTGCCACGCAGCCAGCTATATAAAACACACACACGCGCGGCAGCAAATAAGGCTGCGCAAACACAAACAAGGGACAGCTGTCTTTTAATGATGCATTTAATAGCAGCCCTGCGGGGTCTTCATTTCGTTAACAGTTTGATGAGAGACGTTTAGCTTGATGAAGCGGATGCAAGAAGCTGACTCCGATAAGTGAGGAGACTGGGCAATCCTGTGTATTTAATCAGAGACTACGAGCATCTATGATGAGGAATTAATGCTGTGTGCAAGCCTATGGGCTGGAGTGCTCAAGATGGGTCCAGTGCAGTTGGGTGTATGCAGCATACGAGTTGACAACAACATGATCACTCACAGCTTATCCAGGTAAATGCAAGAAACATAATACAGAATCATCTCTTTTACATAACATACATTGTGTATAAACTGTTGTAAACAGTGTTTTACAAAAAAAATGAAATAAAAAATAAGAAAAACTTAAAATAAACCTCAGTTTATTACACATTCATTTATCATGTCAGAAGATGATAAATGTCAGGTTTATTAATTTGCTTACTCCGACAGAGTGAAGTTGTAAATCTATATTCCGATTCTACATAAAACCAACTGACGCCATTTCAGTACCAAACAAAAATGTACAGTACATTTATCATCCAAAAATGGACCCTAGATTGTTGATAGACCTGAGTTTCTCTTTAACATTTGAAAATGGAGGTTTGAAAATGCACACTAAAAACAGGGTAAAGGGACAAGAGAAAGAAAGAAAGAGAAAAAAATAAATAGTTTCTAGACAAACAGTCAGATAGTGACTGGGACATTTTGATAATGGTTAAAGATCCCAAGGTGCACTCTGGCATTTGATGAAGAGTGCCATTGTAAAGAGATGGCAACTCTCTATTAAATCTGTCTTTCATATATAAAACCCTAACGGATTCAATGTCCACTTGAACATTTTTCACATTTTGTCTCTATTTTCTGCGCTGGCCTGGCTGTCCAGTTCCATTTAACTGAGATTAACTTGCTTTATGGGATTACAGGCAAGAGTTAGGAGGAACGCTCTATTCATTATTCATTATCTTTTTGGAGTGTGTGTGTGTGTGTGTGTGTGTGTGTGTGTGTGAATGTATGTGTGCGTGGGGAGTCACTTTATTTCTTAATTCCTGATTCCTCTCCTTCACAGATGATAACGGCATAAAAGTATTGTTCCAGCTCAGATGAATAACGAAGTCCACACATAAACTATCACAATAATGACATGAATAATGATATCACTGGAGATCACTTTAGGAGCTATTTTGAAAATGATAAAAAGCTGACAGCCAATCAAAATCTATCAACTTTCAAACAACACATTCATCAACATGAAGAGTGACTTTCCTTATCGTTGGTCACTGTGGATGATTTTATAGTTATAGTTATCTTACTGTAATAGGTTTGCTTATAGTTCTCAGTCCTGGTGTGAACAACCTTTAACTTTTTATCATGTCAGTGACGTGAAATTAAAGGCACAATCATCGTAGCGTTGTAGAAACAAGGGATTTGTTTTTACATTATGTGCATTCTCAACTGCAAGAAAACTTCATTTTGAACAATGGATAAAAAACATTTCTGTGAAGACACACTGAAACATGGCTGTAGTCATTAGTGCCAATGGTTGCCATGGAGAAAAAGAATGCATCACTTTGTGATTGAGTATACAATAGAGCCAAGACACTCAGTGCGGTTACATGCAAATAAATACTCGGATTTCACTCCGATTACTCGCTTTACTCCGATTTCTAATTGTCATGTAACGCAAGAACTCGGAGTTTGATCGGAGTTTAAGAAATCCGAAAAAATGTACTGGAGTATCCGATTTAAACCTGAGTATTTCTGCCATGTAACTCATACTCCGATTCCAGTTGGAGTATTCCTTTCCGCGCGACCCCACAGTCAACACAAAATAGTTTGCTAAATCTGTTTGTTTAACGTCGCAGACATGGAGAGACATATAGGCTAATAGTTATTTTTGGACGGATGAGGAGATGTTGTTTCTGCTATACTCTAATTAAAAGACATGAACATATTAAACTAGGCCTGTCTTGATGGGAGGAAGACGAAGAATGGGGAACTATTTTGGGCAAGTCGCAAATAAACTATGCCGGTGAAGTACCCGATTTGGTCCCCCCCCCCAATTCGTGTTTCCTTTACGCCACTATACTAAAGTTCTTGCGTAGTGGGTAGGTTACCGTACGTATTCTTAGTACTGAATTGCGTTTTCCGGTTTTCAGCTACGGTAGCCGACTAGAGCTTCTGCAGAAAGACCTACTAGGGAAACACGAACTGGGGGGGAACCAAATCGGGTGCTTCACCGGTGTAGGCTACGGATCTCATCTGGGATCAACTGGTGATAAACTAGCACATCACGAGCAGGCGTTTTACTTTATTTAGGCCTACTGCAGATTTACTGATTCCACAAATAGTCAATCATAAAACCAAGAAGACACAGAAGTCTGTGCAAACGTATGGTAGGCCTATTGAAGTGTCCATAATAAATTTACAAAAACGAACCTTATTTTCTGCGATTGCGGAAGTTATTGCTCAGACACTTAAATTTGTGAGAGTGCAGCCTGCAGCAATACTAACCTCGGGAGGTGGATATCTCGCTTCGGTCTACACACTTATAATTTTGAATGGCTGCGTTAAAGTGTGTTGTTAAGGAAGGGTTTATATTACAACAGGTGCTGGAAAAAAACATACATTTTAGCAGCTGGGTTTGTAGGCGTACCAAAGCAACGTAGCCAACAACATAGCTACCCTGCTAGGCGGACTGGTTTGGTAGGCTAGCTAGTCCAATACCCACTCGCTGTTGGCTACATCATTTAAATGTGCGTAATAGCTACTACATCCAAGCATAAAGCCCTGTTGTTCAGTGTTCACATCTAATTTCTAATTTCCGTCATGCAGCGGAACAGTGTAGGCCTACACACCGGGAGTAGGCTATGGTGGAGGTTAGGCCTATCCTTACCAGCAGCGTGTTTGAGACGCAAACTGTTCAGTGGTATTAGGACGATTTTACAATTTAGGCTACTTCCCTCGATCATTAGCGTACTGACAAGTGCGGAATTTGACAGCACACCAGAAAATGCTCTTCAGTGTTTTTTAATGATAAATCACCTCGACGTGTAACGTGTCGGGCTATATAGCCCTTCATCAGACATGCAGGACAGCCCTGCATCTGTCCAGCACCCATTATCTTTTTGGATGTGCGTGCGGTGCTCTTTTTGCATTAGGAAAACATAACAAATGTGTTGTTTGTATAGCTTAACCCAGACATCAGTAACTTTCGTTTTTAACGACCAATCACTTGTCGTGCTCCCTGTCCTCCTCACGGCTGCAACTTGTGCGTCTCGTTTGTGCTTTTTAGCGGCATGTTCATCAGGTCCGCTGAGACAACACACTGTGAGCCTCCATGTCAACAATGAATGGAAATGATTATCAATTCGCGAGTGTAGGCTATGCTACACACACTTCCCCCTGTACAGGCAATGAATGAGCAGCCTTAAATGAACAGTTTTTTTTCAATGTATCAGACATAGGCTAGGCTGAGACTCTGATCTGAGGCTAATTTTCGGGACAGCCTTTCGCAACATTAGGCCTACACATGGACTTATGAATTAAGATAGCACAACAAAAAAACCCTGCCGTAAAAAGTCTGTGAACATTGTAAATATACCCTTTTTACAGTCTATGGGAAATACACTGAAAGCGGCTCGAGCAACATGCAGTTGCCGTGGTATTTTTCGTGCGAGCTACAAAGCTTACTGCACCTGTTACCTGTATGTTTAAATAACTAGCCTACCTGCTGAAGAAAACGCATGATTGAGTCGAAGTGAATGAATGAAAAATGTAGGCACAAAACGTCATCACGAAATCGGAATTCTGTGTGTTTATTGGCATGTAAACTGAGATCATTCTAGAATTCTGAATACTTCGAGTATGCTTTACTCCGATTTTTCTGTGCATGTAACCGCACTCATTCATTTGCTGAGATTCCATCTTCCAGGAAGAGAATGACAACCATCTCATAAGGATCATCAAAGCATGCCCTTCTAAACAAACAGGCAGACAGAGCAAAAATAACTGTCAGAACGAGCCCTCTTTTTGATAAAGATGAATGCTATTCTCCATACGGCAAAACATTTCAATCAGGGCGTAATGGCTCATTTGAGAGTGGGCTAATTGGTGGAGCTGGACGTATGTTTAAGGTGACTGCTGCTGGTCCCCCTGGGCATGGCGTTGGCATAGAGAGCAGAGGGCACCTTTGGAGAGTGAGCGGAGTGGATGGCACTGTTGTTGTGGCGCTAATGCCGACCTCATTAGCTCTCCATCTGTCTGATGCCATAAGCTCTCATCGTGTGCGCCAGAGTGCCTCAACAGCCAGGAACAACAATCTCACCTCTCCACTAAATCACTGCTCCTGCTCCGCAACGCAGCGCAGTGCAAAATGCTATTTCAACAGACCTTTTTTTTCTCTGCGTCCTTATTTAGCACAATTAATTACGTTTGTGTGTGTCTGTGTGAGTGTGTGTGAGTGTGCATGTGCATGTGAGTGTGAGTGTGCCTGCCTGCCTATGTGTGTGTGTGTGTGTGTGTGTGTGTGTCTGCCCGTGTGTGTGTGTGTGTGGGCCTCACCTGGCCGTCCTGTCCTCCATCTGCAGATTGTAGGTGAGCTCGGTGCTGAGCAGGCTCTTGCTGCTGCTGCTGCTGTTGTCCCCCCAGCGCAGCTTCAGGCTCTGGGGCCCGGGGGCCACGCACTCCAGCCGGGGGGGCGCGGGGGGCAGCGGACGGGTGCGGGCCACCAGGGGGGCACTCAGAGGGCCCACGCCCACCTCGTTCACCGCCTGGATCTGGATGCTGTGGGGAGAGGGACACACACACACACACACACACAGATGAGCTCGCTTAGCAGTGACACAGGACTGACCTCAGAGACCTTTTTATTATTATTATTATTATTATTTTTATTATTGTATTATTTCTTCAATAGATTGAGCTATACCCTGTAACAAAAATACCACCCATTATTGTGTGGCAATACAAATATCTATCTATCAATCTATCTATCTATGATATGAGCTGAAGTTTCAATAGGAAACCCATAAACCCGCCTCTGTCACTATCTAATCAGCCTTTGGTTAATAGTAGTTTCTCGGTCATAAAAACTCAAAGAACTGTCGGAGTAAAACTAGCACTCATGATAGAGAACAAAGACCTAAATCATAATTCCCGTCAACCAGAACGTATCTTAAACAAACACACAAAACAACAGTTCAAACCTAAAGTATCTGCACTTTCGAGATTTCTATACCAGACAGTGATTAAATAACAACACAATAGCTTTGAATGCACAACAGTATCTAATGCAGACAGCAGAGTTATTCTGACTGTTCCTCAGGACACTCACATCTCACAGCCTTCAGGTAAATTAGCCTCGGCAAGCCACAAACAACAGACATCTGACCTTGAGGAATGGAAGATTATGTGTCGTACTCAATATGAAAGTGGCCCCCAGATAAATAAGTGTAATTTTGTGTCCGTTTCTCTGAGTAGATTATTATTGTGCATTCTGGTGTGTGTGTGTGTGTGTACGTGTGTGTGTGTGTGGGTGTGTGGTGTGTAGGAGAAAGAGGGAGAGAAGGAGAGAGAATTCTTTCATCTGTCTGTATGTCAGATGATACCCAGTTTCAGAAAGCTTGTTAGAGAAACAAAAATAATGACATTGCCCTTAAACTAAAAGCTAGACTAGACAAATCAAGCATACTCAAAATATCCAGTAAATTTCCTAATGCGTCCTCTATAAAACTGTTTGGCATAATGATCAAAGTATAGGTCAATGACTGCAACACTGCAAAACAACCAATTAAAGACCTGGAGGTAACGGGAGGACGAGGAGAAGGAGGAGGAGGATGAGGAGGAGGAGGAGGAAGATGAGGAAGAGAAAATCTGCAATCTGCACTGCAATGAGGAGCCTCGGGGTTCTTCAGACGTGCTTCAATTTAAACTAAGCAAGATGGTTCATCGTGAACTCTTTCTAGGCCTTATGCCATGCATCTCACCCCTCACATCTAAAAGAATAATCTTGTCTGTCTTGTGTACACTACAATATCTGCTAACTAACTAACTAACTACATGACCAGCTCCCCAAAGCTCAAGGCAAAGTAGCACAGTGCAACAGCTGTCTCCGCAGCTGCTCAGAGCCCACAGTGAGAACAAGCAAGCTAGCAGACTCCCAGGTCATTTCCCCTGTGACAGAGGTGTGGAGAACATGGAGCTCACATACCCCATTCACTAAGCTACAGGCCTTGAGTTCAATATCAACATGTTGTGTGCATGCCTTTCTTTTATTTGACAGAAATGATTGCTTGTGTGCATGTGTGTGTGCGTGTGTGTGTGTATGTGTGTGTGTGTGTGTGTGTGTGTGTGTGTGTGTGTGTGTGTGTGTGTGTGTGTGTGTGTGTGTGTGTGTGTGCGTGTGTGTGTTTGTGTGTGTGTCTGTGAGTGTGTGTGTGCTTTAGATAAAGACTACAGATACTGCATGCGGAGAACAAACCACCACCATATACTGTAGACCCTAACCCTATAGACCCTATCCCCAGACCATCACAGACACAGTGATGCAACTCAGAGCAACAGAACGTTAACCCTTTCCCTACACATATAGCACATAGTGACTCTCTTCACACCCCCGTCACATCAGATATTCTCACCACAAATCCCTCCATAATAAAACACACTGATGCAGAAAAACACACAACAAAGAGACACACTCACAGGGATGGGGACATACATATTACATTATATTCTCTCCTCAAGCCATCCACACACCCTGAATACTTATAATACAGGGACTTGCCATACTGCACAGTAGGCTATACACACTGCACATTTTACCCCCTATGTCTCAATCTATTAATTAAATCTATATTGAGACAGAAGGGGGTAAATAGAATATGATATCTTTAGTGATATCTGTGCAGAGGATCTGCACAGGAAAGCTGAGCAGCTAAATGCCATTTCCCTATGTGTTTTACAAGTAGGCTACTGTATCTCTATGATGTGACCAATCAAATCCTTTTATCCTTGCATCTCAGACGTACTGCACTGCCTATACTGAGAGTGAACTCCTGCGACATTGCCAAAGCAGGTATGGAGCGCTTCGCATTGCAATCTGTAACATTGTTGATTGGTAGGATCACAACCCTTTCAGTCGGTTTTTAACTATCTTGGTACCGCTTTACTGGCATTGAACATTGACACCAAGGGCCCATAGATATCAACCCTTCGTGTTACTTCAGCTTTTGGAGATTGAGGAGTGAAATTTCTGCTAGTGGAATTTCAATCTGATGTTTATTTTCTCAAAATGTAAGTGGCAGTCTTGGGTCTACAGGGGTGTCAGTTTGAGCTGAAGAGGGTGCAGACTGAGAGAGAGGAAGTGTCAGACTGGGTGTGCAGCAGCAACACCAGAAATAGCCTTTTTAAGTGGCCCGGTGTCAGGCTGGGACTGAGGGCATCATTCAAAGGCAACAAGAAGAGAAAAAAAATCAAATGCGAGCGGACCTGCGAATGAAAAGCTTTTCCTGTCTGACATTTGCACAGCACACCAAAACAGGAGCTGCCCTTTCTACAGATTACATTAGGTAGCGCTGCTGTAATGATGGCACAACATTATCGATTGATCAACATTTTAGTCCAAAAAAAGGGCTGCTGTATATGCCGACCTGCGCAACACCAGGGCACCAGGGCCTCAGGGTTGGGAAGGTTGCTTCTGGAATGCAGATTTGCAGATAGCAAACCAGTTCAAAATGCATCCAGCACTTCATCAAAGTCATGTAGCTTATTACATTTCCATACTTTTGATTAATTTTCTGATTGTTTTGTGGGGCTTTTGATGGTGGTTATTACACTGTTGTTAAATGCCTGCCACAAAACTGGGTAACAATATAAATTATGAGTTTATTTAGCTGGAGTCAAATTGACCCCAAGGATAACGATTAGATAAGATTAGAGGGTAACATAACTATAAGGGTTAAATATATATATATATATATATATATATATATATATATATAGTATAAACAACAAACAACTCTTTATGCACCAAAAGTGACCGGCTGCCTCTGGAGAGCAAACCCCCTGCTGTCTCAATCAACAGAAAACGTAAACAAAATCACGCATCACAAATAGCCCTCTGCCAAGTCACGTGACAAGCCAGTTTGACAATAACAATGACAGTGGACACATGCAGAGTGGGCAATCAAGGGCATGAAATGAGTGCACACAATACACAATAACATACACACACACACACAAACATATAGGACGAGCAAGGGAGAGAGAAAGAGAGAGAGAGAGAGAGAGAGAGAAAGAGAAAGTGATAGAGAGAAAAAGAGAGAGAGAGTGTGCGTGTGTGTGTGTCTGTGTGTGTGATATACTGTATACAGTATATATATATATACATGTGTGTGTGTGTGTGTGTGTGTGTGTGTGTGTTTACGAGCAGCGTCCTCACCTGTACTCCGTGTCCGGCTGCAGCTGCTGGAGCACGTGCGCGGTGGCGGCGGCGTCCAGGCTGACGCTGGCGTCCCCCAGGTGCAGCGTGTAGCCGCTGATCTCCGCCCCGTTGCAGCAGGGCTCGTCCCAGCGCAGGGCCAGGCAGCTGGAGGGCGAGTAGGCCCCGTCGTGGTCCCCGCCGGCCGGACCCTGCTCCAGCACGCACAGGCCCGACACCCCGTCCGGGGCACTGGCCGGCGTCTGGCAGCTCACCGCCTCGCTGTAGGGGCCCGCGCCCGCCTGGTTGGCCGCCTGGAGGACACACACACACACACACACACACACACACACACACACACACACACATACGCACAACAAATTAAGCATATGACGCAGTGACAGATAAATCATTTGAGGGGTGTGATGACTGTAAGTCCTTCACCCATGTACAAATGCACTGTACACTTGTGTAAGTGTGAACACTAAAGGAACTAAACACACTCACTAGAACTGTGGTCTCTCAAAACTGGGGTCCTATTCAATAGAGCTGTGGCCTTTCAGAACTAGGGCCCTATTTGATAGCGCTGTTTGCTCTCTGACTGCTGTGGTGGTTGTGCCTGAGTGCTGATTCAACCACTTATCCCGCCGCATGAGATGCATGCGTCACACACACACACACACACACACAAACGTCACAATTCACATGAATCACACACATCTATTCTTCATCGGCAACATCCAGCTCCAGATACTTCATCTTTGATCGTAGTGATGGGGGAAAACTACTCATTGTGCAGTACTTATGTGAAGGGCCTGCCAAAACGCGTTTGTCACAGTGGGAGGTAAATCGCGGCGGTGAACTGGGCCTAGCTGGACCTAGCTGGGGGCGGCCGACCAGTCGTAGTGAACAGCTGGCTCTCGGCGCACAGCCACTCCAGCATCTGCAGAGCTGGGTTCACTTGCTAGGGGCCCCCTGGGGAGCGGCGTGTGTAGGAGGCACGTGAGGCTGAGGAGGAGCAGCCACTGAACTCCTGCTCTCTGAGACCAAGCACTTCGGTCTGACACATACTTGGAGCTCTGACAGGCACTTGTAGGCGCTCTTGAGAATCCGCCCACATCCTAACGCCTACTACGCAGATAGACCATTCCCTTTCCCTTTCAGCGCTTCAGTCCGATTGATCCCAGAGAGCGCTTCAGTCGGATTGATCCCAGAGAGCATTTCAGTCGGATTGATCCTTACTGTTACTCCTGACAACTGACTAAGATCTTTGAACTCCTCGTCAGTGCAGCAGCGCTGATCTAGGATTTCAGAACTAAACTCACTAAAAGTCTTCTCCCTCTACTCGTACAGTAGGTTTGAGAAATACAGGCGATAGCAGGAGGAGGAGGTAATTAGCGGCTAGCACTGATGAGCAGTTAGCATGAGTGGTAGCACAGTAGGGATTAGCCTGGCTGGATGTGTAGCATAGCCTGTTTTGAATTATGAATCTATCCATTTTCTTTTGTTGAATGATACTTAAAATGTTTTAAAGGTTAGGAAATAATGATGTCAAAATCACTGAGTAATCATGATGTCAATACTGACCAAAATAATCATTATGATTTTAAAGTGTGTGTGTGTGTGTGTGTGCGATCATGTGAGTGAGTGCTGCTGCAGTATGGTCACCTGCAGTCTGCAGCAGTAGTGAGTGGCGGGCGCCAGGTCGGAGATGTCACACTGGGTGCCGCTGCCGCAGTAGATCAGCTCCATGGGCTCCTCGTCACGGCCCCACTCCAGCCGGTACTCAGAGATGTCCGCTCCTGAGGTCTCTGGACTCTGGAGGACACACGCGCACACACACACACACACACACACACACACACACACACACACACACACACACACACACACACACACACACACACACACACACACACACACACGGACTGTGAGAAGGGCAGTAATGGAGAATTGTCACAGCGCCTCTCCACTAAGCCTCTGGTATTGAGGTTTAAGGTTTGGAACTGTGGATTACAGAGGTGACTGGTCACTTTGTTCACATTCAGTATGTTCAAGTATTGGAAGAGAAGCAGAGACCTTGAGGCCGCTGAGCAACCCAAAAGCTTTCTAATGGATTCGTCAAGCTCTACAGGAATCTCTACAGGACTTGTCTTTAATGCCCTTATCTAAAAGCTTGCTCCGCTATCAAAACAATCTAAAAGCTTAATTTGATTTCGGAACCAGCACTGAAGGCCAACTCCCAAATAATTTAAGAGTGCTTTAGAAAGGACATTTTAGGCAGCCTTTTGCTTTTGTGTTCGTCTGTTTTTTTGGCCACTAAGTACTGCTACGTGTTATTTATGCATTGTGTTGAGCCGTTATGTGAAAAGGACTGTCATGGAAATGACACCCGGGTCTTCATCATGTGTTTATGTTAATTTAGAGTGCTGTGGGATAATGAATCATCAAACAAATGAACGTCATTGTTTCAACTGTTTTGTCTATAAGTGGTGATTTACTAGGGAGTGCTACTTGGCAACTGAACAAACAGAAACACACAACTGATCTGTGTGTCAACAAGGCAAGGCAAGCATCAAGACTGACAAAAACATCACCCAGTACGCTCTGATGATGAGCTATGTGGATGAGATGCTTTTGAATGTCTTGAATTCCCCCTTGGGGATCAATAAAGTATCTATCTATCAATCTATCTATATATCTATAAATCTATATATCTATCTATATATCTATCTGCTTTTGTTGATGAGCTGGTTTGTTGACGAGTTTTTCTTGACGGGCTTGTTTGTTACATGTTGTAGATGATCGTCGTTTTTGGTCAGACGTACCTCCCAGCTCACCAGGACGCCCGTGCTGGACGTGAGGGTGAGTGTTGGCGCCCCACACTGGCCTGGAGGCCCTGCTGCAGTCGTCACCTCCGTGGCCTCAGAGAAAGATCCATACTGTGGAGGGAGGGGGTGGACATTAGATCACATTACTGGTGCACTGTTTGACATGCACTGCAGATGGTTCAAAGCGGTTGTGCATTGCACTATGCCACACCAAATCAACTGATGCTTGTTTATGCTTATATTTGTTGACTGTGAAAAAACCCAAGTCAGCTTCAGGCCTTGAGTCTGACTCCAGAGGATGCTGTGCCAATCCACAGAGCAAGACCTTGATTCTGACTCCATAGGATGCTATGCTGATCTATAAAGCAAGGCCTTGATTCTGACCGATCCACAAAGCAAGGCTTCAGAAATATCTTCCTGAGGGCGAGGAGACGAGAACAAACAAACAGCAGCGGAGGCTGGAGAAGAGATAGGTCTCAAATCCCACGGCAACTTCCGCTTATCGGTTTAGGGCCGAGCGGGCGAAAAACAAACCCCCGTCCAGGACAAACACAGCTGTGATGAGGGAGACAGGCGCGTGGCGCAGCACCTGCTCTGAATGCGGGAGTGGAGTCTGGCACCGGGGACGGCTGCCTTCCTGCAGGTGTGCTACGTTAGTTAGCACCAGAGCCAAGGCCGTGTTCTTGGACCCAGGCCCGGCCAGGAGCAGCTCCAGAGCCTAATGCACCTCAACGTGTTTCATTTGGAACTGTGGGACCCGTGACCGGCCAAAAAACACTGTGTTTTTCTTAACAGTGCGTTCTGGTACTTCCTTGCTAGCTTAAGTGGTATACTTTTATTACAGTAACTACGTGCTTTTACATGATTCATTTTCTATATCTTTTTGCACACCTATGTATATTGTCATATCATCTATATCTTGTGTTCTTTGCACATGGCTGTGCAAATAGCCTTTTGGTGATAAATAAAGTGCTTTGAATGGAACTGAATTGAAAGTGCTGGACAGAGATCACTCTTCATTTGCAGTGCAGGCTGAGCTACTCCAGGCTACTGGACTCTGCCCAACTACCTCCTCAGCATGAGAGGGACGAGAGCAGAGCAGAAGAGAAGAGTAGCACTGAGCTCTTCCCCAACCTTAAAGAGACTGGACTTCCTACTTGCTGCAGAGTTAGAGCTACCAGCAGCAGTTGAGAGAGACAGAGGAGAGAGAGAGTTTGCGAAAAGGCAGGGCAGGGCAAAGTGTGTGTGTGTGTGTGTGTGTGTGTGTGTGTGTGTTGTGCGTGTGTGTGTGTTGTGCGTGTGGTGTACGTGGCGTGTGTGTTTTGTGTGTGTGTTGTATGTGTGGCGTGTGTGCGGCGTGAGTGTGTGTTGTGTGTGATGAATGTGTGGCATGTGAGTGTTGTATGTGTAGTGTGTGTGTGGTGTGGTGTGCGTGTAGCATAGTGTGTACTATGAAGAGCTGTGTGTGTGTGTGTTGTGCATGTGGTGTACGTGGCGTGTGTGTTTTGTGTGTGTGTTGTACGTGTGGCGTGTGTGCGCCATGTGTGTGTGTTGTGTGTGTTGAATGTGTGGCATGTGAGTGTTGTATGTGTAGTGTGTGTGTGGTGTGTTGTGCGTGTAGCATAGTGTGTACTATGAAGAGCTCACCCCAGCCTCGTTGGCAGCGCGCAGGCGGAAGCTGTAGGTGGCGCCGGGGAGCAGGCTGCCCACTGTGCACTCCAGCTCTGGGCCGTGGTACACCTCCGCAGGCTCCACCCCCTCCCCCTCAGCCCCGCCCCCGCTCCCGCTCATCACCAGACTGTACTCGGTCACCTCACAAGAGCCCTCAGAGGACGGACACTCTGGGAGAGAGAGAGAGAGAGAGAGAGAGAGATGTTTAAAACTCCTTCATTCAGCCATTATCACACAAAAGGGAGAAAGAGAGAGATGTGTTTAAAACTCTTTTATTCAACCATTATCATACAGAAGAGAGAGAGAGAGAGAGAGAGAGAGAGAGAGAGAGAGATGTGGGTTTAAAAGTCCTTTATTCAGCCATTATTACACAAAAGAGAAAGAGAGAGAGAGAGGTGTTTAAAACTCCTTAATTCAGCCATTATCATACAAAAAAGAGGGAGAAAGAGAGAGAGAGGTGTGTTTAAAATTCCTTAATTCAACAATTATCACACAAAGAGACCATTATCACACAAGAGAGAGAGAGAGAGAGAGAGAGAGAGAGGGGAAGAGAATGAGTGACTGTGTGAGGGGGTTGTAGAGGCGTGTGCTGGATCTGCTGTAAAGTGTAAAATGTGTGGCTCAGAGTAATGTACGTATAATGTGGAGTAATTGGATGATGACAAAACCATGTCAGCTCATAATTCACCACTACGTTTCGGGATGCTGTCTCTGCATTTCTGTTGCTAGCACTATCCTAGCTCTGCACTCATTTGCATGGTGGCTGTGAAAGTGTAGAAATACTGCTGATGCCTCTCTCAGAGACACTGTGTTTCCTGTACTCATTTCCGAATGCAAATGGAACTGAGGGCAGCACATCTATCCTATCTGCTCTCCCTGCTGCCTGCAAAAGCTCCCGTCCGCCCTGCTTGGCCACGCCATACGTCTTTGGGAACAGGAGCAAACACGCAAACAAACAAACAAACAAAACTAACAGACCAACAAAAAAGAAACGGGTTGTAAATCTCTACAGCGCTGGCGAGGGCACACACGTCAGAGCTACCTTGCTCTGCCCAGGCGCCTGGAGGTTCTCCTGCGCAAGTGGTCAGTTCTGAACACAACTGCAAAACAATCACCAAGACGCACTGAGATCTGACCACTCAAACCACTTACTGAGGTGGTGTGAGGCGCAATTGAGCACTTATCTTTTGTGGTGTAAACGCAAATGTGCTCTGACGCGTCCCAGGCGATGGGAGCTATCATGAATGTGACATTGGAATAGCAGAATCTACACACACCTGGTCAGCAACATCTCTGGCTGTACAACTTGAATACGCGTCTAAACAGCGACGTTTCTCGGCTGACCACTTGTGATCGGATCATCCAAGATGCATACTAAAAACCAGATGTCAACAGGCCCATAACTAGCCTGAAAGTTGTGGGTTCAATTCGCAGCTTCCACCATTGTGCCCTTGAGCAAGGCACTCAACCCCAAGTTGCCCCGGGGGTGAAGTCATCCCTTGTAATATAGTTGACATATGTAAGTCACTTTGGGCAAAAAAAGTGTCTGCTTAATGTATTGTAATGTTACTGTTGTAGATGGGCCTTAACTCTGACGGAGCTGCTCACAGGCTTGTGAACAGCCTGCTGCTGATGACACGTACTGTAGGAGTGTGTTGCGGGGGTGACGCCTGAGTCATCTCTGCAGACCCACGTCACAACAATTAAACCAATTACACACAAAAATGGAAACCATTTATATTGCGTGGATGGGCGCTGGGGATGAGTTGGTAGGAACTTCGAGGTTGTTCTGGTAAATTAGTGTTGGTGTGTGTATGCGTGTGTGTGTTTGCATTGGTGTACGTGTGTGTGTGGGGGGTATGGTATGTAAGAATGAGGCATAGTTCAACATTTTCTGAAAGGTTCTGGAGTAGATGAAGGGACTGGTAGTCTGATGAGTTCAGTGCTCTGCCAGTGCTCTTCCAGCTACAGCCTGCCGATATGATTGGGTTAGATGTGTGAGTGAACGGGCAGGTGCGGAGGCCTCTCGGCAGGTCAACACTCACCCCACTGTAACTGCACCTCCTTGTGCTTGGCTTTGCCCACGACGCGTGGAGCCTGGCAGGGTCCTGGAGCCACACTTAACGTGCGGACCGGCACGCTCTCAGAACACTGCGCGCGCACACATACACACACACACACACACAGAGTACAGAGTACAGAGTACAGAGTACAGAGTAAGAAGACGACAGTGACACAGCAATTCAATTCAAAAGCATCTTCATCTAGCACACACAGAGAGTACACCCCCCCCCCCCCCCCCCATGACCCAGGCCTGCATATCCCACAATGCTCTGGCTGTGAGAGGAACCTACCGGGCTGTGTCCTCCGGTGGTGATGCTGCAGATGCGCAGTCGGTACAAAGTGCCAGGTTTCAAGTGATCGCACTCACACTCCGTGGCCGGCCCACTGTAAGCAATGTCCCACTGGTTGGCTGGGAGACACACAAGGGTCAAAGGTTACTCAGGTAAGCCCCCTTGCCCGATACCTGACCTCCGCTTGTTCTCAGAACTCTATACAGTGAAGTGCCCTTGATCGCCACTCATTGTGTTTGTCTAGGTAGGGCTTTTTACCTCAGCAATACCAGATTCTACACTAGACCCAGTGAACAACAACCCAATAGACCACTTAACCATTGTTTGGCGATGGGGCTGTGGGGCTGGATGTAAAAAGAAGGCACTAATACTTTGTTTTTCTATGTGCAGAAAGGGAACACTGCGCTTTGCCATATTACGTGGAATTTACTAAAATGTCACTCTACGTAAACAGCACTCATCACTGCTCATCCCCGCCCCCTCTCCAACACAAATGGTGTGCCCACAGCTGAACCACAAACAATAAGATGTCAACGAGCAGTGACACACAGAGTAGGCCTAGTAGTTCTACTAATCCACTTAAAAAATACTTGAACTGTTTACTGCATGTAGACTACGGCTATCTATGGAAGTGGATTTCACCATCATTTGATCAGTTTTGTACGTATCATGCCATGTTTTAAGGTGGAAAAAGCATGAAAAACAGGCTGTCATTTGGTGGTAATTCTAAGTACATCTAAGCCTGAGCTTCCACGTGTGATGTGCTGAGACACATGGGTGGAAGTGTGTCATATCTCACCCTCAGAACTGCCTTCTGAAATCTCCAAGAGGTATGTCAAGATTTCTGAGCCACCGTTATCTTGTGGAGGATCTGCAATAAAACAGAAAAGGTTTTTTTTTTCTTTTTTGAGTATGAATATATGCAAGGCAAGCTACTTAAAATACCAGACTGCTAGTGTTACGTGCATACCCACATACCATCCCCCCCCCCCCCACACACACACACACATTCATGCACATTCATACACACACACACACACCATTTCCGCTCACAAAGACTCTCCATCATAACTTTTTTCCAATTTAAATTTTCTGATTGAATAGTATTTCTAATTTCAGAAAGGGGACGTGCAGGATTTACACAAACACAACACACACACACACACACAACACACACACACACACACACACACACACACACACACACACACACACACACACACACACACACACACACACAGACTTCTCTCGCCGTCTCCTCCTGAAGTGTGTCCTTATCATACCCCATTTCACTGTGAAGCTGTAAGGTGTGATGGCTCCCTTCACGCAGGGCTTGGATGGGGGGCCGGGTTTGTCTGGGCTCGTGGTGCACACCAGAACCTCACTGGGGCTACTGCGCCCCTCCACGTTAGACGCAATCAGCTGTGATGGAGAGACATAGAGAGAGAGAGAGAGAGAGAGAGAGAGAGAGAGAGAGAGAGAGAGAGGGAGAGAGGGGGAGAGAGAAAGGGAGAAAGAGAGAGAGGGGGAGAAAGAGAGAGACACAGAGGGAGAGAGAGGAAGAAAAAGAGAGAGAGAGAGGGTGAGAGAGAGAGGGAGAAAGAGAGAAAGAAAAGAGAGAGAATGAGATTCTGTTAACACAACACACAATCCCAGCTCATTATAGATCAAAGACCAGCGCACACATGAAAAGCTGCACGGGACATTGTGGAGAACCTGGATGCAACAGCCCAATTGGCGCGCCGGGGTGACATAACACTGCTTGTTTTTGTTTTCCATCCCACAGCGCATTTAAAAAGCTTCAATTACTCCTCCGTAGCCACCTCGGTAAGTGGCGCCCTTGCCATGAATGAACAGCGCCAGCCGAAGTGCGTCTGTTGTGCGCGCGATGCTAAAGTTCAGGCTCGCTGGAAATAGTCGCCGTGGCGCGCGGAGGAGAGCGCTCGGCGTGTGTCCAATCACTGTCCAGCAGTGAGCAGCGGCGATAGCGCTCGGCGGGGGGGCTGTTGGAGCGGGGGGGGTTAAAACAACACCGAGCCGCGGCCACTTAGTCGTACACCCCGCCATGCTGATGATGACGGCCCCAGGAGCATATTCATGGAGCGCAGACGCAGAGCGCTTGTGTCAGTGTGATGGAGTTACGCAATAACGCCTCCTCAACACCACCATACGCATACAGTACACACACACACACGTCCATCTCCATGTCACACACACAAAGACACTGTGTGTGAGAGTGTGTGTGTGTCTCTCTCTCTCTCACACACACAAACACACACACACTCTCACACACACAGACGTAAGCAGAGTAGTTTACAGCTGTGATGGGAGTGACATTTTGGCATCTGCCTAACCCTTTTCTGACGCCTTGAGTGTAACACACACACACACACACGCAGACAGACAAGGAGAAAGACACATAGACGTCCACACACCTCACACACGGC
The DNA here is from genome assembly GCF_963854185.1 of Sardina pilchardus. NCBI lineage: Eukaryota > Metazoa > Chordata > Actinopteri > Clupeiformes > Clupeidae > Sardina > Sardina pilchardus. Next base: position 15,042,001 of record NC_084995.1, on the reverse strand, counting down.
ATAATGACATGCCTCAGTTCACATTCACTTTCCTGACTGAACATCTAAGTGGGATGAACACCTAACAACTCACCTCCCATTCAGAGACAGAGAAAAGGAGAAAGACTCTATCCCATAATTGAGCGCTAGCTCCATTACGCTGTTTGTCCAGGACACAAAATGGCTTGTAATGACAGCTTCATGTCCATACCCATGGCTCTATGTAAGCAGTGGGTCAGAAAGGGATCACATTGACCAGCAGCAAGGGGGAGAAGGGGGGGGGGGGGGGGGTTCTATTGTTTGCTATGGTCCGGCAGTAGTTGGCAACCCAGCGTTACGCAAGCGATCAAGGAGCTGAGTGGGGAACTTGGTTCAACTTTCAGAACAGAACGCTAAGTTCAGCAATATCAGTTTGATGTACTGTATCATAGGAACATTTCAAACATTTCAGACATTTGGACCCATCAAAGCCATCAAATTCTTTATAGGGACGGGACTTGTCTTTCCACTGTACAGAAATGAGTACTTAACATCACTTAAATTAACTGAATTATGATGGTATGACTGAGCACTGCATTCCAATTGGCTGTTGCTGTGTTATCTCCTGGTGATCCCCACCTTTGGGTCTGAGAAGTCTGTAATCACCAAGAATGCCCAATGTGTCTTACCCAGAATGTCCTGTGTGTCTTACCCAGAATGTCCTGTGTGTCTTACCCAGAATGTCCTATGTGTCTTACCCTGAATGGCCTTCTTGTTTTACCCAGAATGCCATGTGTGTCTTATCCAGAACGCCATGCGTGTCTTACCCAGAATGCCCTATGTGTCTTACCCAGAATGCCATGCGTGTCTTACTCAGAATGCCATGTGTGTCTTACCCAGAATGCCATGTGTGTCTTACCCAGAATGCCATGTGTGTCTTACCCAGAATGCCATGCGTGTCTTACCCTGAATTTATACTGTGTGCTCCTCTTCAGACCCTCTACAGTACAGGTCAAGTTTTCTCCAGTGTACTTTGGGTGAAACTCTGTTCCCTGTGGGAGGACAGGACCAACAAACACACTGGTCATCTGAAATGCTCGCTGTAGCATACACACATATCGCACCTCAAACACACTGGTCATCTGAGCTTTTTACAGTGGGGCAGCCGTGGTGTACTGGTTAGGGCTTCGGGCTTGTAACCGGAGAACCGTTCGATCCCCATCAGTCCACCACGGCTGAAGTGCCCTTGAGCAAGGCACCTAACCTCTCACTGCTCCCCGAGCACTGCTGGTTGGGCAGGTAGCTCACTGCTATGGGTTAGTGTGTGATTCACCTCACTATGTGTGTGCTGTGTGTGTTCACTGATTGGGTTAAATGCAGAGAAACAAATTTTCCTCACGGGATCAAAAAGTATCTATTCTATTCTATTCAGTGTACTGAATGCTGAATTAAAGCCTACCATATTTGAGCAGAACAGCTCATACATGTTTTCTCATGAACAAAACGTAATGTAGCGTAATGAGAGCGTGTGGTGACCCTCATATCTAACGTTACGGAGGTGAGGAGAGTGGCACTCCAGAGGTGCCGGCTGTGCCGGGCCAGTGGACGGGGGTCACTCACGTTGTTCTCCTCCTGGATCTCCAGCGTGTAGGTGATGTGCTCCTCGGCCGAGCAGCCGTCGGGCCGACTCCACTCCAGCGTGATCCACGTGATGCCGGCCCGCACCAGCCGCGGAGCCAGGGGGAGATGGGGCAGGCTTCCAGTCGTGTAGAACACCACCTCTGCACTGAAACCACTGCAAGAGACGCGCGCGCACACGCACACACACACACACACACACACACACACACACACACACACACACACACACACACACACACACACACACACACACTTGATTATTTTATTTGGAATGACCAACACTGATTAAAACAACACAGCATCCAAATATGGACAAGGAGCCAATGGCTGGTATTTTATTTTCTCCATGCACACACAGATACACACAGATACACACAGATACACACACACACACTCATACATTCCCATTTACTTTACAGCCCCATAATTCCGCTGCTATCTTTGAGTCAATACCCACTGTTGATGAGTACATTGTGAGAGCAGAGCTGCATCTGCACAGTCTCCATTTTGCCTCCATTTTCAAGGTACAGTATATTGATGACGTGAGTAACTTTGTTAGACTTGTGCTCAACTTGGGTGAAAAACAATTTCAGAAAAACAGTTACGCAAGAGCTCTTTCACAAATTCAAGCTGAACCGTTCCAATACCCTTCACTCTGATTGCTGACCTTTCAGCTTCACAGGGAATCGTTCCACCAGGTACCGAAATAGACACTCCCAACAGAGACAAGTCGCGGTACTCAAAATGGTTCTCTCCACAAACTTAAATGCCAAAACTTTTACTTTCCTCTAAAGCGCCATCCTTGAGTAAATGATCCTGTGGCGCGGCCTCCGCGACGGCTACCATCTTAATGAGCCCTGCGGATGCATTAACGGAGGAATTCATCTCCACTTTCTCTCGCACGCCGAGACACGGGCCCTTCGCACCTCCGTGACAAACCTACGCCACGGCGTATAAATCCTCGGGGCCAGGATATTGCCTGGAGATTGCCTTGCGCTTTCTATTTCTCTCCGAGGAGCCCAAACGTAATCTATTACGGAAAAGGCGTCCCGTTCCCTGTGAGTTTACAAGCCAATGTCGTTTCCTCCTCTGCGGGAGCCCGGCGCACGTTCCGTCTCGAGCGGCGAGCACTTTAATGGGACTCTGTCATTGATGGGGCTGATAAAAACAGCTGACAGTCTCTGGCAGGAGAGGACGACGCACTACCACCACCACCACACACTGGCCCTTGCTGTCTCTGCTATGTTATTTCACCTCCAACTTGGCCTGACGTCCGTCCTCATTTTTAAGACGTGGAAAATGGGGAAGAGTTATATGGAGAGAGAGAGAGAGAGAGAGAGAGAGAGGTAGAGAGAGTGGAGGGGGAGGAGAGGGAGAGAGAGAGATAGGTCTGCATTGTAAGTTAATGAAATGAAGTGTAGTAAGTCTCTCCCAGGGGCACTATGGGGAGAGAGGAGGAGAGGGTAGGAGAGGGGAGGAGAGGAGAGGAGAGGAGAGGAGAGGAGAGGAAAGGAGGGGGAGGGGGTTGAAGCTCCATTGAAACCCCATTGCGGTGCTCGTCTTAAATCAAGGTGACTTCCCTGTTCCTCTCCTCCATTAAATAGTGAGAGATGATGACATTACAGGATCATTCACTGAAAATGGTTCAATATTCTCAGGTGGCAAGACACCTGGCATTATTCAAAGATCCCCACACAGAAACCTACGGCGTGGCTTTTGTCGGCAAACGCTCCGATCTGGATTTAGCGGTCGCTTGCTTGTCACCAGGGCCCTGTGGAGATCGACGGCGGCGTCACCTACCTCATGCCAATGTCATTCCGTGCAGCCACGCGGAACGTGTAGGCCATGGCTGGACACAGGCGAGTCAGTTTACAGTGCCGCTGGCTCCCAAAGTAGCATTCTCGGAACACGTTGTTCCTCTTGCCCTGCAGAGAGTGGACCATGGGGGACCAACAGGTGAGCAGAATGACCAAAACTGAAAGCAAATCTCACTCAAAAAAACACTTTACAAAAAGAAAAACAGTTATTTGAATTCATGAACTGCACCATGTCATTGTAATGCAGTAGAAAGGATCAATATTTGTTCAGCTAGACTTTTCTCTTCCTTTGAGTGAACTTTCAGCCGCTCCACTCATGTCAGTGCAGACCCTGCGCTGAAGAGCAGAACAGGCTAGCACAAGAGATTCTCTCTCTTTTCTCCTCCTTTGAGTGAACTTTCAGCCCTGTGCTGAAGAGCAGAACAGGCTAGCACAAGAGATTCTCTCTCTTTTCTCTTTTTTTGAGTGAACTTTCAGCCCTGTGCTGAAGAGCAGAACAGGCTAGCACAAGAGATTTTCTCTCTTTTCTCTCTCTTTGAGTGAACTTTCAGCCGCTCCACTCACGTCAGTGCTGGCCCTGAGCTGAAGGGCTCTGGAGAAAGACGAGGTAAACACTCGCCTCCCGTCCACTCAGGGGTTAGCTCTAAATAACCACAAGGCTGGCCAGGCCGAGATAAAGGGTCAAGCAAGGGGAGGCAGTGGGCAGGGGGGTGGGGGGTGGGGGGTGGGTGGTGGGGGTTGGTGGTGCTAGTCTTCTGGCCAAAACACAAGACGTGGATGCAGTGAAGGGAGAGAGAGATCCTCACAGAGGAGCTGAGAGCTCAGGAGTTCAGCGCTGCTGAACAGGGAGAGAGGGGGATGAAGGGGGCTTACCTCGTCCCACTCTAAAAGGTAGTTGGTGATCTTTGATCCGTTGTCGACAGGAGGCTGCAGCGGAGGAGAAAAGAGATCGATAGAGGGTGAGAGAGAGAAAGATAGAGAAAGAGAGTGGGGATGAGCTACTGCTGCAGAATATATACCCACAGACTTGCAGTGCACACAGTACACAGTACATGGTATATGAGAGTTAGAACAAGCAACAACAGAACTGTGAGTTGGTGCCTTAATGAATTGCACGGTGTGGTTTTGACAATATGTGAATGGGCCTGAATGGGATTAGGGGGGGGGGGATCTTACCTTCCACTGGAGTGTGAGGGAGCCCTTGGTACGGTGGGAGAGTTTCGGGGGGAATGGGCAGTCAGGGGTGCTGCTGTGGGTGGTAAAGGTTCCTACGTCCGAGCACGAGCCCTTCACCGAGTTATACATGGCGTTCACTCTGCAGAAAACACACACACACACACACACACACACACACATTAAAACTCTCCTGAAATCAAACAGACACTCCTGAAAAAGTCTCATCCCATTGGGCAGAGCTCTCCCTCTGACCTAAGGTGACCTCCCAGGTCTGGAGCAGCATATGTAATGGACTCAAGAGGAAGAAAGAGACTCAAAGAGAGAGATCCTGAACACCAGCAGGACAGAGCAGGGCAGGGCAGGGCAGGGCAGGGTCCAGCAGAGTCCAGCAGAGCAGCCCCAGCGCCCAGCTGCTCCCTGGCCCTAGTTATGGCCAACTAAGAGGCTAATCCTGGGGACACACGCAGTGTGGGGAGGGGAGGATGAGGACAGATGTCGGGGGGGAATGGAGCCTTTAGCATGCTGTGCTTAGGGACCATCATTTGTGTGAGCTTGAGTGTGGGGCTGAACGGTATGGGAGGGCTCATAGATGGATTTGGGTCTAAACACACACTTCCGGATACAGCATGGAAACATACATTTTCATCTATTCATCTAGATACAAAGCTACTAAAATACTAAAAGATACTAAAATAAACATTAGAATAAATAAATAACAATAAATATTGTTGAGTCAAAAGAGCAACTCCAGTTCGATGTATAACACTGTACTGCACACATGTGTATACTGATCTGTATTATTTCATATCACTGAGAGTGAATATGATGGTGCCAAGCCAAAGTCATGAGTTGTGGCTCCACACAGCAGAAGCAAGGACAGCGATGACTGAGTGCTGTGGCATTTTCAAAAAACACTACCGAGTGTTGCAAAGGTCATTTCAAAAGCACATTTCATTTCGCAGCAAACTGACCGCTGGCAAAGACTGTACATGAGCAAATAAATAAATACATCTGTAGCAATGTAAGCAAATAAATAAAGCCTGTAATAATAAATAAAGTCTGTAAGTCTGTAAACAAGCAATTAAATAAGTGAGCAAAAGCACTTTTTCTTTAAGACGTTGCTGTGCAGAGTGTGGACATACTGTACCTGACGTGGTAGTCTGTCGCAGGTCGCAGGTCTTTCAAATTGCACTCCAACTCCTCGCCACTGAACCAGGGGGAAGCACAAAGATCCATTAAGGCCAGTGACTCTAACCCATACACACACAGGGCCATTAAGGCCAGTGACTCTAACCCATACACACACAGAGCCATTAAGGCCAGTGACTCTAACCCACACACACACAGAGCCATTAAGGCCAGTGACTCTAACCCACACACACACAGGGCCATTAAGGCCAGTGACACTAACCCACACACACATACAAGGCGCTGCATACCTACAGACTACAGTACAATGGTAGACCATGACCCCTTGGCCAGGAGCGTCATGCTTTATAAGGCTCTGGTTAGTTCTATCTCTCCCGTTGTCAAGCGGCCATATCCCAGTATTCTGATTAACTTTAACTTTGAAAGATCGCTACTTTTATAGCCTACATGGCATCCAACTAGCTACTTCGAAGGTAGCAGGTTATACGAAGTTAATGGCCACCCCATTAGCCAATCAGAGAAGAGAATTCCATTGTTGAGGGAGATAAGTAAGGGATAACGGCCGACGAGGTGACCGGTTCGATGGAAATAATGGCTAGGTGGAGGTCTAGAACTCCGGCGACGTGCGAAGCACGGAGACGGAGTTACCTCCGCCGTGCCATTATTTCCATCGAACCGGTCGTCCTCGAAGGCCGTTATCCCGCTTATCTCCCGTTTGTATTCATAACCTGTATATTTAGAACATAGTTTTATTCCACCGTTGCGTCCGTTAACATCGCTAAAACTGTCTTGACTGTGGGACTACTTTCCGCCACATATCAACTTTCTACTTGCAGGACAAAACTGCCGTTACTAGTTCTAAATGGATAGTTGCTATGGCCAAAAGCCAGTCGTTAGTTCTAAATGGCTGGTTGCTACGGCCAAAAGCCAGTCGTTAGTTCTATCTCTGCCGTTGTCAAGCGGGCATTTCCCAGGATTCTGATTAACTTTAACTTTGAAAGATCGCTACTTGTATAGCCTACATGGCATCCAACTAGCTACAATCCACCTCCGTCATATGCTACAATGTTACTATGGTTCTGCACGTCTGTATTTCAGCTTGGATGCAACGTGACAGTTCATTTAAACTTAGCAACGAGTTTGGCGAATTAATATTCAAGTGTGATACGGGAACTACTTCAAAGGTAGCAGGTTATACGAAGTTAATGGCCACCCCATCAGCCAATCAGAGAAGAGAATTCCATTGTTGAGGGAGATAATGTAATGTAACGTACTGTAACTCAGTCTTCTCCACTGACCACAGCCCCACCTCCCTCCACCCCCACCACCTCCACCACCTCCACCACCTCCACCACCTCCGCTACCTCCACCACCTCCGCTACCTCCATCAGCATGTGTGCGACTGCTCACCTGTAGATGAGGCGGTACTTGCCGTCCCGGCCCTTGTCGGACAGCGTGACCTCGTAGGTGCAGCTGTAGGGGTGGCCGTTGCTGTGCCTGTCCCTGCTCACCAGGCCCGCCGGGGGCGTCCAGCTCAGCCGAGCCGTCCTCGCCTGGACGTTGGAGAGCTGCGGTGTGCGCCAGCAAACACATACGTAAACGCACATACGCACCCGCATCAGGTAAACAATGCTCACCCATATCGGGTAAACAACGCTCACCCATATTATATCATACAATTTATTCACCACATTTTGTGTACGTGCAGGTTTTCACAAACAGCAACATGAAAAACATAAGGCCCTTGAGCAAAACAAAGTAACATCATTTTTCAGTGTGGTCTTATAACCAAAGGCAGACATTCTGTCGATCTGAAAGCAAAATAACCTTTGAGTGACCCTTATATGTCCATCCAAATGGATGGTTGCTATGGCCAAAAGCCAGTCGTTAGTTCTAAATGGCTGGTTGCTACGGCCAAAAGCCAGTCGTTAGTTCCAGAGCCTGAAGGAAATACCAGTGCATGGAAAGTCATTGCAAGGATTATGCTAGGGTAGGCTACTTAAAGTGATTACTAAGGTGTTGCTAGGCTAATTAAAGTGGTTACTATTCTATAAAAAGTGGTTACTAGGTTGGTTGCTAGGGAAATCACGTTGGTTGCTAGGGGAATCACATTGGTTGCTAAGGTGGTTGCCAGGGTGTCATTATGGAAGTGGTTGCTAGGTTGCTACTAAGTAATTATAGTGGTTGCTTTGCTATAAAAAGTGTTATTTTAAATATAGTTTGAAAAAGTTATTGAAATTGGGAGAAATAGAGGGAGTGATAGAGAAAGTGAGAGGAAGTGAAGAAAAAGAAGTGAAAGAAAGTGGGGATGACAAGTGAGCTATCCAGTTCAATGGAGAGACACACAGAGAAGAAGTTCCATTGAAGTTGCTGAAGTCAGTGAGAGAACACTGGCAAAGTTGATTCCATTCTATTACTTTAAAAGCTAATTATGATGTCACAAAGCCAATGTTAAGTCTATGGCAAAATTAAGTTTAGTTTTTATTTAATATTTCAAAAAGTAAAAGTCGTAGAAATATGAAAAGTAATAGGCCGAAACTTTGATGCAAGAGCTACGTGACAAAGTTTGAACCAAGTTCCTACGATAAGTGTTTCAAGTCAAATTAGGGCCTGGAAGAATAATAATAACTAGAAAAGCATTTCCTAAAGGAAATACCAGTGCATGGAAAGTTATTGCTAGGATTATGCTAGGGTGCTTAAAGTGATTACTAAGATGTTGCTAGGCTAAATAAAGTGGTTACTATTCTATAAAAAGTGGTTACTAGGTTGGTTGCTAAGGAAATCAAGTTGGTTGCTAGGGAAATCACGTGGGTTGCTATGGTGGTTGCCAGGGTGTCATTATGGAAGTGGTTGCTAGGTTGTTACTAAGTAATTTTAGTGGTTGCTTTGCTATAAAAAGTGTTATTTTAAATATAGTTTGAAAAAGTTATTGAAATTGGGAGAAATAGAGAGAGTGATAGAGAAAGTGAGAGGAAGTGAAGAAAAAGAAGTGAAAGAAAGTGGGGATGACAAGTGAGCTATACAGTTCAATGGAGAGACACACAGAGAAGAAGTTCCATTGAAGTTGCTGAAGTCAGTGAGAGAACACCGGCAAAGTGGATTCCATTCTATTTCTTTAAAAGCTAATTATGATGTCACAAAGCCAATGTTAAGTCTATGGCAAAATTAAGTTTAGTTTTTATTCAATATCTCAAAAAGTAAAAGTCGTAGAAATATGAAAAGTAATAGACTGAAAATTTGATGCAAGAGCTATGTGACAAAGTTTGAACCAAGTTCCTACGATAAGCGGTTCGAGGCAAATTAGGGCCTGGAAGAATAATAATAATAAAAATAATAAAAAGAAAAAGCCTAGGAATAACAATACAGTGCATTTCCATGCACTGTAATAACTAGAAAAGCATTTCCTGAAGGAAATACCAGTGCATGGAAAGTCATTGCTAGGGTTATGCTAGGGTACTTAAAGTGATTACTATCGTGTTGCTAGGCTAAATAAAGTGGTTACTATTCTATAAAAAGTGGTTACTAGGTTGGTTGCTAGGTAAATCACGTTGGTTGCTAGGGAAATCACGTTGGTTGCTAAGGTGGTTGCCAGGG
>NC_084995.1:15020166-15022666 GCF_963854185.1 Sardina pilchardus | reverse complement strand
TGTGGGACTCGACTTGTCAACAGTGGACGAGCTGGGGCTCATTGGGAGGTCTACTGAGCAGCCCACAGTACAGGAGAGAGAGAGACAGAGAGAGAAGGAGGGGGAAAGAGAGACAGAGAGATAGAGAGAATGAGGGGGAGAGAGAGAAAGAGAGAGAGAGAGAGAGAAGAGAGAGAGAAGGAGGGAGAGTTGCCATGGGTTGGACCAGGTACACACACAACACAACACAACACAACAGCGCCTTGTTCTGCTTTAATACCTTTCAGTAGACATCACTGGAGCTTTAGGTCTTCTTTGGAAGAATAGCTCATGTTTTGCCTGGAAGCAATGTCGACTGAGAGAGTGGGAGTCTGTGTGTGTGCGCGCGTGTGTGTGCATGTGCGCATGTGTGTGTGTGTGCCTGTGTGTGTTTTGTGGGGTTGCAGATCTGCCCTTGCAGTAAACTGCTAGATGTCAGCGGCAGGGTCAGAGGCAGGTCAGTCTTTGTCAGTTGTGAGGCGGCGGGGGCGGCGGGGTTGAGGAGAGCGTGCGGGCGCCGTCATGTCACCGCTTTAATCTCCGCGCGCACTCGCCCCCTACTCAGGTTGCACCCGCTTGCGTCAGGCGCTGTGCTTTAACCCTGCGCTGTGCCATCTCAGGCGCTGTGCTTTAACCCTGCACTGTGCCATCTCAGGCGCTCTGCTTTAACCCTGCGCTGTGCCATCTCAGGCGCTCTGCTTTAACCCTGCGCTGTGCCATCTCAGGCGCTCTGCTTTAACCCTGCGCTGTGCCATCTCAGGCGCTCTGCTTTAACCCTGCGCTGTGCCATCTCAGGCGCTCTGCTTTAACCCTGCGCTGTGCCATCTCAGGCGCTCTGCTTTAACCCTGCGCTGTGCCATCTCAGGCGCTCTGCTTTAACCCTGCGCTGTGCCAATTAGGCGCTCTGCTTTAACCCTGCGCTGTGCCATCTCAGGCGCTCTGCTTTAACCCTGCGCTGTGCCATCTCAGGCGCTCTGCTTTAACCCTGCGCTGTGCCATCTCAGGCGCTCTGCTTTAACCCTGCGCTGTGCCATCTCAGGCGCTGTGCTTTAACCCTGCACTGTGCCATCTCAGGCGCTCTGCTTTAACCCTGCGCTGTGCCATCTCAGGCGCTCTGCTTTAACCCTGCGCTGTGCCATCTCAGGCGCTCTGCTTTAACCCTGCGCTGTGCCATCTCAGGCGCTCTGCTTTAACCCTGCGCTGTGCCATCTCAGGCGCTCTGCTTTAACCCTGCGCTGTGCCATCTCAGGCGCTCTGCTTTAACCCTGCGCTGTGCCATCTCAGGCGCTCTGCTTTAACCCTGCGCTGTGCCAATTAGGCGCTCTGCTTTAACCCTGCGCTGTGCCATCTCAGGCGCTCTGCTTTAACCCTGCGCTGTGCCAATTAGGCGCTCTGCTTTAACCCTGCGCTGTGCCATCTCAGGCGCTCTGCTTTAACCCTGCGCTGTGCCAATTAGGCGCTCTGCTTTAACCCTGCGCTGTGCCATATCAGGTGCTCTGCTTTAACCCTGCGCTGTGCCATTTAGGCGCTCTGCTTTAACCCTGCGCTGTGCCATCTAAGGCTGCATTGTGCCATCTCAGGCACTGTGCTTTAACCCTGCGGTGTGCCACCTTAGGCATTGTGCCATTTCTTGGCGAGAGAGAGAGGGGGTGCATGTGTGTTTGAGGCTGCAGCAAGCAAAGCAACCGCTGCTGTGTCATCACAGAACTCTGGGCCAACACGGCGGAGGACTCAGGCCACATCTGCTCCTGAGTAGAGGAGGGCTCGCTGTCAAAGGAGAGGCACACAGTCCGAGAGAGAGAGAGAGGGAGAGAGAGAGAGAGAGCGAGAGAGAGAGAGAGAGAGAGAGAGAGAAAGAGAGAGAGGGAGAGAGAGAGATGAATAAAGACTGTCCATCTGGTTCTCCCTCTGCCCAGGGATACACCAGGCCCAAACATTAGAGGCCAGAGGAAGAGCGGCAGATAAAAAGAAAAGGGAGGGGGGGGAGGGGGGTTGGAGCAGAGCGGCTCTTCAAGCTCCTAAATCTACAACTTCTGAAGCATATTAGAGAGGTTAATCTGGGAGCCAAGTCCCGGGCCGGCTGGCTGGATTAGTGGGGCATACTGAACTGATTACGGTGGGCAGCACAGCAGAGGCCCAACACCAGGCACCGGCCTGATCTCCTCCTCCTCCTCCAGACCTGCTTGCATAAGCGTCTCTCTCTCTCTCTCTCTCTCTCTCTGTGGTGCTGAAGATGGATGTGTGTGTGTGTGTGTGTGTGTGTGTGTGTGTGTGTGTGTGTGTGTGTGTGTGTGTGTGTGTGTGTTGTGTTGTGTGTGTGTTCCTGGCTGGGTGACAGATGCGAGTGGTTCCTGGAGATTACTCAGAGAGCAGAGATGGGGCCGGCTGCGCTGGTCTCCACCCTGCACTGGAGGCCGAGTCCACGAGTCCACGAGTCCACGAGTCCACGAGGCTATGTGTCCACGAGTCTATGTGTCCACGA
>NC_084995.1:15010166-15015166 GCF_963854185.1 Sardina pilchardus | reverse complement strand
GGTCAGCCTCCTTATGCCGGACATCTTCCCCCTGTGATGGCTCTGCTGTGTCTTCCTCCATTTTCCCTCCATGTCAAAGCACGTCCCCGTAACTGCCAACGAGGATGTCACGTGGAAATTCGATTCTTGTAGCCGCGCACAAGAGCGACCTGAAGGCCCCATCACATTACATGTGGCCTGCGCTCTGAAGCCCATTACTTTCAATGGTTTGAGCGTGCAAGAACTGGTCTGTCGCTGCGCTCAATATAGCGCAGAGCAATCGGCATTTAACCGCTTTGCCGCTCTTGCGCGTGCCACGGTCAAAGTTGAAATACATTGAACTTTGACCGCGGCGCGCTGTAAATCAACGGTATTTTGCGCGGAGCCCAGCGGTAACCACAACAAAAATCGTTAGAACACGGCCACCTAGCGGTGAGCGCAGGCTATGCCGTGTGCTCTGTGATGGGGCCTTGACCCTGCGTGGCTGAACGGGTGTGTGAGGATGAAGCGCCAGCCTGTGTGTGAGACGGCCAACAGCGCCAGCTCAGAATGGGCCTCCGTCGTGCTGATCGAGTCACTAACTGCACACCTTGACCTTTTTACACACAGTTCCAAACACATTTCTGAAGAGCTTTTTGTTATCGTCGTCCGCAAGCAAGGGGGTCCGTCGGCGGGGGCCTTACCTTCTCCGTACATGGGCGGGAGGTGGTGCTGGTAGTACTGGTGCATGTCCCCGGGGCTGACGGGCGGGTAGAAGGCCGTGTGTGAGTTGGGGATGAAGTGCGGGTGGGTCATGTAGGGGGGCAGGTGGTGGGTGGGGGAGATGGCCGGGGAGTAGCTGGGGGGGTAGCACTCGTGGGACTGCGGGGTCACCACCACCCGCCGCACGCCAGTGTTGTCCTCCAGCACCTGGGAGCATGGGAGGAGGAGGAGAGGAGGAGGAGGAGGAGGAGGAGGAGGAGGAGAGGGAAGAACAGAGGAGAGGATCATGAAGAGATGAACGAGAAATTCAGGCACAAAAAAGGTGTGGAGGTTGGGGAGGGACAAGGTAAGAAGTATGAGAGTCCAGAGACACTCTCCCTCTGCATGAGTACCTGAGACACCCAGGTGTACAGGCCAGAGCAGCGTCTCTTGGATGATTCTAGAAACCAGCGATGGCTTCAGCCTCAATCCCACACAAGCACTGCAGCTGCCTGCAGCAACACTGATCCTGGGCCTGTCAATCAGCCAGCTCTGCTCTGCTCTGCTCTGTTGGCAGGAGGCTAGCAGGCACCCAAGCTCACACTCACGCTCACGCCCAGACACGCCTAAACATGTAGGGGTGTGTGTGTGTGTGTGTGTGTGTGTGTGTGTGTGTGTGTGTGTGCATGTATATGGGTGTACTACATGAGTATACTGTATGTGTGTAGAAGGAGTTCCTGACCCCAGCGCTGAGGACAAGTTCTCTGTCTCTGTCAAGCACAAGTACTACTGTGAGCCTGGGTGCATTCCAAATGCTGAAACATAAACTCTCTGTCTCCCTCTCTCCCTCTCCCTGTCTCCCTCTCTCTCTCTGTCTCCCTCTCTCTGTCTCCACCCCTCTCTCCCTCTCCCTCTCTTTCCAAGGCTTGTTTCATCCCACTAAGATAAAGCATGTGGTCTTATTTACATATTCCGCGAGAGCATATTAATAATGACACAACGTAGAGAGCGCGGAGAGCCAGGAGGACGAGCAGAAAGCCCCTCGGGCTCCTGAACCAATGGCAGGGACACACAGGAACGCTCCGTAGTGGACAAAGGAGAGGAGCGGGTACATGATGGCCTGCAGAGTGTTTAGGGCAGGCAGCTCATTCAGCCGCAAATGATTTGCCAGGAGTGCTGCTAGTGTACAAGACTGGGCGGTCCTCTGGCGCTCTTCGGTTTGAGGATCCAAAACGTTGAGAAATGTTTTAAAGAAAATGTTTTCAAGACAGCTCATGTCTGGACTCTAAAAACGAACGGGGCCAGTGCCGGTTCATCAGAGCGATGCCACAGAAGAACCTTTTTCAGCGCTTCAAAGAACCATCGAGGCAACCTTTCACCTGACGTAATGTAAACATCCATGGAGTTTTGACTCTCCATGGAACCATTCAGAGATTTAAAGAACAATTTAAGCACTATTATGCTTAAGAGTGTGTGTGAATGACTACTCAAAGAGTTAGGTGTTGAAAGTTTAACATTATGTGTTACAGCCCCCCTTTTAAAACACTCTTTCACCATTTCATCCCATCTTTCTAACGGTGTAGGTGTATAGTGTGACACTACTTCACAACAAACCCTATTTACTACATTTAGAGAGATTCAAACGGACAAAATAAGCGTCCGTTCACAGTCGTCCTGACTTGTAACAGCACTCTCCACTGCAGAGTTTTCTCCGAGCTGTAATCCTAGTCCCTGGCAGCGTGCGGTGCAGGGGTGGGTGGGTGACCCCTGTTCCTGGACTCTCTGGTGTGAGGGGGCCGGACCTTACGTAACCGTGACTGTGCTTCCCGCTCCCAGCTGGCGCGAGGTGCAGCGTGTCCTTACTCTGCCACCCAATCACCAGCCTCCACCTCTATTAACACTGCCCTATCCCAGTGTGTGTGTGTGTGTGTGTGTGTGTGTGTGTGAGAGAGGGCATGTGTGTGTATGTGTGTGTGTGTGGAGTGGGGTGAGGTGCCAGCAATCGGTTCTGGCTTAGAAAGTGATACAACTGGCTTTTGAGTACATAAGTGAAAAACACTACACTATCTCTCTGCCTCACTTTTCCTTCCCTTCTTCTTCTGTTTTCTTTGTCCTTCTATCTCTCCATGTCTCATTCTCTGTCATCCCCCTCTCTGCAGCTCCAGTTAAGGCACATCCCCTCTGCCGGTTAAAGCACTCCCCCTTCATCTTCCGCTCTGCTTGCGCTTTTTTTCTCCGTAGTGACCTTTTGGGGAAATGTCATCATCAGACCACAGCACTATCTCCTGTACTTTGGCAACAGACTCCTGGGGAGTGAAGGGGAGGAAGAGGGGTTCTCTCTCTCCCTCTTTCTTTCTCTCTCTCTCTCTCTCTCACTCTCTCTTTCTCTCTATCACTCTCTCCTCTCCTCAAAACAGCTGCACACCTGATGTCTATAACAGTCTCAAAACAACACAAGAGCACTCATCTTGGCCACAATAAGGTGTTGAAGTAGCTACGATTTCTAAATGAGATTCCAAGTGAAAACACATTACATGCTGATTGAATCAGGCTGCTGTACTTGTGTCCTTGTATTGATACATATTGAGGATTACAGGCCTGGACATTTGCTTTTTCATTATCGTTCTCATTGTGGTTATTCCAGGAACCTAGATTAGTAACAAGCCTCGCTGAGTGTAGTTGCAGAAGAGTTATGGCAGGAAGAAGTAAGCCATGGTGTGAGCCATGTTTTTGGACCTCCTGGAGTGCAAGTGGTCATATGGAGGGACTCCTTGGTTAGCAATGGGAGGAAAGATGGTGTGACTCATTCCCTTATTCTGCTTACACTTAATCTGATGTGCAGGTAACAGTATGATTGGCATTCTAACACTTCTTTGAGAGATTGTCTTGATATTTTTGTTTTGGGGGATTTTATTTGTTGTTGTAATAAACCTGAGCTTTTGGTATTCTCATATCTTTGAGTGTGCGCTTGTTGCAGCCAGCCCTGTTCTGTGTCCATTCTTGGTGGTCTATCAGATTAGAACAGACATCCTCAGGACCACGGCCACGTGCCAATCACTACACTGGGGTGGACTTACTGGGTCTAGGAACAGAGTGTCCGCAAGATGGACATTCTGCCTGCTGACTGTGTGCCTGACCAAAGTGGAACAGACAGCAGGACTGACCCCAAGGATGACCTCCAAATAGAGACATACTGTAGAGGCTTCTCATTGACCCTAATTACATTTGCCTAAACCGCATGACCCAGAGGAGAATGTAATATATTAACAGTGAACAAACACAGGTGGCAGAGTTCCAAAAGAAACTACTGTATAGCCCAGGGGTTCCCAACCTTTTTTAGCAGGTGACCCTGATCATTCACATGTTACGAGAGAGAGCGCTGCTCGTCTCTGCTGTAACATCCAAACGAGAGCGGCACATTGATTTTCCCCGAATGTCCTGGCACGCCTGGCTGTTTCACTACTTTGTTTCAAACAGTGATCAAGCATAATTCCGTGGCAGGGTTCCAAAAGAAACTATAGTCTGTCAAATTCTCTACATCTCGCTACTAAGATACCAACTATAGCCTATCAAATACTATACATCTCGCCACTAAGATACCACTTCTACAAAGTCACTGCTACAGGTAAGTTGGAATATATATCTCTGAAGAGCTTTATTTGTCCCTTGAAGGCAGCAGTTCTAGCAGAAATGCAGAAGGCTGCAGAAATGGAAGATAAATGACAGAGGGATCTTATCTAAAGAGAAGAGGAAGAAAAACGACTGCAGGGAGCGATGTGCACAGGATCTGTGGGCGCATGTCAGTGGAGAGACCTCAACGCTTTCTTGTGGCCTAGCAACGCCGGGGGAACAGGTAGAGGCAGTGTCTCCACAGAGCGTTGCATAACCACTGACACACACTTACACAAGCACACACACACAGATACAGTATGTCATAAGCTGACCAACAGAAACACACACACACACACACACACACACACACACTCCGGCGGAACATGGCCACCTCTATAGAGACCAACGCAGCTCATAGCCCAGGACTGCTAGTCAGGCCCAAGAAGGTGTGATCCTGGTAATGAGCTCTAGGTGTGTGAGGCACACACACACACACACACACACACACACACACACACACACACCTGGGATATATATCCTGGAGGCACATGGATGGGGGGTATGGAGCCGTTGGGTGACATCATTGGAACCTCAGCAGGCCCTGCAGAGAGAGAGAGAGAGAGAGAGAGAGAGAGAGAGAGAAGGGGGAAAAGGGAGAGAGAAAATCAATCTATCAGACACAAAAGTGGGAACAAACTTCAGTACACTCGCCTCGTGGGCCAACACAA
>NC_084995.1:14992666-15000166 GCF_963854185.1 Sardina pilchardus | reverse complement strand
CAAGAGCTTTAACTGTGTTGAGACACAGCAGCTGAATTGTCAGTGGAACATATCTTGGCACATTACTGAATGATGGAGATAGAGAAAGACAGAATAAAGTAGTTTACATACATTAAGAAAATAGTGTCAGTAAAACAGCTTTACACAATCTATAATTAGTTCATAGAAATCAATAAAATAGTTGAAGTAAAATAGCTTCAATTATGTAGCATAATTAGCTCATATGAAGTAAAATGCATTAGCTTCAGGAACTAGACTACAGATGCAACCTAAAGGGCACTGGGTGGGGGGGGGGGGGGATACTATCATAATAAAGATGAAAGTGTGGAAAAAGATTAGTAAAACTGAGAGAGAGGAAAGATAGAGAAAGAAAGAAAGAAAGAGAGAGAGAGAGAGAGAGAGAGAGAGGGGGGGGGGCGGTAGAGGGAAGGAAGGGGCGTGGGGTAGGTAGAGGAAGAGCAAAGACAGTAAGACGGAGTGAGGTTCTTATGGGTGGTCCCATGGCGGAGGTCATTCCTCTACTGGAAAGTAAAACAACTGTCACCTGGACCTTCTCATCCTCAACCAGCTGCCAAGTCTCTAACCAACAGAGCGTGCAAGAGAGAGAGAGAGAGAGGAGAGAGAGAGAGAAGAGAGAGAGAAAAGAGACAGAAAGAGAAATGGCAAAACTGAAGAGCAAGAACTCTCACAGCAAGACTGCAGATCATTGGCTCTCATCAAGACTCTCACAGCTTTGAGCTGCGAGCCGGTATAGCACGGTACTCAGACCCACTCCCCGTTAGACAAGCCTCTTCCTCTTTACCTGACCCTTTAACCTCTCCCCCCTCCTCCCTCCCCCCCTTTCCCCCTCTCCCCCCCTCTCTCTCTCCCTCCTCAGATCTCTCTCTTTCTCTCCATCTCTCCAGAAGGAGCTGTCTCTGCTCAGTGTCTCTCTTCACTCTTTTATGACAGCCTCGGTCCTTCTCTCACATCACATCCTCGTCTCAGCTGTCACAGGAGGGGGGGGGGGGAGGGGAGGGTTGTCCCCGCCCCCGGTCCTTTATGTCTGGGCTGTCCTGGACACTCAATCCGCGGGCCTCACCTGGGCCACTGAGCTCGGCTTTCATCTCCACACAAAAGGAGCGCGGACGCAGGCACGCACGTCAAGCTACAGCACACGGCATGTTGGAACTGGAGAGGACCAGAGTGGAGTGGAATGGGGTGGGGGTGTGTGTGTGTGTGTGTGTGTGTGTGTGTGTGTGTGTGTGTGTGTGTGTGAAAGGGGGGGGGGGGGTATGTGTGTCTGTGTATGTGTGTGTGTGTGTGTGTGTGTGTGTGTGTGTGTGTATGTGGGGTGGGGTTGATGTGTGTGTGTGTGTGTGTGTGTGTGTGTGTGTGTGTGTGTGTGCGAGGTGGGAGGGGTGATGTAGAGCATTGAGGTTTTGAGGTGAACACAAAGAGGAAACACAATGTTATCCCTCTTTTCTCTCCATGGTGTTGTGCTCCATATCGTTTGCTGTATGTGCAGGGGGAGGTTATGTTTTGGGTTCAGCTGCTCTGTCTGTCCGTCGGTCAGCACTGCAGGATGATGCAAAACAGAGCGGTCTTCATGAAACTGACACTCGGTGCAGGGCTGCAGAAGGGGTGCGGCGGGGGTGCGGTGGGGGTGTAGCAGGGGTGCAGCAGGGGGTGCCGTGGACGGACCAAGAGCCCTGGACACTCTGGAAGCCGTCTGTGCGAGCGCACTCATAATTGGCCTTGGCACAAGTGTGTGCTCTCCCAGCGCACTCACAGTTTTCTCTCTCTCTCTCTTTCTTGCTCTCGCTCTCTGTGTGTGTGTGTGTGTGTGTGTGTGTGTGTGTGTGTGTTATTCGGAGTGTGCACATGTGGGGACCAGATTGGAAGGAAGCATAGAGGCTCCAGTGGGAATGGCAACGCTGACCTACATAAGGGACAGGAGAGAAAAGCAGGAATGGGGAGCAATGAAGAAAGAAAGAAAGAAAGAAAAAAGAGAAAGAAAGAAAGAAAGGAAGGAAGGAAGGAAGAAAAAGAGAGAATGAAAGAAAAAGAGATAGAAAGAGAGAGAGAAAAAAATCTTAATCCTGTCTTCCCTCATCATCGTAATTGGTGATCATGTTTCTTATTTCCTTCAGATCTGTACTATAGACTTCTATGGAAGTGTGTGTGTGTGTGTGTGTGTTGTGTGTTCACACATCTTTGTGTGTATGAGACAGAAAACAGACGGTGGGTGGATGAGAGAGAGAAGAAGAGAGAGAGAGAGAGAGAGAGAGAGAGAGAGAGAGAGAGAGAGAGAGAGAGAAAGAGGGAGAGAGAGAGAGAGAGAGGAACTAGATGCAGGCGGTCCACTGCCTGGATATTATGTAAGTCTGAGTCCCGGTCAGGCAGCGTTATCTCCACTGCACTCCGTAATACGAGGCAGCACTTCTGGTCACTTCCTCCTGCAGTGTCCAGGAAACACAGCACTGTGTCACAACCATGACACCAGGCCCGGCCCTCCACCCAGTCCCTCGACAAACTCATCTACTGCCCACGCTCACAAGCACTGCACACACACACACACACACACACACACACACACACACACACACACACACACACACATACAGTGCAGTTAATACACTGCAGTGGTCTGTCCACAACTCAAACACCACAAAGATGAGGTACAGTGTCCTGGTTTAAGGAGAGCACATGACTGACCAGTTCAATGGTGGTGCAGAAGCACAGTGGGGATATGAGGAGTAAGAGAGGAGCACAGTGGAGATATGAGGAGTAAGAGAGGAGCACAGTGGAGATATGAGGAGTAAGAGAGGAGCACAGTGGGGATATGAGGAGTAAGAGAGGAGCACAGTGGAGATATTGAGGACTAAGAGAGGAGCACAGTGGAGATATGAGGAGTAAGAAAGGAGCACAGTGGGGATATGAGGAGTAAGAGAGGAGCACAGTGGGGATATGAGGAGTAAGAAAGGAGCACAGTGGGGATATGAGGAGTAAGAGAGGAGCACAGTGGGTATATGAGGAGTAAGAGAGGAGCACAGTGGGGGATATGAGGAGTAAGAGAGGAGCACAGTGGGGATATGAGGAGTCAGAGAGGAGCACAGTGGGGGATATGAGGAGTCAGAGAGGAAGCACAGTGGAGATATGAGGAGTAAGAGAGGAGTACAGTGGAGATATGAGGAGTAAGAGAGGAGCACAGTGGGGATATGAGGAGTAAGAGAGGAGCACAGTGGGGATATGAGGAGTCAGAGAGGAGCACAGTGGGGATATGAGGAGTCAGAGAGGAGCACAGTGGAGATATGAGGAGTAAGAGAGGAGCACAGTGGGGATATGAGGAGTCAGAGAGGAGCACAGAGGAGATTATGAGGAGTAAGAGAGGAGCACAGAGGAGATATGAGGAGTAAGAGAGGAGCACATGAGTGAGTGTGGGAGCCAGCGGCCTGGGTCTCCAGGAGCACGGGGACAGTAGAGGGGGGAAAAAACATCCACTCTGAGATGGACGCAGAGAAAGAGGAACTGGACGAGACAACATAACAGGCTGAAATAGCACCAGAGCAGACGGGGCTGTCTGAGCCAGATATGCATGAGCACACACACACACACACACACACACACACACACACATACACACACACACACACACACACACACACACACACACAAGCCTTACACAACCACACATGCTCACACCACACACACACCACACACACACACATGCACACACACACACTGCTTCCCGACTGTTGTATATTTCCTGCCAAGTCAGAAGACAAACTCACATACAGCAGAATGAGTGGGTGGTGACTAGTGGGAATGTGTGTGCGTATACAAACACACCACGCGCACACACACACACACACACATACACACACACACAGATTGCTGGCACACACCAATAGTACTTCCATGTCAGACTAAGTGCTTTACCATACCATTCCGGTCTGGAGTGAGGTCCTGTTGATACACTGTGGACCACCACCAAAAGCACAGACCCAGCAAATCCAAGCCACAACAGACAAGCACTACACAGCAGTGCAGATGCTCTGCCAGAGTGTTTATGTGCATATACTGTACTGTACATGTACTGCTGTGTGGGTGTGTGGGTGTATGATTGTGTGTGTGTGTCTGTATGCTTTCGCACAGGCACATTTGTGTATTTGTTTGTGCACAAAGGTGAATGACAATGTGTGTGTGTGTGTGTGTGTGTGTGTGTGGTGTGTGTGTGTGTGTACTTAAGATCAAAATAATTCCCCCAGCACAATGGAAACAGTGCCTCGTCCAGCCACGGTCACCCCCCTTTGTGTCGCACGACCTGTAGAAGCCCTTGACTGGTGTTTAGGGGCCCCACAGGAGCCCTGTCCCCTCCACACACTCCAGCCGTTTCCAGCTACACCCCCCCGCCCCCCACTCCCAAAATATGTTCCACTGGAAAGCACCTCCACTTTACAGCACCTCCAGTTTTCCATACCTCTCAACCCGGCCAGAACCGAGGATCTTTCCACCTCCAGATCCCAACATGCACACAGACTCACAGACGCATAGACACACATACACACAAACACACACAGACACACAGACACACACCAGGGCAGACTCCTTCAACCCTGCCCCTTCATCTCTGATCTACGGTGACAGGACATCTTGGACACATCATCAAAGCGCCCAGCTGAACACTCTTCTGCACACACTGCACTGTGTACAAGCCATCCTCATCTACAGTAAACAGGCCACGCACTGTGGGTGATTGACTGAGTGCTGTGTGTGTGTGTGTGTGTGTGTGTGTGTGTGTGTGTGTGTGTGTGTAAAATCAAACTCTTACCCATCAGAGACAGAGCCCTCACCACTTATGATTTTGCATTCTCCTGCAAAGCGCCGAGTCTCTCTGACTCTCTCTGTAATTACAGGATGGCTTACTTGCTCAAAAGACTGGGGGTGCAGCTCCTGCCTGCATCGAATCTCTGTGCTTATGTCTCTCTAGGGGTGTTCATGTCCTCTCTCTCTCTCTCTCTCTCTCTCTCTATATATATATATATACTGTGTATATATCTGTATGTATATATGTATAGTATATATCCCTTTGTATTTGTACACATAAAAGTGAACACGATGTGCATACAGAGAGCAGTATATCTGTCTGACCAGTGCTGTGAGTGCATTTGCTGGTGTGTGCATCTGTGTGTGTTTTAGAGGGGACTTAGAGAGCTAAGACCTGGAAGCTGATGCCCTCTTTGGTATGTTGTTTTCCCTCACTGTCGCCTAGCAACGTCCCCTGCCTCTTATCAGGCCCAGTGTTTTGGGTATGACTGATGACTGCCAATCCGCTCAAATACTCTCTCTCCCTCTCTCTTTCTCTCTCTGTCTCTCTCTCTCTCCGTCTCTGTACTTCCTTTTTACAGCACTTTCTTTATCAGGACAATTTAATGGTTCCAACTTACCTGGCTATCTGAGCTCCCCCCACCACCCCCAAGGCACTTAGGTTTTATGTGGGAGACAGCATTTCATTTGAACACTATATGAAAAGTACCGAGTTACAACATGCTATTATGTTTTAAAGGATTTGTGTGTGTGTGTTGTGTGTGTGTGTGTGTGTGTGTGTGTGAGTGGTGTGTGACCAAAAATTAGAGGGCAACAATGAGTAAGAATGGAGACACATCCGCAAGCAATCAGGCTAACACATGCACAAACATTCTCTCTCTCTCTCTCACTCTTACACACGCACACACAAACACACCTTTGTAGTGTCGAACTGTATAATAAATACGTAATATATCAGCCCTGTCGAACATTACTCTTTTGTTTAATATCTGTGAAGTTCAAAGAGGCTCTTGACCCTTACAGGCCACCATACAGAAAGCACAGGAAAAGGATGGTGGAGGGGTGGTGTGCGGTGTGTGTGGAGTGTGTGTGTACAGTATGTGTGTATGTGTGTATGCGTGTGTGTGTGTGAGTGTGCGTGTGTTTGTGCGTGTACAGTATGTGTTTGTGTGTGTGTGTGTGTGTGTGTGTGTGTGTGTATGTGGAGTGGGGGTGGGGGGGTGGGGGGGGGGGGCGTATTTCCAACCCCTGCTGCTCCCCAGTCCCAAGGCCTATTTTTACTGGGGCTGACCTATTTCTGTGTCTGGAGGGCAGGAGAGGGCTGGCCCCTGCTAACGTAATGTCTGGACGAGGTGGCGGCCTGGCCAACCCTTTGTTCCAGCAAGGAGAGAGAAAGGGGGGGGCAGGGGAGGGTCGAAAGCGACAAGGAAACAGAAAAGATAGGAAGAGAGACAGAAGGAGGGAGGAGGAGAAGGGAGGAAAAGAAAGAGAGAGAGAGAGAGAGAGAGAGAGAGAGAGAGAGAGAGAGAGAGAGTGAAAAGACAACATTACCACTGAATGTGAAAACTACATTAGTGTGCCCTCAATGGATAGCAGTGCAAAACAATGGCAAAGATTGCCATGCACAAAGAGAGAAAGAGAGAAAGAGAGAGAGAGGAGAGGGAGACAGAGAGAGAGAGTGAGAGAGAGAGAGAGGGAGAGAGGGAGAGATTGTTTTTAATTAAGGAGAGGCATTTGTTGCGGTCTAATAACCCGGATCCTCATGACTCATTGTTCCCACTCCTAAAAGTCAAACTCTCTCTCTTTAACACACACACACACACACACACCACACACACACACACACACACACACAACACACATGCATGGCAAATACACACACACATAGACACACATACACAAATGCACGCCCTGCGCACACACACACACACACACATGCAGAGAGAAATGCACCACAGCTGTGCGTGCATAAACAAGTGAGAGGTCATTAATAGCTAAGCAGCATCTTACACACTCACAATCACTTTCTTGTGTGTGTGTGTGTGTGTGTGTGTGTGTGTGTGTGTGTGTGTGTGTGTGTTTCCTAGAAGTCAGCCGAAGGTTGTATTGATTTCTTTAGGCTTCAGTAACATCCACTGAATCCTTACAGGTCAATCCCCCTCCTCACACTGAGCAAGAGGATGAAGTGAACTGCCACCTCTCTCTCTCTCTCTCTCTCTCTCTCTCTCCAAAAAGCCCTCTCATCTCCTCTTCTCCTTCTATCTCATCCTTCCTTTCCTGTCGTCTCTTCTTCTCTCCCCTCTCGGAGGCGTTCCTGACCCCTGACGTCCAGTCTGGTGGCCTTGGGCCCGGTGGCCATGTCTAGCTCACGGAGGTGCGTGTGGAGGGACAGAGCACACATATCAATACGGCCTCCCAACGCAGACGCACCCACACAGGTACAGTAGCTGAGGGAGGCCAGGGGTAGGGGTAGGTTATGGAGGCCAGGGGCAAGTAAGGGAGGTCAGGGGCAAGTAAGGGGGGGGCAAGGGTAAGTACGGGGGGGCAGGGGCAAGTAAGGTGGGGCAGGGTAGGTTATGGAGGCCAGAGGTAAGTAAGGGAGGGCAGGGGTAGGTGAGGGGGGGGCAGAGAACTGGATGATGTCTCCCACCTATCACTGTCATAGCCAGTCACATTCAGAGCCACCCTTCT
>NC_084995.1:14973305-14975805 GCF_963854185.1 Sardina pilchardus | reverse complement strand
GTGGAGAGTGGTGGAGGAGGAGAGGAAAAAGAGGAGAAAGAGGAGGAGGAGGCGGAGGAAAGGAGGAGAGGAGAAATATGGCCAACAGTAGTAACAAGACAGAATCAGAGCAGACAGCTCTCAGATGATAGATTAAACGCTGACAGCTCTATTTCTGCACAGCCTTTTATTTATGTTTCTTTCCTTCTCTCTTTTCTTTCTTTCTCTCTCTGTTCCTTCATTCACTCTCATTCACGAATAAGTGCTGTAGCAAAAGGCAACAACATACTGTAACACCCACAGGCCAGCAGCATCTTATCACCCTCTCAGAGTTACAGCGTCCCTGGCTACCCCTCAGCCCAGCTGAGCGAGCGACTGGCAATGTTGTCTGTCCACACTGAATCCGTTAAATGGGCTCTTCCTCATTGAAAAGAGCAGAGCAAAGCGAGCGACAAAAAAGAAAATAGAAACAGGGCATCTTACAAAAGTTCTCTCAACACGTCCCGACGCTTGAAGTTAGGGCACTCCAATTGAAAACAATGCAATTCAACGGATTTTATCGCTAATGTTCGTTCGAATCGCGTCCGGTTAGAACATGGTGTCAGGCATATTTAACAGACTGACAGCCTCCTCCAATCCCTTACGTGCTGATCCTCATCTACTGTACTGGACGTCTTCACTCCACAGCAATAAGCAAAGACAATAGCTCTGGAAAGGGCCTGCGTGGGATGTAAGTGTGTGGACACTAACTGACCAGAACTAATATAGGCATAGGCATAATAAATGTGTCCACACACTGAGAGGGAGAGAAAAAAAGCATGTCCACTCCAGCGCAGTGCTCTGGACTCTGAGAGGTCTGACCAGCAGGCCACTGAGGCCAGTAAACGCTTCAGTTTCCCAGAACTCATCGGAGGAGCAAGTCCACGGAAGGGTCAACTGACCACAGGACAATAAAGGTCAGGGGTCGGCATCACGGAACGCAGCACTGGTCAGACACAACATTCTAGAGCGTCAGACGGAGATGGAGGGGAAAGAGAGGGCAAGGAGAGGAAGGAAAGAGTGAAAACAGTGTGACTGAGGAGAGGGAGGGAGAGAGAGAGAGAGGGGGGGCAAAGAGAGGAAGGAACGAGTGAAAACAGTGTGAGTTAGGAGAGGGAGGGAGGGAGGGAGGAAGAGAGGGAGGGAGGAAGAGAGGGAGAGAGAGAGAGAGAGAGAGAGAATCGCGGATGTTGAGCAGCTGTAAGCTCACTGACCACAAGCCTCCACGTGATCCGAAGGGAGAGGAGCCAGAAACATAATAGTCCACATTCAGGGAGAGACAGAGAGAGAGAGAGAGAGAGAGAGGGGTGGGGGGGATTGTGGTGGGGAGACATGAGCTTTACCTGTAGGTATGTACGCAGCTGCCAGACAGAGTGTGTGTGTGTGTGTGTGTGTGTGTGTGTGTGTGTGTGTGTGTGTGTGTGTGTGTGTTATCTGTTTATTAGTCCTCACTAAGCTGGTAGTGTACAACATTCCGTGAGCCTGATCACGGTCTCATTTTTCCAGAGGCCCACAGCAACAAGGCTCTCTCCACACACACACACACACACACACACACATATGGGTCATGCTTTCCGGTGCATTCTCTGATGGCAGCTCTGCTCTGAGTGTGTGTGTCTGTGTGTGTGTGTGTGTGTGTGTGTGTGTGTGTGTGTGTGTGTGTGTGTGTGTGTGTGTAGAAACGTAGAAACAGACAGAGTAAGAGTAAGAGCCCCTTCTATATTACTGCTAATATGTAAATGATATATGATTAAATGGAAATAATAAAGATTCTCCTCCTCAAAACAAAATGTCAACAAATGACTATGGAGCAAAGAACCAAACAAGTCATGACGGCCAACCCAAGCCTCATTTCCTACCACAGCCAGATCAGTTCACTGCCTATCCAGAGAAGTGTGAGGAAAAGCATGCTGATACAGATACAACTGCAGGTCCATCTCTACCCTCCCTGGGTGTGCCTGCCCAGTGCTGGGGCTGGACAGTCCTCGTGCTCCCTGTGGTCAGACAGAGCACCATGTCAGGGCTCCGCACATCCATCACAGGGGGGAAGGAGTGCGCCATGGCAACAACAACTGGACCCAGAGGGCGGAATAGCATTGGACCGGGGGCCGAGAGGAACTGAGGACACACTGTATTATGAAGACAGTCATGTTCATTTTTTTTTTGCTCCACTCACACACACACACACGACCGCGCGCACAAACGCACACACACACTCCACTGGAGGGCTGGATTATGAGGGAGGCGCAACCCAAGCCGCCAGGGAGACGTTTGCTCACAAATCAAAAATGCTGCCCTTTCACCACCTCCTCATCGGCCCCGGCCAGCCAGGCAGCCAGGCTCCCCAGCCCTCCACACATACCCCATAATTAAGGCCCACCGCCAGGGAGACAAGGGCCGACACAGACCCAGAGACAGAGAGACCCAGAGAGAGAGAGAGAGAGAGAGAGAGAGAGAGAGACCCAGAGAGAAAGAGAGAGAG
>NC_084995.1:14955805-14968305 GCF_963854185.1 Sardina pilchardus | reverse complement strand
AGGAGAGGGGAGGTGGAGGAGAGGGGGGGGGGGTAGTGCTGAGGGGAGCCCCGAACAGATCTTGTGAAATCGGAAATGCTGAGAGGGAAAACGTGAAATCTTTTTTTATTATTATTCCGGGCGCAGGGCCCCTGCGGGCCCCCGGTGCGTGTGAAAGTGTGTGAGAGCGGGCAGTGAGGGGCAGTCGGGGGCAGTGAGGCCTGGCACAGATGGGGCAGCAGTGCAGTGGGCATCCCAGCAGCTGCTCTTCCCGCTAACCTCTCCGCTCAATTAAATACAACACCCAAAGCACTGGAGCCAGGGCATTATTTACACTATGACATACACACACACACATGCACACAAACACACACACACATACACATACACACACACACACACACACACACACACACACACACACACACACACACACACACACACACACACACACACATTGACTGGTCCACACAATAGGCTTTGGCCATTCCTCTGGAAGCCATTCCTTGAGAGATCATGATGCCTCTGTGAATGAGCAATCCGGCTGTATCTAATCTGGTGGAAAGGATGAAGATGTGCCTGCGGTTTTTGGAAAGCCCTGTTCTGGTGTGTGTGTGTGTGTGTGTGTGTGTGTGTGTCGTGTCTCATGAGAGGCAGAACAGGATAAATAAACGAGGTGGTCACTCAGAATGTCAAACCCAGCCCAATCACACAAACATGTCCAGTAAATACTGTACACACCCACAATAATACACACACACACACACACACACACACACACACACACACACACACACACACAGACACACTCACTCACACACACACATACAGTCATACACACAGTCACAAACTGTACAGCCACACACACACACACACACACACATACAGTCACATACAGTCACTCACACACACACATCACGACATGGATGCAAGCGCACAAAACACACACAAACACATACATACACAGAGGTATTGCAAACACACACGCACACACACACACACACACACACACACACACACACACGAACACCAGTCCAATCCAGACACAATGTCCAGACATCTGTTTTGGCCCATCAGCCCAAACTTTGTTCTGAGACAAACGACAGACAACTACGCTGAACCCCTGCACCAAAACATGTCTATAACAAGTTTTTCCGCATAGGTTTCATACAACGAAACGTAACAAAATATATCTTCCTATTATATACTCGGCTACTTAAAGTGCCCAAAGCATAGCTTACAGTAAGATACTGACGAAACACTAGACAGTACAAATCTACATCAAGACACAGGCTGCTACAACGAAACACAGAAGTGATTTGGAGGTAACGCAAGCTGTTTGGTTATGTGGCGGAGGTCTTTGAAGTACCCTGACACAGATAAAGAACCAATCTGACAGCTTTTATGGATGGTTTGGCTTCACTCTCCTCTCCGGCGTCTCAAGACGTAAACACACAGACGGCGGCTTTGATCTCGTATGACTGAGACATTTGCTCTGATTCATGCAGAAGAATGTGACATAATCACAAAAGCACTGCAGTTCGCGTTACCCTGCAGCTTCAGACTGTCGTACTGAAACTGATGCTGAATTATCTATTTATTCTCCAAAATATAAGCAGCCAAGTATTGACACAGTGGGTGACTATATGTTAGATGAAGGGGACATATCTGCATGACAGTTCAGTGCTGATGCACTGTAGATCCCTTTGCTTCGATTTTAGCCAGGCTAAAAAAAAACAAAAACAGTAGAGGTCAGAATTGCCTTTTTTCTGGACAGGAAACACACTTCCTTCTCCGCTCCCTGGACGCTCCTCTATCTGCCATACCTGTTTACTCTGTTTACCACTGAAACGAGCTCCACAGAGACAGACACACAGCATCTGACCTGGTCAGACAGAGAGAGAGAGAGAGAGAGAGAGAGAGAGAGGAAGAGTAATCCTGACTGCTTCTCGCCTCTCTCTCTCTCTCTCTCTCTCTCTCTCTCTCGCTCTCTCTCGCTCTCTCTTTCTCTCTCTCTCTTTCTTTCCCTTCCTGGGAAACAGCTCCTGCATTCCAGCAGACCATCTGGCCTTGGCAGATGTGGAGGAGCGACTGAGCTAAAGCATTGGCCACTATGATTACTGCTTAGCTTTCTCCAGCTCCGCATTTAAGACGGAGTCGGAGTGTGTGTGTGCGCGTGTGTGTGTGTGTGTGTGTGTGTGTGCGCGTGCATGCGTATGTGTGCGTGTGTGTGTGTGTGTGTGTGTGTGTGTGTGTGTGTGTGTGTGTGTGTGTGTGTGTGTGTGTGTGTGTGGGAGGCTGCAGTCTTATACTTAAAGAAATGATGTGTTTTCTGTCAGGAAAAAAACTCAACAGTTTGGTACTACGTCCACTTGTGCAAGTCGTACCCCTCACCCCTCCTACGCGATGTGTGGTGCGTTCGTACTCCGGGCCTGCTGGCTCCTGGCGCAGGGGCTTTTTTTTTTTTTACTCCTCTTCCTCCTCCTCGCACAGCACAGCTGGTCTTGAACGCAGCACTCAGAGGTGAGCAGATCAAGGCCCATAAAGAGGCGCATATGCGGGAGGAGTCGGCCGCCAGCAGGTGTTCAGCGGAGCAGCACAACAGCTGTGTGGCCACTGACCTCACAGAGAACGCCACTGGAGCCCCCCGACCAAACACACACACACACACACATACTGTACAAACACACACACGCTCACATGGTCCAGCACTGGCCCTCACACTCTCCCGTCACCACTGGGTCAGTCTTTTTAAAGTACTAGTATTTTTAAAAGGTGGCAAATGTTTTTGGACATTAATTAACTAAACTGACATATGGTCCACCACTTAATATGCTTATGTATGTTTTAACACGAAAACATGGTCCACACACTAAAAAGCCTACTGATGTTTACAGTTAAAGACATTTAGCACACTTCTGCATTGAACCTAACGTCCTGTACCTAAACGGTTCAATACAAATACACCCTTCATAGTTACACATTCTGTAGATCACTGTGTAGTTAATGAACAGATATAGCTATTCACAAGTGCACTGTGTAGTGAATGAGGGACATAGTTATTCACTAGTACACTGAGTAGTTAATGAACAGATATAGCTATTCACTGGTACACTGTGTGGTGAATGAACAGATATAGTTATTCACAAGTGCACTGTGTGGTGAATGAGAAACATAGTTATTCACTACGTCGTAAGTGGCCTTCTGACCGCAGGCTTTAAGGACACATGGAAGGCTTTAAGGACACATGGAAGGCTTTAAGGACACATGGAAGGCTTTAAGGGCACATGGAAGGCTGTGGAGAGCGGGTCCTGATCTCCAGTGGTCAAGCCGGAGCGCGCTGACCCCAGTGGTCGGGCTGACTCGCCCTGCCTCCCAGGTGCCATGGCCTTGCATGGGCTGTGCTGCCCAGCAAACAGAACACATCCCCTTATGTCAGGTCAGGCCTGAGGGATGGCCAACACATGGCCTTGTCAGTTGGGATTACTCCATAAATGCACACAAGCACTCATTCTATAATCAAGGCTCTTTGATCTGAGCAAGTTTCTGTGCAATCACGGCATTATACTCTTATCTCAATCATTACTATGAGCATGGGTAGATTACAGTAATGTCTGCTAAAAGGCAAGTTTACATGTAATACTCTTTTTTAGAGATTAGGATATTTCTTTCAAGAGAAAAAAGAAGGATCAAGGGACCCAGAATCATTTCAGACCACTACAAAAGATGTGCACATCCAGGACAGGACAGAGGAGAAATAGGCTAACAGATTCCCAGGATCAAACTTCAGCATTACATAACGCCAGCAGAATCTGACACTGCCTTTGATGACCGACAGAAAAGGAATCTTAAGCTGTTTCTGTGCGTAGTGGGCATTCGCACAATAAACTCAACAACTTAAACACAAAAGTGTACAGTCTCTGACTGGGCGGCCTCTCAGATCAGGCACAATGGGAGTTCATCCCGGCCACTGTGGGAAGTGGTGGCGTCGGGGTTGGAAAACCGGGAGTGGGGCGGAAGCAAACCGGATCAAAACAGCAGGTGGGAGGCCATCCCTTCACCGCCCTGTTGTCCAGAAGTCATCATAGCAACCAATACGACATGTGTGCGCACACACACACATACACACACACACACACACACAGAGAGAGAGAGCTAAGGGCCAGGTCTGTTGAGCCAGCAACACTAGCTTCTATGTTATTGGCAGATGAAGAGGGCTTGTGTGTATAAGTGTGTGTATGTGTGTGAGTGATGGGGGGGGGGAGGGAGGCTTCAGTCTACAATACATCATTTAGAAGTCTGAGAAGTTCCCCCACCCCCATCCCTCTCTCCGATTTTCCTCCCAAAAAGGCTTTTGTTCAGTGGTGGATTTTCTTCCCAGGGCCAACCTCTGCCTATAAACAGTAGACGCTAAATTTAACCGAGGGGGTTCCCCAGCTCACCCACCACACCTTGCAAGGCTAGGTATTGTGAAGCTCGGCTACTCCAGCCCGAGGAACAGGAACCGTGACCTCAATCTCTGTCCAGATAACAACAGACCCATGCTATACGCCGCAGAGCCAGTGGATGCTCTCTCCTGAGGAACAGTGCCATTCTGATCGATTCATATTTCAGAATATGAATCGTAAGAGAAGCTCTCTCCTGCAATTCTAATTGATTCATATTTCGCTCCACGTGTCCCATACCTTTGGCTGCCAACGTCTGTTTGCTCTAGTGAGACTCTAGCTCCCTGCACGGCAGGAATGCTCTCTCTCTCTCTCTCCCTCGCTCTCGCTCGCTCTCCACCTCCTCCCCCTCCACTGTATAGTACTCCTCTTTCAAGCCCCACTCCTGACCAAACATCCAAAGAGAAGAGACCTCTCCTCTCTTCTCCTCTCCTCTCCTCTCTTCTCTTCTCTTCTCCTCTCCTCTCCTCTCCTCTCTTCTCCAGGAGCCTTGAATTAGCATCCCAGTTCATGAAAGGTCCTTAGTCTTTATCAAGGGAGGGTGTGTGTGTGGGGTGGGAGGGTGTGTGTATGGGGTGGGGTAGGGGTTAAATGTGTCCATCACAATGTTATCAGAGAGACTAGGGCAGCTGAAATCTCAATGGCGGGCGAAGCACATACCAACTGGCTGGTGCCCATGCCATAAGGTTTCATACAGTCTGAGAGAGGAAAAAAAATGGTGCCAACCAAAATACCATCCAGCAGCTCTGTACATGTCTGGAGACTTGTGCCAGGCAGGCATACGAAAATGAGGGGATTGGCAGAGGCTCTGAACAATGCCATTCTTTCATATGGACAAAACAGCAGAGGGGGGAGGGAGGGAAGGAGAGGGAGGGAGGGAGGGAGTCTGACTCGCCTGCTCTCCGTCTCCTCTCCTCCTCTCTGAGAGAACTCTGGCAGGAAGACAGGCATGGGTGAACCATTGTGCTCTCTCTCTCTCTCTCTCTCTCTCTCTCTCGCTCTCTCTCTCTCTCTCTCTCTCTCTCTCTCTCCTGTGGCAGTCCTCCAAACAGCATCACCAGCCTCTGCTTCAGTACCCTGGCTTGGCTTCCTGCGCTCTGCTCCCCCTCCTCTGCCCACTGTTATGGGTGTTTGGCCAGCCCTCCCTGCTCGCCTGCCCGCCTGCCCGCCTGCCTGACTGGCTGGCTGCTTGCGGTGAGCCCTGACTCCTGCTCCACTAATGGATAAACACTGCAGCCAGCTGAGGAAGTCGGAGGAAAGGCAGAGTGGCATCTTTAGCGTCCCGCTGCTCACATCGAGCTACAGTATACGTGTGCTTC
The DNA here is from genome assembly GCF_963854185.1 of Sardina pilchardus. Classification (NCBI taxonomy): domain Eukaryota; kingdom Metazoa; phylum Chordata; class Actinopteri; order Clupeiformes; family Clupeidae; genus Sardina; species Sardina pilchardus. The sequence continues at coordinate 14,962,562 of NC_084995.1, read as the reverse complement.
TGCTCTACAGTATCTGTTGCCACCACAGCAGCGACTTTGTTTTTACACAACACAGACGTTTTCTGAAGTAGCTGTTCATAAAAATGCACTACTCATTTCACCGATGTTTCAGAAATAAAGGAAGCAGACGAAATATGCTGACCAGTTAACTGTAAATGAGCGAATGTGTTCAGACCCAGTGTCTGCACAGCGACTACTCAGCAGTTCTGACTTAACCGGGGATTGTAAGATTACCATGTCCTTCTCATTCCTTCTTTCAGAGCTTGGCAAATATTGCTAAAGAGGAAATGGGCAATACCAAAATTAAGTTTTACAGGGAGACTGTCTACTTCAAAAGTCCCCCCCCCCCTTAGAAGTTCCAAAAACCTTTCATATTCTTTGTATGCAAAGTGATGAAAACATTTCCAAATAAAGTAAATAAACATAAAAAAAAAAAAAAAAGAAAAGTAACATAACGAGTCGAGGCTCCGAAGGGAACGTTTTGGTTTTAATGAGAAGCATGAGCAGTCTGGGTTGTTCCATATGCCTGCTGGTCTTCTGCAGCCATAGCAAAGGAAGCTGTGTGACGTTGCCAAAAAGTGGGGGGGAATAAGGAAAAGGAGGGAGGGAGGGAGAGAGAGAGAGAGAGAGAGAGAGAACCTCTCATCCAACCATCTGGATGTGAACTAGGCAGAGGGCCAGGAGGCAGTAAAACCCACTTAGCTGGAGTCTCTAACCGCTCGGCGGCTGCCACGTAGCTGCTGGCCCAGGCTAGGGGGAGAGGGGAGAGGAGGCTGCTAGCTGCGCTCTTGCCTCGGCGTTCCACTCTCACACAGGGCAACAGAGCAGAGGCTGCGCAGCACCGCACTGGGCAAACGTCAACAGTCAACACAGCGCCTCCCTACAGACGCCTAGCACAGATACACCCACAACATATCGCCTTCATACAGACGCCTAGCACAGACACACTACCACACTAACACAGCACCTCCGTCAAGCACTAACACACAAACACATTAATACACTAACACAGCACCTCCATACAGATGCCTAGCACTAACACACTAACACACTAACACAGCACCTCCGTACAGACGTCTAGCACTAACACACTACACAAACACACTAACACAGCACCTCCGTACAGAGGCCTAACACAAACACACTAACACAGCACCTCCGTACAGACGTCTAGCACTAATACACTAACACACTAACACAGCGCCTTGGTACAGAGTCCTAGCACAAACACACCGACAACACAGCACCTCCGCACAGACACTCTGCTGCTTAAAACTGACATTCATAGAGCGTAGTACTCTCACTACTTTACTTGTCCCTGTGAGGAAAATGACAGCTGTTTTCCATTCGGTTGTACAATACTGTAGGTAGTTCACACTTAAAGTCACATTGCTAGTGTTCTCCACAATACGAGGAAAAAGAGAACCCATCTTTGGGAAAGTTCTGGGATCTGACTCCAGCTGCTTGTGTCGCTGTCGAGCGACTCGAGGAAGTCCTCTGTGCTGCTCTTGAAAAGTGCCTGAGGATGAGTCACCATCCACGATTTGGGTCAGGCCTTTTGGTTACACAATACACACACTTTCTCTCCCTCTCTTCCCTCTGGCTCTCATGCATAAACACTGTGAATCAAAGTGTGTTTGAAGCTACAGAGGATTTACCCCAAAACTTGCATGTCTTCCAGACACATCTCACACACACACACACACATACACACTCACAGACGCACACACACACACACACACACACACACACACAATATCAAAGAGCATTTCATGCCAAGGTCACTTCAAATGACTTTATAAACACGACAGCGCCTTCGCTGCAGTGTTTGTGCTCGGCAGAAAAAGGCTCAGTTCACTCAGGGAGAACTGTGCGATGCAGACCACAGGAAATGTTCCCGGCCGGTCTCACCTCCGAGCCCAGAGTTGCTGTGTTCTTGGCAACGCCGACCGTCTGAGACAGCAAGGCTCTGATGGAGCACGGAAAACATCCCAAGGCAAGCACTCCCCTCAGCAACAGCAGCACTGGGGGCTTACAAATTCTGACTCAGAGTTGAGATGGCAAGTTGGCTGTGATTCAACATGCATGTGTGTGTATGTGTGTGTGTGTGTGTGTGTGTGTGTGGGGGGGGGGGGGGGTGTAAAGCAGGGGAAAGGCAAAAAGCCTCTCTTTCCAAGGATCTTTCAAAACATTCTCTAGGAGGTAAACAAAAAGCCTTTCCCACACTGATGCAAAACACACTGTGTCCAGACACACAGACAGAGCTTATGTGGGCTCCAGCAATGGGGGGGGGGGGGGGTACATGGGAGGTCAGGTGTTTCCGTGGAGACCATACCAGCCACTGGGCGTGAGAAGAAACATGCCACTGAAAAATGATGGAGACAGCTGGAGATCGGACGGGCATGACTGATGATTGAAGTGAAGCAACTAACTTGTCCTGTGTGTATGTGTGTGTGTGTGTGTGTGTGTGTGTGTGCGTGAGAGAGAGAGAGTGAGTGTGTGTGTGTGTGTGAGAGAGAGAGAGAGCGAGAGAGAAAGAGATAGAGTGAGAGAGTATGTGTGTGATGTGAATGTGTCTGTTTTCTGTATGTGTGTGTGTGCATGAGAGAGAGAGAAAGAGAGAGAGAGTGTGTGTGTGTGTGTGTGTGTGTGAGAGAGAGCGAGAAAGAGATTGAGTGAGACAGTATGTGTGTGATGTGAATGTGTCTGTTTTCTGTGTGTGTGTGTGTGTGTGTGGCTGAATCCCAAAGTGAGCCCTGAGGACTAAGGACTAAAGACTCACAGACTTAATTGATCTCAGGTGCTAAGTGAGTGAGTGAGTGAGGCTCAGATATGTATTAATGGGATTAGGACAGCACTTCATGACATCACAGGTTACCTTGGCGATGTTTAATAACAAAGACGTTGCTGACATTTGCACCATGCACGCGTGTCGTGCTGTTGTTTACCTTTGTAATTTCCAGATTTTCCTATGATCTCAACGGTAAACGTCACAACACTTTGAACAGTGGGTAATTCCCTTAGGTGAATTCTGCACCGATGCAGACTCACGGAAAGGGCATGGTACTGTAAGTGTGTACTCAAACTGTTGAAATTCGACATTGGGACAGCCCTGAGCACTTACGAATTTTGCGAGAATGCGCACCAAAGTCTGTGATGTGTCTGCATGTATGTGTGTGTTTTGTTGAGTTTAGTGCAGAACTGTGCTATACACATGAAATGTGCCGAAATCCTGAATTCAGAAAAGGAATTATGCGAGAAGAACACGCACAGGGAAATTTCCCAGAAGGAACTGGGTCTGTCATTGGCCTCCACTAGAACAGGGACAGGTCGCCGCACCTCTGCCGGCCATCCCAGTGGTCAGCAGGCTCACTCAGGTGGGTTTGAGCAGGGCGGGGCTGGGGTGGTGGTGGTGCTGGTGGGGGGGGATGTTTTTTGGGGAGCAGGGGAATCAGGCTTAGCTCATTCTCGCTGGATTGTCCCACATGGCTGGGCTCTCTCAAAAGAGGGAAGCTCAGTTTAAACCAACACAACGACTTCCTCCTCACTGCACACCGAGCCTTTAGCCAGAGCCTGGGCCCGGCAGCCCACCTTCTGGGGTCATCTGGGGGAACGGCACGGCCAGCGGTCCCGCCAAAACACAAGCCTCCCTCTGTCTCGCCAGCGCTCCGCATCCTGGGGAGGCTGGGCACCGCCATGCGTGTCGGGTCACACCTCACACCCGCATCACCACGCCGCCTCGCTCCCACACATGCCACAGTCTACTGAGGACACGACACAGCACACACTAGCACACACTAGCACACACAGTCTACTGAGGACACGACACAGCACACACTAGCACACACTAGCACACACAGTCTACTGAGGACACAGCACACACTAGCACCCATGCCACAGTCTACTTAAGACACAATACAGCACACACTAGCACACACAGTCTACTGAGGACACAGCACACACTAGCACATACATACAGTCTACTGAGGACACACAACACACTAGCACACATACATACAGTCTACTGAGGACACACAACACACTAGCACACATACCACAGTCTACTGAGGACACAATACAGCACACACTAGCACACACTAGCACGCATGCCACAGTCTACTAAGGACACAACACAACACACACTAGCACAAACAGTCTACTGAGGACACGACACAGCACACACTAGCACGCATGCCACAGTCTACTGAGGACACAACACAGCACGCATGCCACAGTCTACTGAGGACACAATACAGCACACACTAGCACACACTAGCACGCATGCCACAGTCTACTAAGGACACAACACAACACACACTAGCACAAACAGTCTACTGAGGACACGACACAGCACACACTAGCACGCATGCCACAGTCTACTGAGGACACAACACAGCACGCATGCCACAGTCTACTGAGGACACAATACAGCACACACTAGCACACACTAGCACGCATGCCACAGTCTACTGAGGACACAACACAACACACACTAGCACAAACAGTCTACTGAGGACACAACACAGCACACACTAGCACACATGCCACAGTCTACTGAGGACACAGCACACACTAGCACACACAGTGTACTGAGGACACAACACACACTAGCACACACAGTGTACTGAGGACACACAGTATAGCACACATGCATGCAGTTCCCTCACACTCTCTTCAGAAGCCACAAACAGAGAGCCTGAAGGTGTAGAGGGATTCAGTGTGGGAGCACAAAGGGTCACTCAGCCACAGAGCCACAATGGAGAGGGGAGGCGATTAAAAGCTAACTGACACGACAAATTAACTGACCACAGCAGTAAATAAAGAATCTGGTAGATCCTCCGTTAGCTTTCCCACAGCATTCACCGGCAAATTCCGCCAAATTCCGTTAGTGCAAGGGATGGGTGCGCCAGAGATATGCTGCAAAGAAAATAAGGTACTGTAGCTACCTCTGCATTGCTGGGAAGAGCGCTACGACTGGCAGGTGATATTCAAACTGTTGGCATTCCTCAGCGTCCACATCGCCGGCCAACCTTCGCCTTTCCCACGGCCCTATACGCGCCCAACCCGTCTTAATGGCCGCGCACATCCAAAACATTGCCACCGAACAAGGCACATCTAATCCTAAACAATAATAGCAGGCGGCCGCAAAAACTCCCAACATGCTAACGCGCATAGCGGTGGTGAGAGCTCCCCTCACTCTGTAGCTCGCAGAGGTCAAAGGTCGAATTCCTCATCCTCAATCAGGCCTCCAGATTTCACACATTGGGTGAGGGGGAAACAGGGGTGAAGGGGGGTGGGGGTCGGGGAGGGGGGGGCACCAGACAGAGGAAGGGGGGTGGAATGGGGGGGGGGGCTTTAGACAGAACTCTCGCTTCAAGGCAAGAAGGGGAAAGGAATACAGGAAGTCTGTGGCAACAAGGGAAACTACAATGGCCAAGGTATGCACAGTGGCATAATAATGGTCAGAGCAGGGGAGGAAGTGTGTGTGAGTGTGTGTGTTGGAGGGGGGGGGCACTTTGAAACCTTCAGTGGGTAGCAAGCAGGTTTGGAGAGATCCACTTGGCTTTTTGTCTGAGCGTGTGTGTGCTTGTGTGTGTGTGTGTGTGTGTGAGAGAGAGATAGAGAGTGTGTGAGTGTGTGTATGTGTGACTATGTGACTGTGTGTGTGCGTGTGTGTGCATGTGTGTGTATGTGCGTGGACTGGAGGTGAATGCATGTGAATGCATGAACAGAACTGCCTCCTCCGGCCATGCGACCTCACTCGGCGCGCATGAATGCCTTCCGCCGGCACTCAAAAGAGTCCCTCTGCGTGGCCAAATTACGGGCCATTACCGAGCAGCAAGGAGCCATCAGAACTTTCCATCGCCCCGGCCGCCGATGGCTGCCAGCGCCCCATGCATACTAATGTCGTCACGGACGCCGACCTCGAGGCCTCCTGACCAAACATTCAGTGTTTTTCCGCTCGCGCCTCGGAATGAGACACGCCACCCGGGCCGCCTGAATAATGCATCACAGCGACCCGGGTAGCGGAGGCGTCCGAGAGAGACGGCGGCGGTGGAAAAGCAGCGACTTGCTGTGTTAGACAACAGAAGCCCCACCGAGTCTCAAATCTCAGCAGGGACATTGCTTTTTTTTTTTTTTTTACTGCTCCCAGAGTAGCTGTTTCTTTACAACCGATCATTTGAAAGGCAGGGTGGGGTTTTGGGGTGGGGGGTGGTGGGGGGGGGGCAGGGAGGAGCTGTCCCAAGGAACATGGCAGTGAGAAAGACATCTGTCAGGCCTCCTTTGATCTCGTCCAGTTTAGTGGAATGTCTGTCAGCAACACTGTAAATCACTGCGAAATCACTGTGATCAATGTGAGCCTTTGAGATCGCTGCAGGTTGTCAGAAAGTTGGATGAACTCTCAGACCATAACAGAAGGGCAGCTTAGTAATTCCATTCAATGTGGAGCGCACATTTTCCTGAGAAATGATGCAACATCTGTGTATAATATGCCTGTCATGAAAAGATATAATCTCTTGACATTTGACTGGCCTACACTGTACCTGCTGGACTGACCACACAGGCTGAATACCCCTACTGATGAAGTAATACCACACATCTTAGAGGATTACTTTCATTATTTCATTATCCTAACTATCTACATTTCCATAACATGCACTATCTGCATTTCCATAACAAGAACGACAGTAATAGTGATAAATACAAGCATAACGATAAAGTCTCTCCTCATGTTAATCAATGTGATGGCTAAAAT
>NC_084995.1:14903305-14950805 GCF_963854185.1 Sardina pilchardus | reverse complement strand
ATAGTTTATACCTACAGTATACAGTACAAGACAATATACAACCTGTGTAAGATTACACTCAGCAAGTGCCTGGCAATCAAATCTCCACAACTTACTACTAATAATATTAACAGTAATAATAATGATGATAATAACATTATTATTATTATTGTTATTATTGATAATAATAATGCTTTAATATTATTTATAATAATTCTTTAATTAATGTATTAATTCATGACTCTTGTCAGAAATAAATTCCTTGTAGGTGTGAGCTAATCCTGTTTCTACTGTGTAACTGATTACAATTGAGCAAATCAGTGTGTGGGAGGTATGATATGATGCCTGTCCGAATCTGAGTGAGTGTCAAGGCTCCCGACGCTGTGCTCTAGTGGAAACTGTGACGTTCATCTCACTGACATCACATGCTCCATACGTGACATGTGCAAGACTTTAGGGTTGTTTGTAACAGATGCACCTGTGTTCAAAGGAAAGAAGAAATGACTTCACTCTCATGTCATTGCATTCTTTGAGTTATTATAAAAGAGAAATATTTCCCCTCGTTACATAACAGGGATTCATAGGTTCTTTTGTGGACATTTCTGTCTGCCTGGACAAGGGCTCTTGCGCGCGGCCGGGTACACATACACAGTCTTTTTCCTGGACAGTTGCCTGGAGCTCACTGCTCTGAACCCTAATTTGATTTCACACTGGAAAAACTACACTGTCTTAATTGTCAGGAGCGTTAGGTCACACTCCATACTTAGCCGGGAGCATTCATTTTGAATTGGCCCTCAAAGTAGACGCCACCACCACTCTCTCCCTGCTGATGGGTGCTGGCTGAACAGCCTCTCACAGCGTTGAGCATTCCAAGGAATATTTGCATTGTTCCGCTGGCTAAAGAAAACTCACACCGCTCACCTTGTGTGAACCCAGCATAAGGACGCGCTATCTGTTCCAAAGACGCAGCCTTGCACAGCTGTCATGTACAGCGATATTCCAGCAGCGGAGAGGCTGGCATGAGGAGTGAAAACACATACCTGCACGCATGCGTGCGCTCGCTCACACACACACACACACACACACACACACACACACACACACACACACACACACACACACACAGAGAGAGAGAGAGAGACATCACATGCACACAAAAAGAGAGACAAAGACTACATATCAACACTTTCTGGGATGGTGCTTGAAGGATTCACCAAGCGTGAAGAATTCATACAAGTGATGGCGTGCACAAGTAATGAGCTCTCTCTCTCTCTCTCTCTGTCTGTGTGTACAGTATATAATAGATAATGGTCTTCAATTCAAAGAGGACCTGCTGAAAAAACAGAAAAGACAGCTGTGTGCACATGTGTCTGTGTGTGTGTCGCCTTGTCATACCTCCCCATCATGGTGTAGCATCTTCAGCTATGGTTACACAGTGTTTATGATATGCTGCAAGAAGTTTAGGTATTGGAGCTTTGGTCTAAGCATTTGTTTTCAATGTGTAAGCAATGGGCAAAAAAGTGATGTGTACCTGTTCAAGTACCCATGAACAGTTCTGTATTGCCCCTTTACTCCCCATTTCTAAATCCTATTGAAGAATTATTTTCAAGGAATCCAGGAATAGTATGAATGACCAACCACATACCTGCATGCCTATTTTGCAAGCAATGATGGGGGCATGAATATGTGTGTGTGTGTGTGTGTGTGTGTGTGTGTGTGTGTGTGTGTGTGTGTGTGTGTGTGTGTGGGTGGGTGTGTGTGGGTGGGTGAGTGTGAGAGAGACGGTGTGCATGTGCATACAGTAGATATGTTTAATAATCAGCATGAATAGTATCCCAACCAGAGGGCAAATTATTGACCACATTGTCCCCAGACTCGTTACTCTCTCCTTTCCCCTTTTGCCTCTCTAAGAAAGACGAGCCCAGATGGATTTGGGCACATTCCAGTTGGTCAGTCTTTTGTGGGTCGTCAGATTGGGAGAGTGTGATCAAACACCCCAGTCCTTATTAGCTCTATTGGTGGGGCTGCTGGTGGGTGAGGTTTTTGCTATAGAAAGCGGGAACAACAAACATTCAAATGATATTTCCAGGTCTGAGCTCCGGATCTTGGCTTTTGCGTTTTCCATTTGATTTTGTCATGTACACACAGACAGTAAGGCTGCAACATGTGTTAGCATTCAAGGCCTGGGCCAAAGAGAGTGATCCCTGGGTGTCTGCTGGAGCCCGAATGGATGGAAAAGAACATTAAATCATGACACACACACACATGTTTCTGCGTGTATTGATTGGATGATATATGACCTTTTTTTTCACCAAGGTCATTATGGGGCGTGCGGCGAATACGTCTTCAGGATATGTATTGTCCCATAAGAAAATCTTCAATAAGAAGTCTTCTTGAGGGAAAAAAAAAGAAAGAAATCTCACAGGAAAGTTCTGGAAAGTTCTCTGGAGTTTTAGCACACAAGGAAACCAAATCACTGGCTGCTTGCGCGAGAGGAGCGGAAGAGAGCGGAGGCTCTTGCTCTTCTGCGGGCCGGATTTACTGGCGTGTGTTTGAGCTGTTGCCTGGAGCTCTGAAATCCCTTTGAAACGAGTGTGCTGTTGTTTATGTTTTCTCCCCAGTGGCTGACCACGTCACATTATGGGAAATGGCCTGTTGCTTTGAGCTTGATAAGACACATTTGCTACACTCCATATCTCACCATCTCCCCCTGCTGCCAAACAGCCCTGTGTGATTCCCATAATTCAACTTTGTTAGAAGAACGGGAAACGTTGAGCTCATCTTTGCGCTTTGGTCCAAGTTTGCGAGATGGTATCATATCCTCCATCCCTTCTCATCAAAGATTTGTTCTTTTTATTTGGGGTGGGGTGGGGTGGGGGTGGGGGGGTCCATGTGTATTGGGGAATTAAATTGTATAATTTCAACCTTTTGATATTCTAATTGAAGATCAAGTGCAAGAGATTCTTGTCAGTCTAATGTGAGAAAATGGGCTCCGTACAGTGCCAGGGGGTGCTTGGCTAGCGGCCATGCCTCCGTCGCTGTGAAAACAATGATGGGAAGGAGGGGTGACAACAGGCACGCATTCTTCAAATGTTTAACAGCCTCGCTTGATCCCTTATCCCAAAACACATGCCCAATTTGCTGCAGAAAATGTCTTTTGCTGCTGTGAGATGTGTTTCAATGTGAAATGCAACGTATAAACATACACACACACACACACACACACACACACACACACATACACACACACAAGTAAACACACACTGAGACAGACACATACACAAAGGCATACACACACACACACACACACACACACACACACACACACACACACACACACACACACACACACACACACACATACAGTACACACAGAGAGACACACACAAGTAAACACACACTGAGACAGACACATACACAAAGGCACACACACACACACACACACACAAACACACACACACACACACACACACACACACACTTACATACACAGACACGCAAATAAACCCACAGAGACACACACACACACACGCACACACACACACACACACACACACACACACACACACACACACACACACACACACACACACACACACACACACACACACACACACACACACACACACACACACACACAATACACACTAATAATAAACTCACATTAACATGGCCAGAGCGTAGCACTCGGAGAGTGAGGATGACAATGATGAAGAGTGACAGAGTGAAAATGGCCAGACTGGTGATGAGGTCTGCCGTGTGCAGGACCAGGTGGAACCACTCCACATGCCTGGGGTCCAGACACAGGCCCGGGAAGGCCAGGTAAGGGTAGGGCAGCCGGACCGCATGGGCCAGGTAACCGGTGCCAACCGCCCCGTGGAAAGAGTAGTAGCAGTAGGGCCCGAGCACGATGGCGGCCACAGCGATGGCGAACTGCAGCGGAGCAGTGAGACCACAGAGAATGCTGAAGATGTAGCTCAGCTCCCACTAGACGAGGAAGAGAAATGAGATGAGCAGAGGCCAGGTACGTCTTTCCAGCCCTGGCAAGTGGAGTGATATTTTCATCCCCTAAAAATCGCATATGACAGCCCTTATTTTATTTCTCAACAATTATGGCTAAGTGCTATCAACTGCTTTGGCACTGTAATTATTTTATTATACTGTCAGCCTGTCATATTGCGCAATGTTTTGACGAGCGAACGATGTGTACAGTATTTGTCTAATGTGTGATTTACGTAAGCGGGCCTCCTGCGCTTATGTGTGCTGATGTGTGCTGTCCTCTTGCGTGTCTGGATGTGGGCTGAATCTGGCTCTGCTAGTTTGGACTGCCACCAGCTCCCTGTCGGGCCCATTATTCTATTGTAGGGATTTGTTTCTGTGGGCGAAAGAGAACTATTTCGGTGTATTTATAGAGCCCGTGAGGCAAAGGGGCACTTTTTTTGTTTCTTTTTCCAGGCCTTTCCTCCTCATTTCTTCTGGCAGAGACAGTGTTGTTTGGAAACAGGCTAAACTTAACCACTGACACGCATAGCTGATATACTTAAGACAAAACATTTAATAGAGACTTTAACAAAAGGGTCTTGCTGCCATGAATTACTCCTCTGGTTTCATAGGAAATGGTATAAATGATTCTCTTTATCAGAAAAAGTTTATCTAAAGTTATTGAAGCTTTGAGAAGCAGGCATGCATGTAACTGTTACAAATCTAAGACCTATATTTAGTTTTCCTGCCAGACAGAATTGTGTCTTCAGCTATAAATAAGACTATATAATAAAATGTGCCTTGATATGAGCCAAGAGTTCTATGAAACCCTATGAATGCTGATATTTACCAGTGATTTCCGTGTGTGGTCTCTACAAGCCATCAATGTACATGACCCAGCCACTATTGCCTGTTTCTTTATTATTTTTTTATTTTATTTTACTCATTACAATGCCATGCAATTACACAGTAAACAGCAATAGTAAAATTAAATACAAACCACATTGCTTCATTTGGTCCTGATTATTTAGCTGTATTTGACAGAGTGAATGGTTGCTGTACCTACCAAAACTCCAACCCACAACGGGGCAGCGATCTTGGTGCTCCAGCCAAGATACCAGGGCTTGTAGGTACCCACAGGAAAGAAGGCCAGTATGCCAGACAGAAGGCTGGTAATGCCAAAACCTAGCTGGCATCCACTTATTTGGCAGACCACGTCCACCATGGCAGAAATGGTACTTGGACTCGGAGTGCAGTACTGACTTGGCATCAGCAAATTTACTACCATAAAGCGACTCCCGGGCAACCGTTGTCATTACACATTCTGACACACAGCAACACATACTTTCACCGTTGCAGACACACATACACACACACACAAACACACCCTGTCTGAATGACACACAGCTCCATGGCTGTGCCCAAGTTGAGATGAATGGCTTGGGTCCTCTGTGTTTGCTGACACATGGGTGTCAGGGTGGCAGTAGAGGTAAAACACCTTCAAAGAGCTTTTTTCTCAGAGTCAGCTGGCCAAAGCAGAGACCACTTCTCGGGACTGCCCTGTGGAGGTCCTTCAGGAGAACGGGTCCGCACCCAGGGACTACTGACCTACTTCATGCCCAAACACACACACACACCCTCTCTGCCCAAACACACACACACACACACACACCCTCGCTGGCACGGGCCTGCATTATGACCTGGGACATGAGTATCCCTCACCACACCTCCACTGCTGGTCATCTATTGCTCTGGACAGAAGCGTCTGCAAAATACTGTAGCTCCAGCTCCAGTATATACTGTAACTACTTCTACTGTATGTTGGCCTGCTGCCAGAGCCAGGGCTTGGTATAGTTTTCTTCAGGAGAAGAGAGTAGTGTGGAACACCTGACGAATCATTTCTTTATATGTTTTCCAGACAAAGTAATGCATATGGTTTTACTTTGCTGAGTTATTTATTTATTTATTTATTTAAAAAACCCAAAACATTTTATTACTATTTGTTATAGTCTAATTATTTAAAATAAGTGTGCTGGTTCACGGGTACGCTGGCATGTCATGTCGCTCCGTCCGGCACCAGTCCAGTTTTTTTTTTATTATGATTATTCATTTTCACTTTTTATTTTTTGTTCATTTGATTGTTTGTCTTGGTGTCACGGCTACGCTGGCGACTGTGCCGCTCTGTCTGGCATCTTTGCCTCGTGGCGCCAATGTCTCATGTGTGTCAATGGGTTTGGGTTGCACTCCGTACAAAAATGTGCTATATAAATAAAAGTGACTTGACTTGACTTGATTAGGATAGAACGGTGAAATTGTTTCAAATGCACAAATACTGAAAGTTAAATGACATAAAAAAATGCAAGTGACTAGTTCTTACATATCTTTATTTAATTTAATAATTTCCAAAAAGGCACAAAGAAAATAAAACAAAGGATGAAGGAGGGTAGAAGGGAAGGATAGAGAGAGATAGAGAAATAAAGTCATGCTAATACAAGAACGGATCGATTAGAGCACTTCAGGAAATGCAGCTACCCACCACTCCTCACCATAGGCAAGCAAGGCATACAAAGAGATAAAGGAAAACGTGGAAAAGATAAAAAATAAATCAAAAAGAGAAAGGATAACACTCGAGAGTTTCTCAAAACAGATTCCGTAGCTGCGAGGTCTTTATACAGAGGGTGTAATTTTGCATAGAATAATGAATGTGACCATGGGTTCCAAGTTCAATTTCAAGTTTTGATTTTGGCAGTGTTTCTCAGTTGTGTACTAATTGGCCTGATTGATACAGCAGTTTGTATTGCTCAGATAGACCTGCAGACTATGAAGGAGAGCTACAAACACAGATAAAATAGTATCCAGTTGATTGTCATCTTGTAATGAATTTATACAAAATTCCCTCAAAAATAAAATAACAAAATTACACACAGATTCAGCGTACTGCACATAAGATAACACTGGCAATCACAGACATATCATAATTTAAAATTGCTTTGCCACTCAGTGGCTGAGTTGATCACATGGGAAAGACAAAACAAGTAAAACAGACATTTACAGAGGCTATATAAAATAAATGTCCTACTATAAGGTCAGAAAAATAATTCAACTACAGTACACAGGCAGCTAGCTGTCACACATGACAATGGCTTGCAGAACTATGCACTTTTAGCATATATAAATATATTACACTAATTACAGAAACACACAAGTGTGCACACTGAAACTGTCCACTGGGAGCAGCACTGAGAGAGGGTGCTGGCTGTCTTTGAGTGCTGGAGGACTGGAGGAGCCACATCGACCATCCACAGAGAAGCGGAGAGCAGGGATGGGGTGGAGCCTCTGGTGATGTTGGGGGACACGTCAGCCATCAGATCCTGTTGGCAGCCTGGAGTCCCCAGCTGCCTGATCGGCCCTCTTCAGCATGGCATCTGGGGGACCACTGCCACTGACACGCAGCACAATGCAACGCAACGCAACGCAATGCAACATTTTGTTGATGTAAAGCACATTGAATGACCTCTGCATATGAAATGCGCTGTATAAATAAACTTGATTTGACTTGATGTGAAGCCTGATTGCGCTTCAATAGTCACGGTACAGTGATGTCTTGGTGATGCTGGCGGCGATGTGATGGGATGTGATGTGATGCGTGACTGTCTGTGACTGTGCAGGACGTGAATGATGTGAGATATGGCACAGCCATCATCATCATCAAAAAAAAAAAAAAGAATAATAATCAGCCTAACATTTCAGTCATTTTACAATTTCTGAAGGAATCCCTGTCATATTCTGAAGCTATACATATATCCAGCAGGACAGTTTTGAACACAAACTTAATTAATATTGCAATGTAAGTCCTCTGAGCCCCCTTGACTACAAGACCAGCCTTTCTCATATTTTAAGAAGGATTCTTGGCTGAACATGGAGTCCTAGTTGACGGCAATATTAACTTCTGCAAATGCTTGGAGCGGGAGTTTGAAACAGTAAATACTGTTTCAAGATTGTCTGGACTAAGCCCCCAGCCTACAGTCTAAATTGTATGCTAGACACAGACATACTACTGCATGTGGAAATGTTTAGAGCTTAGGCCTGTTATTTTTCACAGGCCGTGTCCCATAAGCATTGTAAGTCACCACAACTCACAGACTAGTACTATTCCCCATTGCCAATATAATCCATGGGCTGTTTCTGTGCAGTATGACATTTGACCACAGGGAGGCGCAACGCCTCATAAACTATCACAGTTCACAGGAAAGGTTTCCAACATGACATAGAAAATAAAAGGCCAGTTTCTGTGTGCCATCACAGTCTTTCAGTATAGCAGGAAGCTACACCATTCGACACCAAACACTGATAGAATACGTAAATCGATTTAGAGAGAGTTTGGGAGTCGAGTCGAGCTTCTTTGCAGCAACAATGGGCACAACACAAAGCACACAAGAGTATGTCCACCTTCCTCTCGCTCCGTTGTAACACGTGGTAGCTGATGTCCTCATACTTCAAAGGCCAGTTTACGGTCACTTTTCCCACAAAATGGGTCTTGAAATGGATGATGGACGACATCTGCTGGCAGTTTGTTTTGGGGGGTTGGGGAGGGGGGGCTCAGAAAATGACCATTTCACTGCAGAAGTGGAAAATGTGATTCGCTTTACATGTTAAGACATATTGCACATAACAGAAAGCCTTTTGGTTTAGACATCAGCGCTCCTGAACCCCCATACACACACATACTGTACTTTCTCTCTCGCACACACACACACACACACACACACACACACACACACACACAGATACACACACGCACACAGACTGACAGCTGTACAAACACATGTACTTAAAAGTTCATTGTTTAAATGCAGAAAAAGGCAGTTTTCCCTTTCAGTAGTAGAGAGGATGTGGACTGACTAGCCCCCTCCCTCTCTGTCTTTCTCTGAATATATTTCTTCTTTGTCCTCCTGCAGGTGAGGACAGGCCACAGCGCTCCAGAGCTTATGCAGAGAGGTCAGATATGACCAGCTTGTCCATTTTATTCCCAATTTCTGAAGGAACTGTGAGCTCATCAGATTCATAGTCGTCATCGAAAGACCTGAGGGGGAACAACAGAATAAACTATAATTTCTATATTGGGTCCTCATTATCAAATTTGAACTTTTCTCTGTTGGGTCATCATTATTAAATTTAAACATGTCTATATTGGGTCCTCATTATCACATGTAAACATACTGTATCTGTATTGGTTCATCATTATTACATTGAAACATTTCTGTATCGGGCCCTCATTATTACATTTAAACATGGTGAGGAAAGCCCCCCTGAGACCAGGCCAGTCCTGACAGCTGTCCCTACCCAGATTAGTGAGAGGAGAGGCTGAAGTGCTGTATGGACACTGCTCCTGTGAGAGTGGGGCCAAGCACACACTGCCCTGTCCACTAGAGTGACCACACTGGGTCGCTTCACATAAGCTAAGGCTTTCTGCTACACACATGTTTTGCTTTACAATCACCTGTTTATATTTCTAAGTCAATGACTACCATAATTTCCCAACTACTAGCCGCAGCTTATACATTGATTTTGCTAAATTTCTTCAGTTACAGTATGAGGTTAATAAATGCGGGCAGTCGGTCCACAGCTACTTGACTGTCAGCCTTACGTGTTCATGTGAGGGTACTTTTCTACACATTGCACTCAAACACATCTTGAGTATCTCTTTCCAAACACTTCAAATGTGAATGGCTGTGGCTGCCATTGCTACACTAGTGGTGGAGCTAGTTGCTACTGTACAGTAACTGGGAGACGTGTGCTACAGTAAGTCTGGCATGATGGGACTCTCTTACCCCTCTTGGAGCTGCTCGTTGGCCGTCTCCTCGGCCACCAGGATCTCGTACTCTTCCGCAGCATACTTATCCCAGTCAGACGGCTCTGGGCTGTCACTGTCCAGATCCTGAGCGGCACGGCACACACACACACACACACACACACACAAAAAAAGTTCATGATACATCCAAACATTTAAAATGGTCTAACAGAGGCAAAGAAAACAAAGTCTGAATGAATGAATGAATGAATGAATGAATGAATGAACAAATTAATGAATGAATGGCAAAGTGAACAATCTCCCACCTTTTGCACTGCAAATGGATCTCTCTGCTCGTGGTCGAGATACTTCTCCAGGTTGAAGAAGGTGTCGAAGAATATGTGTGCCATCCTGCAGCGCTTGAGGTCATGTAACGTTATTTTACCTGCACACACACACACACACACACACACACACATACATACACACACACACACACACACACACATATAAGCATAAGAGGAATGTAACATGAGACACAACATAACAGAAAGCCAAATTGAAAGATAGACAGACACAGAGAAAGACAGCCTGAGACAGACAGACAGATAAACAGATAGACAGACAGACAGACAGACAGACAGGAGTCCAACCTTGGCACTCTGGCTTGACCAGGTCCAGCATCTGGCACAGGAGGTCGTGGAAGGGTAGCGGCTCGATGCCCATGCCCTCCATGCGCTCGCACTGCTCCTCGTAGAAGTACTCCAGCTCGTACATGGACAGCACGCCGTCCCCGTCCACGTCCATGCAGCGGAACCAGTACTCGATGCTGCGGCCAGGACACAAGCACACCATCGGTTACACACGGGGAGGGGGAGTAGGAGCGCACCTTTCATCACATTCCATCAGGCCCTTTGGCCAGAAGGTTTACTCAAACGCTAACTCATTCCATTTGTATTTTCCTTTTCCTTTATTGTACAAAAAGTCATAAAACAGCTTTGGACGTTTTGTAGGGAGGTTAGGTCCCATTCTATTTGTCTTCCACAACTATTTCCTGTTCTTGCTTAGTTAGGTTATTTTGTTATTTTGACCGTTCCCCCATCCAGAAGTTTTATGCCTCCTGTTTTGTAAACTATTCTGATATAACACTTGCAGTGTTGCAAAATGGTGGGAACAGGAGAAGGGACTCTCCCCTAACGCCTTGAGAGAGAAAAAGGTGATGTAATGTAATGTACATCAGCATCAGAGGTGGACAACTCCTTAACACAGGTGATCTCGTCAATTAGCTGCTGAAGAGTTGTGCTAATTATAATCAGCTGGTTTAAGTGAAAGGTTGGATATGTGGTTGGACTTCTACTTTCTGAAGCTGGACTTAATTTCCACCTCTGATCAGTATCTTATCCATCTCATATCTGTAGAGGACTTCCACCTCATCAGCATCTTATTCATCTCATATCTGTAGAGGACTTGTAGTCGAGTGGCACTTTTCTCTCCTATCAAAACGTCTGGCTTGTGGAAGAGTGGAGGAGCACAGGAGCTGAGAGAGTATCACTGGACTCTTGTGCTCTCACCTGGTTGCATTCTTCTTGTCTTCCTCTGAGATGAGGAACCAGACGAACTCTGCGTAGCTCATGCGCCCTTCCCTCTGCACGGAGTTCCCTCTGCAGAGACAGGTCGGAACGGAAAAACACGGAATTCAGAAAACAGTTTGGAAAAACTACAGACTACAGAAAACATGCACAAGAGGGCTCGGAGAGGTTAAGCCACTGGAGGTGAACTCGTCATGCAGCTTATTCCCAGAGCCTGCGAGCGGTCAGATATCTGAGGTGATTTCTAGCCTGATGGGTGTGTTCCTCACCTTGTGACCGCTCCGGAGAAGAGCCGCTCAATGATCCTGTTGGACGAAGCTGTGGGAGAGGAACACCGGACATGACGTTAGAAAAGGCTGACACCACAGCTTGAGCATCACACCATTACAGCCCTTTAGCAGGGACGCAACCTTTATAGTCCAGTATCTGAGGCTGCACCCACACTGTTCCGTTTTCATTTGAATCTGACCCCCATTTCTTCTTAGTCTGTAGTCTTATTTCTTCTTGTCCACACTACTCCAGCATTTTCAAACTCCTCAAACTGAACCATTTGAAAACACTGAAAATGGCGTACTTAAAACATGCCTGAGCTGATCACATGGACCCTCTCTCCTACCTACCGTGGTCATTGTATCTGGCCAAGTCCTTGGGGTCAATGAAGAGGTCATGGTCAGTGTCCAGCTCCCAGAATTTACAGTAGATGACGTAAAAGTGTTCATAGGAGAAGTAGTCTGTGATCTGGTTTATGTCGTCCTCCTCCTCCAGAAGGCCAAGGGTCTAACAACAAAGACATCAAGCAAAACCTGTTCACCTCTAGGATCACCTCTTATGAAAAGGAAATGTGAGTGTGATTAGACTGCTGCTCTTAAAGTGGGTTTCTGGAGAGGTCTAGCTTCTCTAGCAAACACATCAAGATCCACAAATTTACAAGCTACAACAGTAAACTAACATAGTCACAATTATAAGGTATTGTAGAAATGACCAACTGATATACTGTACAACATTGATTGATCAAGGTAGATGTTGAAAGCCCTGTCAGAAACGGGTGTGACGACTGTAATGTGGGGCAGTTGTGGATGAGGAGGACAGGGCTGACCACTGCTCACCTGCAGGAAATTACTCCTCCTCAGCTCCATCATGGAGATGCGCCCCGTCCAGGAGCGGTTCACCGTATAGAATATCCGCTGGATCACCTGACACACAAGCACACACACACACACACACACACACACACACACACACACAGACACAGACACAGACACAGACACAAGCAAGTTAGGCACAAGTTTCATGTCATGACGAAGGTTGAGGAGCAGTGAATCAAGGCCTCCTCCCTACAGTAGTTCTCTTGGGTCCTCTACATGGCCTCAAGGGTCACCTTGATCAGTCCTATTGAGATAAGATCAGCAGTGGTCACACGTCTTCACTAAACCACCTTTGGTGACGTGATATGAGCATCATGTAAAATGCTTCCACAGCGAACAGGCACGGGGGGGGTAAAGCCGACACAAGGTCAGTCAGCAGAGCTCTTGAGCCTGAGGTGAGCCTTCTCCCCAGCAGCCATTAGTGTTTTGTTACTCTGAGTGCCCACATGACCAATGGTGTGTGGCTCGCTGAGTTTCCATGAGGCTGATGTGACCATCAGGGGGACCAGCTGAGGGCTAGCTGAGGATGACAATAACTCTTCACCTCCCTCGAGGTTTGGTTTCACAGAGCCGGGGCAGATTAGCGTGCGTTTCCTGGTAGACCTTCACTGGAGGCCCCCCCCCACACACACACCTCACTGACCCCCCCCCCCCCCAGAGGGAGGTGACCAGAGCCGCCCTTCAGGGGTGTAAGTGATGCCGGGAGAGAGGAAGCGTCTAAATAAGGGCGTGTGCAGGGCCCGCGGGGCTGCGGCGGCTACGCTGGTATCAGTGTTTCCGTGATGTCAGGGCAAGCTGACGCCATCCCCCTTTCAGCCCAGCGAATGCCCCCCACCCCCCTTCCTCCCCCTCCCTGCCCCTCCCCGCCCCTCTCACTCCTCCCTCGCACATGTTGCAGCTGCCCCTCCAAAGAGACAGACAGACAGACAGACAGACAGACAGACAGGCAGACAGGCAGACAGGCAGGCAGAGAGGTGGACAGGGGAGAATGAACCGGTTCCATTGTAAGCTAGAGCTACATGACCAGAACAGACTCTGCTTGTTGCATTAATGCAGCTACAGCTAATAATAGATTTAACCTGTCTATAAGTCTATAGCAATGTCATAGTTTGTACAACTTCAACTGATAAACTGCTGAGGTCAATAAGGACTTTTTTTTTGGCGATATGGTAACAGAGGTTAGTAAGTTCGTACATGGAATCTGATGATCATCATTTTAATGCACTTCTCTGGGAAAAGTTTGCTTCTCGGTCAAAAGTTTGTTTTGAGGAGTGTAATAAATTTGAGCTATTGTTACACATTTTACAAAACAAATTGCAAAATGCACAGCTGCATTCAAATCTATTGTTAAAAAAACGAATAATACTTTAGTTCCCCTAAGAGTCATGAAAAACATGCTCCATTTGTTTCATCTTGTCAAAAGAGCTCTGCCTTACTGTCCAAATGGAAATGTACTACGTGCACAAGCACGCACTGTCAGGTATCCACACATACCTCAAAATAAGATGGCCATACAGTACATACACCACTGCTGCTGCCAAATACAACTCTACAGTATGCAGCACAGTATCAATGTCAGAAATAGAGTGTGCAATGGTTCAGCAGCAATATAACACTAGTGATGTCATGTGAAGTGCTATCAGTGGTATCATGGATGGAGCCGCAAGATGAGGGATGCTTTGGCGTCTGCCCCCCCCCCCCCCCCCCCCCCCCCCCCCCAGGTGGTCCTACAACACCACGCTCGGAGGTGCTCGGCATAGCGATGAACTCTGCAGTCAGAGCCCATACTGAGTGGTTCTGTGGCAGCTTTGACAGGAAAACAAGAGTGCTCCAGCGAGAGGTGTGAGTCTGAGACTTACTGTTGTGATGTAGCATGAGGTGTGAGTTTGAGACTTACTGTTGCGATGTAGCATGAGGTGTGAGTCTGAGACTTACTGTTGTGACGTAGCATGAGGTGTGAGTCTGAGACTTACTGTTGTGATGTAGCGAGAGTGGAACTCAGGCGCATCTTTCAGGAAGGTCAGCCCTGGATGGGTGTCCACTATATCCTGAAACATAAAAGCACAGCATGTTCAGAGTTGCATTTGCCCCTTTGTAAATGTACACTCCTCTCGATATGTGATGTGCTATGGACACCACAAAGGGTCATGGTGGCCATTCATTTTTATCAAGGTGGAAAAGTATTGCGTGCCCTTGAAAATGTTTTGCATTCTCTCACAGTAGTTTTGCATTCCCTCGAAACATCTAAAGAATTGCGAGGGGATGCAACATTATTACAAGGGAATGCAAAAGGAGCTCTAAAAAGAAATGTCCACTTCTAAAAAAGAATTTGTTGCGAGCTCCATTGTATGCTCATTAGTGCACATATGAATGCAGAGGCAGCACAACAAGCACTGTATCTACAGTATAGTCTATGTGTATGGTGTTTATGCTCTTTTTATACTGTTATTTTGATGATAATTTATCATTAGATATGTGTACCTATACACAAACTATTTTTATGGGCAATTAAGGTGGGTATGAGCACTGCAATTTCCATCTCTATGGATGAAATAAACTTGACTTGACTTAGGAGGATCTCACCTGTAGTAATGGGATCATGTCCTCCTGCTCCAGGTAATTGCAGCCTGGTTTGGCTAACAAGTGAATAAACTTTGATGCATCATCATGGCAGTTGTGCAGCAACCTGTGAATGGGAAAGAAATATTCCGGCCGACGTTATGAAGAGAAAACTCAAATCCTGCTTGCACTTGTTGTTTCATGTCTCAACGAGTTGTGAGAAAATATGAGTTGAAAATAACAAAACTTGAGTTATTTTGTGCATCCAGATAGGGACAACACAGTTTGTATTGTTTCCAACACATTCTTCTGCTATCCGTTACACAATATGTGTTGAAAATAACACAACTTGTGTTGTTTTTAACACATCTCGATGTCCAGATAGAGACAACACAGTGCGCTGTTTCCAACTCTTTCGTTTTGAGAGTGTATGTGCTTGTATAACTAAGCATGTGTGCACGTCTCTATGTGCTTGTATTAACTGTGCATGTGTGCAGGTTCGTAGGTGCACGTGTGCAGGAGGGCTGCTTACTTCCTCCACATGGCGATGAAGGAGTGGACGGAGACGAAGCCGGTTCTCTCCCCTCCAGCGCCGTTGAACATGGCCGCCTTCCAGTACAGAGGGCAGCCACAGGCCTGCGGGACGGAGACGGAGGGTTGGTCAGGCATACGCCACGTCAACAGACCACATGAAGATCACATATACCAGCAGTGATACCCCCCCCCACACACACACACACACACACACACACACACCCCTCCCCATCTCATGGCAATGTCACCATTCCAATTTTGTTTGTGCCACGTGCCACCTTGACCTGCTGCCCTTCTCACCCACATCTAGACGTGTCTCCACATAAAAGAGAACAGGTGTGATTCCCTGAGTGCGTACCTTAGCGATCTTGCCCATCTCGTAAATGTCCGCTTTCTCCTCTTCGAACTCCGTGAAGGCGCTCTCGACTTTGGCAATGGCCTCGTCATAGTTGGCAGAGCAGTTGGGGAGGCCTTTGGGGAAATAGAAGCGTGGAATGTTTATGGAGATGGGAGGGGGGGCCACGACCACTTTGTTGGCAGGGGGTGGTGGCGTGAGGGCACGCGGGGTTGGAGAGGACGGGGCCTGGGCAGGAGCTGGAGGAGGAGTGCCAGGCTTCTTCTCTGGTTTGCTATTCTGTACCTGGATGGAGGGAGAGAGAGAGAGAGAGAGATAGAAAGAGAGAGGGAGAGAGAGGGAGAGAGAGGGAGAAAGAAAAAGGGAGAGAGGGAGAAAGAAAGAGAGAGAGAGACAATGAAGCATTGCTTTGTTTGCACTCATCTCCACTTATTAAAGTCTTATTGCACCTTTATAGCACAAGCCAGACCCAGCCAGCTCTTCATTCAGCCACTCATCTTCATGTGGTGTTGCCAGGGCAGATCAGTA
Organism: Sardina pilchardus; assembly: GCF_963854185.1. NCBI lineage: Eukaryota > Metazoa > Chordata > Actinopteri > Clupeiformes > Clupeidae > Sardina > Sardina pilchardus. Next base: position 14,934,344 of record NC_084995.1, on the reverse strand, counting down.
AACCCATGCAAGTGGAATCAAGTGTAGCCACATCACTTTGGTGTCGTTTCCTATTTTTTTAATGATCATTTTGCCTGTTCCATCATTAAAATGAGAATGTCTGTCCTGATGTCTATGTGTGGAGATCGGGAGTGAGCCAATAACGTTGCGTTACGAGTGAGCCAATAACGTTGCGTTAACGCTGGTCACTGGAAGGGGACAGGATTCCATTTCAAAGGTGCCAAAGTCTTCGGCGGCACACATCTGAGGCATGGACGGAGTGCTACACATGTTTCAGCTCAAACCGGCCATGGCGCAAAACAGCTTCTCTTACTCAACCGGTAACCCAAACCCACACATTTCTGACCTGCCGCTGGTGTGGAAGGTGCCGTTATCTGTTTAGCAGGCCATAGTCACGTGCAAAACGGAACTTAAAACAAAAACAAAAACAAAAAAAAACCCTAAAAATAAAAGTCATCATTCTGAGGTGAAAAACAGTTGATGGGATGAGCTCATCTCTCTCCTCTGCATCGCAGTGAGAGGCCTCCTGTCAGAGGTGTGATAAAGACACTCAATCCCCCCCCGATCCATCACGCCACTAAGGTCTGTGTGAATTTTACAAGACACCTACAGGAGTGTGGGAGCACAAGGTCGGGCTAATCCGGGCTTAGCTGAGCTATCCAGTCCTCCCAGCGCACCTCGTAGGGACCGGGCCGGCACGGATGACCAGCGCTGGACACACTAGCCGCCCTGCTGACATGATGACAAGAGCTCCTCAGCACAACATGAGAGACCCCTGCTGCCCACCGCACCCCTCCCTGGACCCCCTAAAAATACTCCCTTCCCAAAACACACTCACACACACAAACACATGCTGCACCTCCTTCCTGGATATTCTCAAGATTATCCAGGAAGATGTATATAAAGTATGTGGTTATATGGACATTTAACATTCATATGACAGACATAAAGCAGCTTCAATGAACATAAAGCCTTTCTTTCTTTCTTTCTTTCTTTCTTTCTTTCTTTCTTTCTCTATTTGCTTATTTGCTTATTTGCTCGTTTGTTTCTCTTTCTCTTGATCTTGAATGAACATGAACTTGAACTTGAGAAACTTTGCACTCTGCACCTGTGCTGCTGTTTCTCTTGGCTAGCAGTGTGGCTGGTGAGAGCCTGGCCAGTGTAAGTCATGGCACGCATACATACGCACACACACACACACGCACACACACATACACACACACACACACACACACACACACGCACACACACATAGACACACACACACACACTCACACGCACACGCACGCAGGGCCATCGTCTCCAGGGTAGCCACAGCTGCCCAGTGACAGGTGAGTATGTGAAGCTGATGGCTAAGCACTGCTGGAGTCCAAGAGCACGACCACCTGAAATCTATGTGTCCACTGAGCGGCCAGAACACCATGGGCTCACTTCCTGGTTGTCACTGCTGTGAGTTCAACATGGCAGCGCAGGTAGTTGCAGTTCCAGTGACTGTAATCTGTGTGCAGTGAATGAACACAGGTTCCTTTGTATTCAACCCTGTAACTCACATGAGTTCATATATACGGTACGCTGTAGGTTTGAGTGACAATCACAACCACTTCATTGTTCTTCCCTGTGATTACATGCCGTACCCTGTGCAACTCAAACAGCCTATAGACCCAGAACACATCCAGTCTGATGGGGCACGTACTGTATGTACCACTTCCCAACACAAACGCTTTACAACATCACCCCAGTGAGTAGCAGGGCCTGAGGAATCAAGCCTATATAAAAAGTGCCCAACAGCTGTGACCGAATGCTTGCTCCTGCATTCACCCACAATCCTACCCCCCCCCCCCCCACACACACACACACACACAAAATCCCCCATCTTCCCATGCTCCTATACCCAGCATTCACTTTGACACTATACTCCTCCACCCCCACCCCCACACACCCAACCACACAACCCCCCAAACACCACCTTCCAGCACTATTAATAGGCATGTTGGTATCTGTCCACAAATAGCTTGTCTTCCCTGGCATGTGGGAGTTAGCAGCAGTGCTAGACTCAAAGCGGCTTTTTTTGCCGGCGCGGGCTCCGAGCTCTCTACTGACCTGTGCTGCTTGCTGGAAGGACTTGAGCCTCTTCTTGAAGCGGGACGGGAGCACAAAGTCACAGCCCCTGGCCAGGAAGGCAAGCTCCCCTCTCAAGTCAGGATCCAGCCTCAGTGAGGTCTCTTTAATCATCATGTTTAAGAGGGCAGGGCCTCCACAAACACGACACGTCCACACAGGGGGTTTGCTTGTTTTTTTTTGTTTTTTTGTTTAGAAAAAAAATCGAGAAAGAAAAGAAAGAAGAAAGCAAAAGAAAAAACAAAAAAAAAACAAGGCCTCAGAAAAGAGGCCTTGAGCGTAAAGAGAGAGGGGGGGGAAAAAACGCCTAACCCGCCACTCCTACTCGTCTGGTCCTCAAAGAGACTGCCCCCGGCCAGCACCGAGAGATCTGACCTCCTCTGGCACCTTCAGTGGACAATCAGCCTCTTTCTCTCTCTTGCTCTCTCTCTCTATCTCTCTCTCTCTCTTCCTCTCACTCTCTCTCTCACTCTCTCTCTCTCTCTCTCCTCCTCTCTGCCTCTCTTAGTCCTTTTGCGCTCATGCACACGTGCGGTCGCACACACGCCGACAAACACTCACGCTCACTAAACTCCACTCGTAAGGAGGCTCTGTCCAGGAGAGCAAGCCGCAGGGCTCGGTCAGATAGGAGGGCTGCCCGGCGTGCTGGCTGCGCGCGTAGTCATCGGAGAGCTGGAGCATGTTGCCCGTCAGGGCCGGCCGGTCTCGGCCACTTCAAAGGCCTCCCACGCAAGGGGGGGTTTCCAGGAAAGAGAGAGGAAAAAAAGAAAAAAAAGAAACGCGAACACACTCTCACACGGGGCAGACAGGTGCGCGCGCGCTCACGGTGCGCGACTCTCTCTCTCACTCACACACACACAAACAGAAATGCACGCCAGCACGCACGGATGCAAGCGCATAAAAATGCACTCGGGGCTTCAGTCGCTCTGGTCGGATTTGCGCGGCTTAGTCCCTCGGTTCCGAGGCGAGCAATGGCTCTGTGCGCGGCGAAACATGACCCAGGCTGGGGGTCTGGGGTTTGCGGAAGGGACGCGTCTCTGCCCCCTCTCTCTCTCTCTCTCTCTCTCTCTCTCTCTCTTTCTCTCTCTCTCTCTCTTAGGCTGTCCGTACCAACAGGGGGGCCGAGTGTGTGTGTGGGGGTGTGTGTGGGTGTGTGTTTGCATGTGTCTGTGTGTACTGGGAGAGGAGCAACGTGTCAAATGTCTTTGAGTATTTCTGTGTATATAAAGTGCATTGTGGGAGAGGAAGTTCCCCCCTCCTCCCCCTCCCCTTCCCACCCCCAGCCCTCACACACACACACACACACACACACACACACACACACACACACTTCTGCCACCATTAGAACAGCCAAAGTTAGACACTGCATGTACACAGATGAAGAGCAAATTGGTGCCCATCAGGGTTTGTTTACACACAGGCCTGATATGGGACTAGGGTGGGACTGCTCAAGAGGAGAGGTGAGACCGTTTGGTCCAGAGAGGACACTGGCGGTGGCCTGGGCAGGGCAGGGCGCTTTCACAGACGCACTCTTTAGTCTGTGGTTTTACATCATTATACCAGGAAAGGAATGGAGGATTCTCCCCAAACAATGTATAAATATATCAGCCCCCTAACCAGATAGGCCTCTAGTCTGTCAGGCAATGATTCACTCACTGACTCTTGCTTTAAGCGTAATATAGCTTTCTCTTCTCAACATAATCCATGCTGAACTCGGGCCTGAATGCTCCTGGATTTAGGACAGCGGACAACGACGGACACGTGCAGTGTTCTCCTCGGAGCTTGGGTTTATGTATAGCATGTTGCTGTGCATGCTGGGAAAGACTGAGTGGTCCCACTGCTCTCTTGTGGAACGGACACGGGAGGAATGCTGACACTTAGCCAGACATCTCTTTGTTCTTGTCACCCCCTACTACCTCATCACACAACCTGCCAACACAACGAAGTCATCTGCATATAGTCAACATGTTTTGATTGGTACAGCTGTTGGGCTACTCCAAATGACCAAAACTGAGGTGAACCTCTACTAGTCCTTGGTCTTGGACTAGCGACACCAAAAAAAAAAGGGCACCACTTGGAGGAACTAAGACAAACAGGTGAGATCTTTGGCACATGAATTAGATGAATGTCTTCACATGCAGGCACCAGAGTGTGACCTAAGTGTTAATGCAGTGATATCTTCTGCTGCTGTATCGGCTATCAACCAATACATTCGACGTGGCCAAATTCTTCCTTCTTCTCAGACTCGATGTCGGAGTGGCAACTCGAAGACGAAACCAGATAAGAGGAGCGGCAGGCACCTGCTCCTTAAGAATGTTGGCAGCAAACGAGCTGAGGCGGGCTGAGGGCAGGCGCTGAGGACAACTCACTCACTCACAACGCAACGCAACGCAACGCAACGCAACGAAGAGCCAGCAAGCCCTGACAAATCTCTGCACTGCACAGGCTTCTCCCACAAGCTCGCTCAGTTATGTCTAGGGGGTTTTGTGAAGTAATAAGTCTTATAGTACTCGTAATAGGGATCATCACAAATGTAATTTCAAAGGGACTCGAGTGGCCAAATGGTACGTTCACACTGCCATCTAGTGTCAGGACACAGGCGGTGCAGTGCAGAGGGGTCTCATCTCTTGACTGAGAACTGGTCCGTATGACACGTCTGTGTTGATACTTACCAGACTGCAGAGCAACATAGCTAGTGAAAGCTTAAATGCGTTTGATGTGACAGGATGAAGGTGCAGCAGAATTTACGCTGAGCCACGGTGGAGCGGTAAACTCCGTCACCCCCACCCCCTCACCCCCCTATCCCCAGACCTCTATAGCTACACCCCCACCCCCCACGCCTGTCCTACCACTGCCGTATAAATACCACCTGCCGCTGCAGGCCTCCTGACATTTCAACTGCACATAGCAATCCCAGAAGCCCCTGGCCTGTCTTGGGCAGCTGTTGGGGGAATATCAAACACATCAAGATGCCAGAGTGGCCAGGGTTGGGTAGGGTAGGGTAGGGCGAGGGGTGCAATATGCTGTGCAATCTGCTCAACACAACTTCCCTTTCTCAGCATTCAACTGCTCAAATAAATAAAGGGCTTGTTACACTAAACACTGAGGCTTAAAGCTGATGAAGTGTATCGACATTCCATGTTTGTTAATCCAATTACTGCTAAATTATATATCACCTCAGCTCCCTTCAACAAAACCAACAACTATGTTGATATTGTTCTGATTTATGTTAATGGAGTTTCTCTGTGAAGTACCTTATCCAATCGCACAATGTAGAAGAAGCAGATTCATACACATTTTAAATATGCTCAACCAATTACACAAGCAGTGATTGACTAATGAAATTGTTTATTGTTTACGAACTTCGCTGACATGTTAACGTTAAGCAACTGCGGGGAAAATCCCCTCCCTGGGGCACCTCAGGATTAACTCCCAACAGTGCCAACCAGGAACAGAAGCCATGGTGTTCTGGCGGCTGTGTGCTGGCCCAGATTCTGGGCCCCTGCAACAGCAGCACATGTGTGTAGCATGTGCTGGTGCCACACGGCTCTCGCCGCTCCTCCCACCCCAGGATCACTTCTGACATGTAAGCCAACACGTTCTTATTTATGTCAGGCCTGCAGGGGATTTCTGGAAGTGTCCCCGTGCTTCAGGTCCACACAGCTCATCTGGCTGCCCGTCTGACTGCACTCACCGGCCAGTGCCTGTGTCTGTGCCTGTGTCTCTGCCCGTGCCCCTGTCTCTGCCTGTGCCCATGCCTGTGTCTGTGCCCGTGCCTGTCTGTGTCTGTGTCTCTGCCTGTGCCTGTGCCTGTGCTTGTGCCTGTATCTGTGCCTGTGTCTGTGCCTGTGCTTGTGCCTGTATCTGTGCCTGTGTCTGTGCCTGTGCCCATGCCTTTGTCTGTGCCCGTGACTGTCTGTGTCTCTGTCTGTTCCTGTATCTGTGTCTGTGTCTCTGCCTGTGCCCGTGCTTGTGTCTGTGCTTGTGCCCGTGTCCGTGCTTGTGTCTGTGCTTGTGCCCGTGTCCGTGCTTGTGTCTGTGCTTGTGCCAGTGTCTGTACCTCCAGCCCAGCACTAGCACCCTTGCCCCTGCACTCCAGAGCATGTGCCACTGCTCCATCTGGCCATACAAAGTCATAACTAGCATAAATGAAATAACATCTGTGACTGAATAAGATATAAATAGAAGAAGTTAAGTTTCGCTGTCCCCACACACACACACACACACACACACACACACTGACTCATCTTCAACTTGAGAACTCTACTGAAGCCTACAGAGGACTTATGTCACACTAGCTGGTAAATGGTAAAGATATCCTATAGCCCATACCAGCATGGGGCCTTGTCATACAAAGAGAGAACATCCAGTTTCAATAGGGAATGTCCTATCACAGTCTCATCTCTCACGCCAAGCCTTTAGAGACCAATAAAGCACAGTACAACATATGCACACTCGCTCTCTCACTCTCTCTCTCTCCCTCTCTCTCTCATACACACACGTACACACACACAGATACACACACACAAACACAAACACACAAACACACACACACACACACACACACACACACACACACACACACACACAGACAAAAACAAACACAAACACATACTCTCAGTGCCAACGCTATCTTTTAGCCAACAATTTCCTGAAAGGTCGTACTAGCTGACAGACCATGCAAAGCATGACAGTACTAGTTTGTAAGAAGAAGAGTGTACACATAGCATCCTCTGACCTTGCACATTTATAGGCGAGCCGGGAGAATTTATCGAGGCTCACCCCTGAAGAATGGATCTGCACGTAATGTGAGAAATGCTGTGACCCCTGGCTAGGTCCAGCTCATGCTCTCGAGGGAACAATGCCGCTGTGTGTGAGAGTACCTTGGGCCCTGGAGCTATTCCCATATGTCCACCGTGTACTCACAGTGTGTCTCCTTCACTCGTGCCTGACCCTTCAGGCTGTTTTATCAAACATTTCCGTAGACGAGGCAATTTTCATGGGATAAGACCGCACGCCATATGCTTCTCATTGCGGAAATTCGTCAAGATTATTTATGCAGCTGGAATGACTGGGAGCCACGTTTTTAATATTCAGGTGCGATCAAATCCCAAAGAATGTCTCTTTTCGCTCGACACGACTGGGCATTCCTACAGAGGCCTCGAGGCAAGGCTCTGTGATAATGCCAGATAGTTTGCTTGGTTTGCCCTCTGGCCAGACTGCTCAAAACTGCACAGCAGATACAGAGTGATCCGGAACACGAGCTGGCTGTCAAGGATACGGCAGAATAATTCCCTCTCCACATATCAAAACAATACAAACATGATCTTTCAGCGGGGGCGGGGGGGATGTGGGTGCAGAAGTGTGAAGAGCAAGCACGGTGTGGAAGTAGTCTATCAGAGCTCAGATTGGCCTCTGAATGACACGTCCAGCAGGTGCTAAAGGGCACGAGCAGACCGGCTGGCAATTAAAAGGAGCCGTGCCTGGTGTGAATCTGCCAATTATTTCACAGGGCTGCTTGGGAGCGAGTGCTGAGAACGAGCACCGGCGCGGCTCTGTGCGCGGATGTGGGCAGCGAGGAGTGAGGGTCAGTGGTCACCCCAGCCCAGGACGGAGGGGTAGTGGGCAGTGAGGAGTGAGGGTCAGTGGTGGTCACCCCCGGCCCAGGACGCAGGGGTTGTGGCCGCAGAAGGGATGAGGAGAGGGTGTGCTGAGGTCAGGTATTTGCTGAGGTCATATCTGCAGAGTTGGGAGAGCCTTTGGAAGAGGACAGCTAATACTGGCAACCTTGGCTGCCTTCTCTTCTTCTTCTCTCTCTCTCTCTCTCTCTCTCTCTCTCTCTCTCTTCCTCTCCATCTCTCTCTATCTCTCTCCACTGGTCACTCCCAATTCAGAGAGGATCACTTGTCTATCTGGCTGCTCTCTAGTGTCCCTGTACGTCCTGTACTTGAGGAGTATAGGGCCAAGTACTAACTCACAGCTCTGTGACAGCTCAGACAAGGGCTGTGGGGGGGGGGGGGGGGGGCATCTGGTGAACGTCGACCCCTTGTGGAGATCAGGAGACTTGCACCTACTTTTTACTATGGGAAAATAACATGGGGATTTTGTAATATCTCTGCTACCCCAGAGCTAACTTGCAATGTAACTTGCCATAGTTAGTTAGCTCCAATTCACACCTGGATCACCTTATATTTTTTGTAGGCGATCTTCAGAAGTCTATTTGTCCTAATGTAGGCAGGAGTGAAAAAGTAGGATGGTGTTGAGGGTTGGGGGACATGGTGGTGCCACTTTCTGTTTTCAATTCAGCAATGTCTTCACGGTCTCATGTAATTATGGCTGGAATGTAATCATGTCATTATGGCTTTGATGTCTAAACCTTTCTTCAAGCTCCGCGAGCTTGTTACTCAGGGCAGTGCACGGATGAGCACTCAGTCCACAGTGGTCCTCCGGGCCTCAAGGGGGCAGTGGAGACTCATGGACCTGAGGAGCTCTGCTGGTCTGAGATGGGCTCAGAGAACGATACCTCTGAGGTGCGTTTTGACCCCTACACTCAAGCCAGCCAAGACCACACAGCCAGCCACCCCTGTCGCAGAGAAACTGCATCAGTCCATATCTGAATTTTGCAGCCAGGATGTCGTAATCATTGCCCAACTTTAAAGCCAATGTCAAATGTGAGCTGGGTCTGGCAAAAGGGGTGAGGAGAGTAGGCTCGGAACTAGTACACAGCGTGGACTCATGCTTACGTGGATGATACAACATTGTGTCCGTGTGTGTGTGTGTGTGTGTGTGTGTGTGTGTGTGTGTGTGTGTTTGTTTGTGTTTGTATAATGTGTGTGTAAAAGAGAGAGAGAGAGAGAGAGAGAGACTGTATTTGTTTGTGTTTGTGGGTAAAGGGGGCTAGAAAGATAGAGAAAGAGAGAGGGGAGAGAGAGACAGAGAGAGAAAGCACATCATATACTACAGTACTATGCATGTGGTTATGTTCAGATGCTCTATTATATAGTTGCTCCTTTGGCCATATGAGTGACCTTGTCACACCAACAAAACATTTTGTCTTTGAAAAAGAGAATGCAACACTCTCTGTGTTTCTGGGAAAAGGGGACTAGAGAGAGACAGACAAAGAGAGACAGAGGGCATATCAGAGAGAGTGAGAGAGAGAGAGAGAGAGAGAGAGAGAGAGATGTGTGTGCAAGTCCATGAGTGTGTCTGCATGTGTGCAAGCACGTCAAACGATGTCCTCAGATAAAGCCTCGAACTTCCAGTTTATTTCAGCACCATGCAGGCACTAGGCAGACTTTGTATACTCACACATAGACACACACATTCACACTCACACACACACACACACAAACACACACACACAGACACACCAACTGAAAATAGAAATGCCAAATGCCATCTCCATAGAGATAACCCTTTACCTGGACTCCCTGGATATGTTTTGGAATGTGCTTCTATAAAAGAGACCTTATGCAAAAACACATCATTACACACACACACACACACACACACACACACACACATAAACAAACGCACACACACGCACACAGTCACACACACTTAACCTAGCCAGCACGAGGAAGTTGATTTTAAGAGAGCCTACTCTATTCTTGGATGCGTTTCCTCTAAGAAAAGCCACTGGACTGAGACTATCATGGCCTCTCATTAGATTACAGCCTATTGATGCAAAGTTAGCCCATGCAGCTCTTAAAGATGCAAAGACACTTCCAGAAGATCACCGCTAGGAGACACATACTAAACAAATACATACAAACTCTGGACAAACATTACAAATATACCTAGATTACAGTTATACCTAGATTATAATGCCACTACAACATCTGGCATTGCACTCAGTTTTACTCGAGGTGATAGTGCTTTAGCATGATGCAACACTTCCTTCAGTGACAGGCGGCAGGTCTAAATCTCTGTGTGGTCCAAGCTGCCAGACTGCTGAGGATGGACAGGAACAGCCCTGGTATTCTGTGTCAGGGTTTTGTGCTCTCCTCTTCCCAAATATCCACCCACCCACATACGCACACGCATACACACACACACACACACACACACAAACACACAAACAGACATACAAACATACATACACACATACATACAAAGAAACAAACTAATAAACAAACAAACACACCCAACAAACAAATAAACAAACACACACACACACTCTCTCTCTCTCTCACACACACACACACACAAACAAGCTCCCCTCCTACCCCCTGCCCCTGTGAAATGTGTTGTCCACATGCTGGTGTTTACCACTGAGGTGCCATCTATTTCAGGGTGGGTCACTGCCGAGGCCTGTGCTGCCAGCCCTGGCGCCTGCCTGGGTTAGTGACAGAAGAGCCGGTCATGGTGTAATCAAATGTAATGCAATGGAAATCAAATGGGAAGGTGTAAACATGCCCTGCACACTTAAGGTCAAGCGAAACCTGAGGGATTGTTTTTGGTCTATATCAATGTGTTGATGTATGTCTGTCTGTCTGTGTGTTTGTGTGTGTGTGTGCGTGTGTCTGTGCGCATGTGCGTGTGTAGGTTAGATGACTGGCACCATGTAGATTTGAAGCCACTTGTATACAGTAGTTTACTGAGTGAGGTATTTGTGTGCAAACGCTCATGTCTGCACTCCCCATCTTAACCAGCAGAGAGCAGTAAAGATTTATGCTGGACACTGGACGCACAACAGCTGTTCTCCTCCCACAAAGGAACAGCAAGGCTTCGCCCACATGTTTCTGCACATATTTCATTCTTCTGAATGAATCTCTAACCACCAGCAACAAAAAAACAACACTAAGGTGTGCAACTAGCACAAACATAATTCAGTTTGAGTCATCTAAGTGAGTATAGAGTGTATGCAGGTATGCAGAAGACACACACACACACACACACACACACACACACACACACACACACACACTCACACAGTTTCTTACAAACACACAAGCACACGCTCACAGACACATACACACTTGTTAAGAGTCTTGATTATACATAAATTTCACGTCAATTTTCAGTCAGACTGTAATGGCCTGCAATTGCTGTAATGGTTTCCATGCCTGTCAATTAGTCACATCTCAACATACTGTAACTCATTATGCATCTGCCATAATGCTGTATCCAAACTCTAAAACACTGAGACACACATCCTCATGGAGCATATAAACACACATACTGATTTAACGGAGTTAGCAGGCCCTGTGTTTTGTGGGGATCTCTGAGAGGACCTTGAGTGGATGTGTGCACACAGAGCTGCCTTTGATCACTGCTGCGCTCAGGAGACACATATCAGGAACTTAAGAGCTTTTCAGGAGTGACCTGCTGGGCCTCCTCCTTCCTGTCCTGACTCATGAAGACTGAGTGTGTGTGTGTGTGTGTGTGTGTGTGTGTGTGTGTGTGTGTGTGTGTGTGTGTGTCCGGTGTGCGTGTGCGTGTGTGTGTGTGCATGTGCGTGTGTGTGTGTGTGTGTCTGGGGGACTAGGAAGGATGATGGTGAGAAAATGAAAGAGTATGGAGATGGGATGTACCACAAAACCAACGCTCTTCCACTATGGCTGGGAGAGGAGGGAATATCAGAGAAAAGACACTCTGAGGCTCAGTAGGAATGAAGCAAGTCAGACAGACCTCTCAAAGTACAGTGATCTGTGAGACAGACCTAATTCAATGGATGCTTGAATGCTGAATTCAAAGGACAGTGCAGTGTGTGCCAGAGTGAGTTCCTAATGAGGCGCATGGACCTATTTGAACCACTAGATGGCAGGCTTCCCTTGCTCGTTTAGCCGAGCGCTCCCCTCCCGGCCGGTCAGTGTCATTTTCAACAGGACAAAATGCTACACCCTCTGAAAACACACTTCTCTAAAGGATTGAGTAAGAGCAAAGCTATCATATTAACACATGACACGGATTCTATTTTCAGAACACACACACACACGCACACACACACACATGCACAGGGAAACATACATAGACAGCCAGCCAGTCACACTTTCCAGGCAAGTTGACTCACTTTACTTGGCTATGTCGAGTGACTAACTACCTTTCTAAAATATCCCTTTTCCCCTAAAAAGAGAGCGGGCTTGGAGCTTGGAGTCTTCACTGGGCAGAGGAGGAGGGCTGAGAATATCTGTGTCTTAATCCCGCGTATACCGAGTGCCTAGGTGTCACGCCTGCTGTCGTCACTGCCGAGCGTTTACAGAGGTATCACGTTTCTGGGCTAAAGAGAGCTGCAGGGAGCAGATTTCAGCTCTAGACTTTGTTTTGCAACTCTGTCACTATAGCTTCTCTGGCCTCCACCCCTCAATCCCTACCCCACCCCCACCCCCATCCTCCACCACCACCCCTCCCAATCCCTGGACACTCTCACGCTTTCCCAGCAGAGGCCCCAGCTGCAAAAACAACCCCACCTAGGGAGAAAGCCCCCCAACACTGACTGAACAGCACAAGCTCACTCAGACTGCTGCCTCTACGTGGGTCTGGTCTTCAGGGTTGATTCCGTCATATATATTCCCTATCAGATGTTGCCACTGGTGAGTTAGGGATTCTAAGGCATGCGACTGGGTGAGAAAGGTCAGTGGCTAAGATCTGAGGTTTTTTTTATATCTGCATTTTATAGGGCATTTTTCTTTTTCAGGAGAACGCAAGTGGTAAAACCCCTATATGGGATGTGTAATATGGTGCGAGGCCAAAGGGAGTTTGGTTAGGCTAAACATAAACAAAGAGAGAGGCTGAAGTTTGCAAGTCTTGTGATATATTGCTAATAACCAACTCTCCCAAAGCCCTCCTCCTCACTCTCACTTGGATGGGGTGGGGGGGTGGGGGGTGGGGGGGCTAGAGGGATTCCCAGACTGTCCGGAATCTGGAGCAGCGGGGATGATGGGTAATCCCTCTGCTAAACACTCCCAGGCTGTGTCCAAAGGCCAAACTGGAAAAAAGGCAACTCTGTCTCCTGGACATATTATCCAAATATCCAGTGGCGTAACGGGTCAGTCACACTAGTCTTTGTAGTCTTTGTAACTTGCGGAAGACTCCAAAATGCACAACATGCTTTGAGAACTTTTTGCAGAAAACTTAACCACCGTTCCCTGGCCAAATGACCAAACCCATTCAACGTCGACATTTCTGCAAGCAGTGCAACCCTTAACTATTTAAATATGCTAACTATGCTAAGTACAGTTCATCAATTATGACTAATTATACACAATATCTCCATCTCATTTTCACCACAATATTCAAAACCCACAGAGGGACACTGGGAGGAGGTGGGGTAGATGAGACCACGCCGAAGGTCCTGGACTTCTCGCCTGGCCCACTGCCGCGCCGAGGCCTGAAATCCCGGGCCGCTCGCCTTGTGCCACAAACCGACACTGCGTCTGTCAGGCAGCCCAGCACAACTATGGGAACGCAGCCACCGTGAACACACACACCAGCCACAAGCGGATAAACACACAGACCAGCAACCCACTGCCTGCCGACCCCAACCCTTCCACAGCCCAGCTCAGCGCCGCTTTCTTCACGCCAATTATCTTATCCCAATCCCACAGGCAGAGTGAGGTTCAGGGACACTCATTAGGGCTAGCTCTCAAGTTTACACGGCACAGTTTATACATTTAGACCCACAAGGAAGAGGCCAATGTGTCTTCTATCAATCTAACCAAAGTCACCAAAGATGGATCCACTTATTGGTGAAAGGCTTACAGACGAAAGCAAAGACCACTATCATTTGTGGGAATAACACTGTCAAACTTTCAAAACTTCAAAATGTACCCTGATTCAGCTTTAGTTTCCAAATAAAGCACCCCTCCCCCCCACCCAAATGCATTTATTCTATCAGTGCTGCTTAGGTGTCTACGTTTGGGAGTGCTGCTGTTCTCCTCGTCCCCTCGGCCTGTGGGAACAGGGGGAAGAGGGAGAACCTGAGCTGGTAGAGGCGCTATACCCGTTGTGGACGCCATGACACTGAGCGCCAGAAACACAGCTTAAACTTTATGCCCGTTAGTCAGACAAGAAAGTAGACTACTGCTGAGTAGTCACGCATCAGACGGCAAGCAGGCACTGGTGCTGGGAAGTGGGCTACAGACAGACTCCCAATGGGCCCAGTCCCAGTCCAGTGAGGTCATAGCTCTCGCCGTGAGCGAACACGGACGGCTCTGTTTAGAACAGGTTGTTGTCCTGTTGCCATGAAGCCACACCGTGTTTTTTTTTTTTTCATTAGCACGCCCCAACCTTGGCCATTATTTTCCTGTGTTGGAAACCTTTTCTCTAACAGCAACAAGAGGCCCCTAGCCTGGCGGGGGAGTTGGGGGAGGGGGAATCCTTGGACGAGCTCTTGGCAAAGGTTTCTTGCGTGACCTCATTTCCTGTTGGCACGCGGCAGGCGTGCAAATGATGTAATTCTCCACAGGCCGAGGATAAACAAGGTTTGTCAAAACGAGGACCCACGCTGGAAATGGACCAACGAGATCCGCTCTCATCTTTCTTCCTGCCTTCATCCAACTATAAGCCTCTCTCTCTCCCTCCCTCTCTTGCTCTTTCTCTCACTCTCTCTCTTGCATTCTGTCTCTCACTCTCTCTCTCCCTCCCTCCCATTCTGTCTTGCTATTCACCTGTTGCTCCTTGGACTAATTGCAGGAAACAACAGAGATGGAATGTTCCTCCTTTCTGTCTGTGGGCTGCCCTTTGCCCTTTGTCCTTTGCTCTCTTGTTCTTACTGTTGCCATTATGCCAGCTTTTCCATTTCATGTTTACTTTCACTAATATCCAGCTCAGTTGTGGTCCATGTGTTTAAAAACTGTAGCTGTAGCTCATTTTTTCTGCTTGGTCCTCTTCTCTGTTTTTCCCCTCATCAAAGCAATAGAAAAGCTCTGCCTTTGACAATGTCTGCGTGGAATTTCAAAAAGGTGAGGCACGAAAAGCACTTTTATCAACCTGCATCAAAGAAGTGTAGTTCCTCTGCCTGTCAACAGCTGCCATGACAGGTCAAAACATCTAAATCATGCAGTGCCTCAAGAAAAAAAAAACGCTGAGGCAATAAACCTAGGCACCACAGGACCAGCTGGATGATATATCAAGTGGAATACTTGACTTACCAACTCTCTCACTAACACAGCATTATGTAACAGCAACCAGGCTTTTCACAGCCTTTTACAAGATTCAAATTAATCTGACCCATAATAGAAGTGGACACAATCTGTTTCATCTTAGGCTAACTCTACATGTCGTGCTGACAGCCCCCTGGACCGGTGAGGCTCCCTCGGGCTTTTGGCCGGTGGCTTGTTGTTTGCCGCTTCCTGCAGTTGTCTGGTGGTGGGCCTGTTGCCTGGGGCCTGGGCAGGAATCCTCTCAGATGCATAAGAGGAGCAACACTTCAATCGCCAAGCTGTAGCTGCCTGTCAACATGCAGATTAATAGCACTTCCTGACAGGTGCATGGACAAAATGCCACGTCAGCACCAGGGAGCAGAGAGGGCCAGAGAACCTCAAGGAAGAGAGAGAGAGCCGCAGCTCTAAACGCCCACTCCGCGGCCTGGGGCCAACCTTGAAGGTTGAGGGCGGCATGTTTATGAGCAGGCTCAGCCTGGCCTAGGCTGTTCCACTGGGGCGGATTACTTTTTACCTTGTGAGCTTCCGGGAGGGGGGGGGGTGTTGTGGTGGTAGTGTGTGGGGGGCTTCCCCTGATTACCCTGTCAGCACAGTGCAACCAAAGCAAAGAGACCTAGAGTGCTGACCTTTGCTTTTGATCCTCACCTGTTGTCTGGTTGAACACTTGAGGAAGAGTTAAAATAAACCTCATTGAAAACAAAAAGCTCACAGTGACTGGCCAACACCAGGGCCCAGTGACCCCAAGAGAATTGAGATGGGAGATGATCGGGCACATCCTGTTCCTGTTCCATTCCACCCCTCTGTGACTAAAATGGAATCCACAAGAAGCCAAATTCAGAGGGAAAAAAGATTTGTTTTTTGGTTTCTTTCTGCAGCTTTGAAAGTCGAATGTTGACATTTTTAAAGAGTACCCATGCATATCAGTTACAAGACACGTTCACTCCGAAGTCCGTCTCTCCACCAGGCACGGAGACAGAGGTGGATCTCCCCCTCTGCCTTGTTTACCCCTGGTGATTGGCAGCTTTGTGTTTAATTGGGGCAGTGGGCAGGGCGCTTGGCGCGACCCCTCGTATTTGCATAGCCACCCCAGTGAGTGTGTGCCAGCGAGAGGGATCGGGTTCCCAAAAGCCATTCCCAAACTTAGCGCTGACCCCACCAGCACCGTTGGGTCTGTTTTCCCCCTGGCGTCAGGGAGTCTCTTAAGCGGGATGCCATAGTAGGGGGGTGGGGGGGGGGGAGGAGGGAGGGGAGTAAACACATTTAGTCCTTCTGACACCTTTGTCTCTGGATGACAAGGAGGTGCCAGGGTGGCGGAGGGGGGGTGGGGGGTTGGTGGGGATTGGAGAGGGGTGGCTTTGGGCAAATCGACACCATTAACAGTTCTGGTGCCAACAGGCCCTGCTGACCACTCCTGCTGCGAGCCTATCGGCACGCTGTAAAAAGACCCTGCCTCTGACACACCAACTGCATGGCTACAACAACACTGGCCGCTCCCAAAATAACACGGCGGCCAATCAGGGCCCGCTGCCTTAAGCATGACACGCTTCCATTTTTTTCACCCAGATTGGATTCTGTATTTCTTCCTTATCGTCCTGATGCGGTTCACAACTCATTTGGAATGGCGCTCTGGGACCCACTAAGAATGCCTAATACTGTGCTTGGATTGTGCAGCATTACGCAACTGGCTTGCACACCAGTGCAACCAGTACACCACAAAGTCATTTACCCTAACATCTTTATGTACACTGAATATTATGTTGTGCTATGTCCATGCTTCTCAACATTTCAAACATTTTAACAAAATCATCTACTGTAAAACCGCTCGTCCTCTCTGACATTAGGCTACAACATTATCAGTGCATAAGCTTGTGTTTTTGTTTGTCCCTGATGCATTTCAGCCACCTGAAACATTCGTATGGCCTAACATGAACAGCACAGTCCATTAGCGGTGCAGCTAAAGATAACCAGACAAACGCTGGTGTTAAGCAACATTAACAGGAGCCCCGGGGGAGAACAGAGAGGCTCTTTCTGTAATGGCCACCCTCCCTAACAGGCACTCTGGCACCTGGATGGTGTGAAGAGAATGTGCACACTTTATAATTAAAAAGGGAGGAGTGTGTGTGTGTGTGTGTGTGTGTGTGTGTGTGTGTGTGTCTGTGTGTGCCCATGTGTGTGTGCCCATGTGTGTGTATGTGTATGTGAATGCGTATGTGTGTGTGTGTGCATGTGTGTGGGTGTGTGTGGTTGACTGCGTGTGTGTGCGTGTGTGTGTGTGTGTGTGTGTGTGTGTGTGAGTGTGTGTGTGTGTGTGTGTGTGTGTGTGTATGTGTGTGTGTGTGTGTGTGTGTGTGTGTGTATGTGTGTGTGTGTGCATGTATGTGTGTGTGTCTGTGAGTGTCTGTGTGTTTGTGTCTGTGAGTGTCTGTGTGTGTGTGTGTGTGTGTCTGTGTGTGCGCTTCCATGCCCGCATGTGTCAGCTGTCCCGCGCACCCCCCCACTAAGAGCTCTCACCTCACTAAGAGGCTGCGGCATCTGCCAACGAGGCAAAAAGGCAGCCCGTGCCCTTAGTCACAGGTGCCCTCATCACCTCTGGTTCTCTCAGCACAGCTGCTGCTGGGTCACAGCCCCCCATCCCCCCCCGGCCAGCGGCTCATGGGCACACAGATGGGCCTGCCCGCCTGTGGTGGAGGGGTCATGTGAGCCACAGCAGGGCAGAAATAGGCAGGGGGGGTGGGGAGGTTGGGGAGGTTTGGGGGGGGGAGGGGGACGCTGTCGTTCTGGAGGTCCCACTCGTGACAGGTGTCATGGCAACCTCATAAATATAGTGGCCTAGATAGCTGGTGAGGCCGTGTTGGTCTACTCCTCTGGAGCGGGTAAATAAACGCTCTCATTGACGAGAGGAGGGAAGAGAAAGCGAGAGTGCAGCCCGCGTATGAAGGTTGAGGGTCACCCACGGGGACGTTTGCATTTGTTTGAAAGGGCACACAGAGACACACAAGCTGTGAAAACATCTACGGGTTGCACCTAAAACAACAACCAGCCACACACACATATGCGGCGGTGGGGGGGTGTGTGAAGGTATCAGATAGTTGCATCACAAAAGCATGGTCTGTCCACACACGACTCAAGCGCAAGGGTACAACGGAACCAGGTGTTATGACGTAACCTGTAATCTACATTTCTGGAATGATTAGCAGACTTCATACTGGACCATTCATGGCTGCCAGGTCCAAAGTAAACAGATTTCATACCCCAACTTCATGCCAACAACCACAATTTGAATGAGGTTAGCAGGATATGTCAGGATATGTACAGACCTCCTCGGTAATGAATAGAAACAATACAGAACTTAATATGCACTAACTCAGTGCTCAATACTTTTGCTTTCCAAAAAATTGGATTTCTTGTTGATACAAGCATCTTTCCTTTACAAGACCGCACCAAACATCTTGCAATCCTCAAGTAACCTTGTAAAATGATTGTGCAACGCAAGCATCAGACCTTGGCCAGTGCTTCACACACATACACAACAAATAATTAATGAATAAATAAATGAGGGGGGTTTTGTTTGGAATAAGCCTGATACCGCTAGCCAGTCACTGTAGACACGCTCATTTTGTGGTTCAGTAGATGGTAAAATTAATTTTCTACCTCACTGACATGAAGCTCACGATAATCACTCAAATGGCCGCCTCTGTTTATGTAAAAGCACAACTCCTGGATAAGGTCCCCTGGCAATATCATCTGACTAACAACAAGGCATGCTAGCATTCACGTCTAATATTCACATAATACTTTATAGCAATAGTAGAGTGGAGCGTGTTGCATTGTGTGGAAATGTTTTCAGAGACTCACCCTGATGACTTCAGGAGTCTGCTGGATCAGCAGTGTGGAGCCTGTCTCGGTCACCTCAGGGGCAGAGGTCGCGGGGTCAGGAGCAGAGGTCACAGGGTCAGGGGGCGCAGCAGCTGATGTGGTGGGCATGGGAACGGACGGAGGAGCGGGAGCTGGAGCTGGAGCTGGAGCTGGAGCTGGAGCCACAGCAGGAGTGGGAGCAGGCACGGGAACTGGAACTGGACCTGGGGCTTTAGGAGGAGACGCTGGGGGTTCGGCAGGCTCTGGTGATGCTGCAGCGTCTACTTTATCACTGGCAGGGGCAGGGGTAGGTGTAGGGGCAGGGGCAAGGGCAGGGGTAGAGGTAGGGGTAGGTTTAGGGGTAGGGGTAGATGTAGGGGCAGGGGCAGGGGCAGGGGCAGGGGCAGGGGCAGAGGCTGGGGCAAGGGCTGGGGCAGGAGCAGGAGTAAGGGTAGGGGCAAGAGCAGGGGAAGGAGCAGGGGTAAGGGTAGGGGCAAGAGCAGGGGTAGGGGAAGTGGCAGCAGCGGTGGTGGCCAGTGTGTCCTGGAGGAGACGCATCACTTCCTTTTCTTTGGACTGGGTGCCAGTGACTGCGCCGCTCTCCACCAGCTCCTGGGCGAAGCTCTCGATGCTCTCCAGGATCCTGAGCAGGAGTTCTCCGTCGTCCTCCTCCCCACCCTCCTCAGGGCCGCCGCTGGCGTTGGACAGTGGAGCCACGGAGACACCTGGGGCTTTGGAGGAGACTGGCCCATTGGCTCCAGAGCAAGCACTGCTGAAGGTGTGAGTCCCACTGGACTGCTGCTGCTGCTGCTTCTGCTGTTGATGCTGCTGCTGTTGATGCTGCTGCTGCCCAGCTTGTCTCAGGTGCTGGTTCTTCATCTTAGGTGGCAGCGGAGGCTCCTTCTGCATGTTCTGAGAGAGGCACTCCAGGTCCATCAGCAGCTTGTCAATGTCCTCGCTACTGCCTCTGGACTGGTGAGCGGTGGGCATGGAAAAGGTCCTGGGATCAGCGCTTGCGGTCTTGGCCGGGGCGTACATCTGCCCGGCGCCGGACTCGGCCTTTGGTTTGTACGATGCGCCACTTCTGCTGATCTCGGGTAGCTTATTCGACGCCATGCCAGTGCCACTCGGCAGCTCGGGGATGCTGCTGGGTTTCTTGGCGAAATGCTTGAGCTCTGCGGCGCTGGTCATCATCCCTCTCTCCCTCTCGGGCGCCCTGCCCAGGTCGGCCTCCTCCTCTATGTACAGCGCCTCCATAGTGTCCTTACAGATGCTGTCGGTGCTGCAGGAGAGGAGAGAGTTGACCGACGAGAGGGCGTCATGGCGGGCGTACGACAGCGAGCTCGCGGGGACGGTCTGCACACCGTGATGGTGCACGCCGTTGCTGGGCGAGTGAGCCGGCGCCCCCCCTCCGTACACCTGTTTGGCGACTTTCACATTTCCCATGGAGTCCTGAGTGGAGACGTCGCGGCGCTCGGTCTGAGAAGAGGCCGAGGTCGGGGCGGCGGGCGCGACCGCGACCGCGTTCGGGGCCCTCGGCTTGGACGGCGGTGGGGAATGGACCACGTCCTCGTACCGGGGCGGCTGCTCGTTGCCAAAGATGGGGGAGAAGGTGCTCTGCTGCAGGCTGTGCAGCGCGCTGACCAGCTCGGCCAGGTCGCTGTGCTCCTGCCGCCCGTGCTCCAGCTCCAGCGGCAGCCGCTTGAGGTAGCCAGACAGGCGCGACATCACGTTCTTGTAGATGGCGTCCGGGTTGGTGTCGTTGTCGCCGTCGCCCGTGGCCTTGCGGCGGATGCACTGCTTGATGATGTCCGTGCACTTCTTCAGGTCCTCGGAGCACTTGAGCAGGATGTCCAGGCAGGCCTTGATGTCCTCGCCCGAGGCGCCGCTGTCGGCCTTGGTCTTCTCCAGGATGCGGGCGATCAGGTTCTCCTCGGTGAGGCTGCTCAGGTAGAGCGAGGCCATCGTGTTGAGGCTGTGTTCCAGTGAGTTGCTGCGGCTCAGCTTCTGCTCCTCCATCACTGACTTCTGCATCAGGCTGAAGGGGGGACAGTTCTCGTCGTTTCCGACGCCGCCGACGCCACCGCCACCACCTCCACCGGCGAAGTGGCCATAGATGATGTCCAGGTCAGTCGACCTTCTGCTGAAGGAATCCGGCCTGACTTTGCGGCCCTTGCGGAAGGTGACGTGGCTGGTGGAGTACTTGATCTTCTCGAAGGAGAACTCCTTCATCTTGCCGCTGGCCAAGTTGATGGCCTCTCCCGTGATGTCCTTGAGGCTGCCCGAGCTCTGCATGCCCGACCCCTTCTTCAGGCGACCGGGGAACGTCTGGTGATAGTCGTCACAGTAGACTCCTGGCGCGGAGCCTCCGTTCTCCAGTGTCTTGCTGATTGGCTCGTGGATCGTCGGGTTGTTGTGCGCGCTGGCCGGAGGGACGTCAAGGAGTTCGGCGCACGAGCTCCTGTGGGCCACGGTGCAGCTCAGTCCGTGTTTGAGCGCCCCGCATGGCCCGTTACAGTAGTGCACGGTGTGCTGCAGTCGCCGGTCGATCACCACACTGTTGTAGCAGTTGATGCTGCTCACCACAACACGATACGTTGCTGCCATATCTTTTTTTTGTGAAAATCGTTCAAAAACAAAAAAGCAGCTTCCTCAAAATCTTTTACGAAAAAAATTGTTACAGTGACCAAAGAAAGACTATGAATAAATAAGCATATCTTTTAGGATTTAGGTTATTAGTCCAAGAATAGACAGAGCTGCCCTTCTCTCAGTAGGCTTTATGTTAATATGTGGATATACCAAATCCCACTGCTGCTTCCGAAGACAAACTGGAACAAAAAGAAACAGAAAAAAGAGACACTTCAAAGAGTCTTAAACCAATACACCAGAAGAATGGGTGTAATAATGCCAGCATTAGCCATGGTGACCGACAGCAGGGCTATCCATTCCTCAGCACTGGGACCAGTGGCCTAATGAGAGGCCTGAACGCAGCAGCGGAAAACATCCCCACAAGCCCTGTGGGCAGCAAGATGTTCTCTCTTTCTCTTTCTCTCTCTCTCCGTCTCTCTCTTTCTTTCTCTCTTCCACTCTTCCTCTTTGGTCAGCAGAAAGGGACGAACCACCTGGTGAGAGCTGCCTCGATGGATTCAGCAGATGCCACAGTTCTGCCCAGTCGGTCTGTCTGTCGGTCTCTTCCGTCCACCCTGTCCTGAATTCTCCCAACAGCTTGTCTCCAGGCTTACGACAAGGTGTGGACGTCAGCCAAGAACAGCACCTGTGGGTAGAACAAGCAGCGAGAATGAGAAAGAGCAATCTAAATGAACCACAGACACAAGATACATTTTCTCTGGTGCTGTTGGCTATCAGCAACGATTCAACAGCCCTGATTAAAATACAGCCTGCGCACAAAAGGAAGTTGTATCACACAATCTCAAAAACACAAAGAGCTTCCCGGTTCAGTGAACCTAAATAGCCTTTGAATGCATGCAGGGCTGTCCCGCACATCTGAAGATCAAAGAGGGGAGGAAAAGAAAAGCATTAAACATTTAAAGGCAAGAGCTCTGAGGACTCCATGCCTCCTTCTCTCCCCGAGCCCTGAAGTTTAGGACTCGCAAAATAAGATATGAGTGGCATCCCATAACGACTCTTTTTGGTGTCCCATTTTTTTTTTAATGAAAGACACTTTAAGACCAATACTTCTTTACATGATACATGAGAGAGTTTTTACTTCACATGTCCACCTGTAATAAACTAAGCAAGCATATTCAAAGAGTATCAAAAACATCACAAAACAAAAGAAATGAGGAGCTAGAAACTAAAGGACCAGTACTTTAGACTAGAACCAGTACTTTAAACAAGTCTCTTAAGACTAGGATACAGATATCAAGTCTCTTCTATTATCAAAGGCTCCTACAGTACCTCACCTTCAAAGGGAGCTTTCCCTGACAGCTGTACAAGAACCTAAGATGAAAGAAGACAAACGCACTGACGAGCAAAACACTCAATCCGCCAATGAGCCACAGGTCTTAGACATGTCTCTAAAAGACATAAAAAACATCTCTCATACACTCTCTCTGTTTTCTCTCTCTCTCTCTCTCTGTCACACACACACACACACACACACACACACACACACACCATGAATATATACCTCTGCTACTGGTCCTTTCTACGTGCATGTCTGTGTCCAGAGGAGTCCATAGGAGGCTTTTAAGCGAAATGTCATGATGCCACTGGGGAAATGTCCCAAAATACCACTAGATGCATCAGAGCTTTTAACACGTCGATGACCCTTACAGTGGCTATTGGCAGAGCTTCTGAAAGTGTCTGCCTTTGTTAGCCTAATAGGACTCTCCTCAGGTGGGTCTCGGCCGGTCTGTGACTGTGCCCAAGACCTGGAATAGCACTGACAGTTTTCAAAGATGTGTCACCGTGGGACGTCCCTCCCACCAGCAGAAGCACACAGACACTACCACCACACACACACACTTGGACAGCAACAGCTGACACACACACACACACACACAAACACATACACAACACAACAACAACATTCCTCTCAACCTCAGCACACTCTCACTATCTCTGTTCCTCTGCTCTCTCGCTCTCTCTATATCTCTCTCTCTCAACTCTTTCTCCAGACGAGAGACAAACCCAGGCTGTGTGTTCTCACACATGGAGGTGTGTGTGTGTAACATTCCACTCCTCTCCCACACCACCCTCACCTCATATAAAACCAGAAAATGGGCACCCGTCACTGGATTTATAGCACAGAGTGAAATCTAACACTTGGACAACAAACTGAGTAATCGCTAGGTAAACCCACAGAAAGGAGAGAATTATGAGGCAAAACTCTCCGCATTAAGCGGCACAGGGACACCATAGCGTGTGAAAGCCGAGAGTGAAGTAACAGCGAAGACAAAAACAACAATTCAACAGGAAGGAGAATAAACACAGGGCTCCAGTTCAGTAGTCCCCAAGTCAAGTGGCACCTGGAAAACATTCATTCAGCTTTTTTATGGCCGTAACTTTCTCCTCTCTCTTTTTCCCTCTCTCTTTTTCCCTCTCTCTCTCTCTCTCTCTCTCTCTCTCTCTCTGCTTCTGCAGTCATGGAGTTCACCACACAACGCTGGACTTAACCAGAGGCTCCACACTGAAGGCCCGGCAAGAGGCCCTCTCTGCCCAACACGCACCATCCTGTGGGGGCCAGCGCGTGGAGTCCTGTCCAGTGGACTTGAATAGAGGAAAAACCGGTCTGGGTGCGTCAGCATTCCAAGTGGTCACGCATTGTACAGGGGTCGTCCCCGTGTGCCCACAGAGCTTGGCTGTTTTTTTCCAGCGGTGTGTTTTTTCAGCAGGAAAATTTCATTTCCTGAGCGTCTCTTTTCAAGCATGGGTCAGTAGGAATCCCTTAGCTCAGTAGGAATACACGTGCACTTTCGAGTTTCCTCCTTGCCCTCCTTTTTTATAATAACGCCTTCCATTTTTACTGGAGCAATTATTCATATGGACGTGTGGTGCAATCAGTGCAGAGGTGCAATCTATACCCAGACAAAAACTGTTTACCAGCAGGGAGAGACAACATGCACCATTACCCCAAATCGTCAACAGCTTCTCTGTAATTACTCATGCGTGAGGGCGAGTGAGCTTTGAGGCCTGGGCAGCGCGGGGGCTGAAGAGGCCCTGCGGCCTGTGTAGGGTGACAGAGACGGAGATGGATGAGGCCTCCTAGCAGAGCTTACACCTTAAGCTCCTCTCCCTGCTTGGGTTTCACTGCAGGGCCAGAGGCCCAGTCGCCAGTGATCTGAAGCCAGCCGATATCACCCCCCCCCCCCCTCCTCGAGCTCTTTATCACACGGGAAAATGCCCGCAGTTCCTCGATCTTCTGACGGACAGACGGACGGACGGACGGACTCGAGTGCTGCTGGTGCTAAACCGTCCATGGCCGAACTTGACACGCTATTAGCAAGGGTGGGGCAGCATAGCACAGCAATGGCTTTTTAATGACATTTTAATGGGCAGATCAACACATGATAGCCCCCGCCACCCGGCTGGACGACTGGCCCCTCGGGGAGGGTCTATTTCCAGTACACAAAGTGGCCCGAGCTCACAGCAGTTTACATCTGTAGGTCCGCCACAGCAGGCATTGGGCACGGACACAACACAAACACAGCTAGCCTAGCACCTTGTGTTCTGACGGCCTGGTGCCAAGCAAAGCAAAGGAGCTCATTGGAGGATTTCTCCTCAACTGTCTCCGTGGTGATGGAACAGCATCCAAACTCCATACACCCACAAGTGCAGGCATAAACACATTTCTCTCTTTCCACCCGTCTCTATTTCACACACACCTACCACCACCACCACCAACTAAACAAAACAAAACAAAACAAAATGAATATTCCTAGGCATGATGTGTAAAGACAGTGTAACTGCCAACAGCTTCGGCATGGAATAAGGACGTTTATGTGTGTGTGTGTGTGTGTGTGTGTGTGTGTGTGTGTGTGTGTGTGTTAATACTAATGTAATTACTGGGCAGAATCACTTAGCTAATTTGATCCCATACATGACCAAACTACATGCAAACATGGGCTGGGTCAGTACATGGACAAGGAGGTTCAACTTCAGCACATTAATTCCTTTAAAGTCACGCTATTTCCATTATACTTTATTGCGCCCAACCATGTGTCAATAAATGAGTATATATTTGTATCATGCTAGCCTTGTGCACGCCGGAGATTCAAATTAGTGCTGTTAATTACCTCTGTTTTCTTTTATGATTCCAACGGCAAACTCAGTCAGTTTTGCTGTGACAACAGTTGTGACACCGGTCATGATAAACCCACGTTATATGGTTCTGTTCAGTCTGTAAGGACTGTTCGATTACATCATAACCTGTGGTGCGTGCATAGTAATCAGCTGTTAGTATTGCTTCATGCCAAACCTGCCTCATGTCCTTCACGGCACCGTCTCGTGTAAACTCAAAGCCTCACATCAGCAGCCACTGAAGTGCAGCGGAATCACAGAGATCCCCACAGGAGCACCATGGCTCCAATTCCCCAGGCTCAGCATAGGAACGCAATCATGTTATTTTAGCCCTGCAGCATAATAAAACGACACTGAGCAAGCATGATCTCATTCTGCCCACCTTCACTGCGAGTTCACTGGAAACCGGAAGATTTAGCGAGCTTAAGCAACTCCTCTAAAAATGACAGCCGCACAAGTCAAGCTGCCGGGGAGGCGGAGGGTGCGAAGCGAAGGCAAGCTGGAAAGAGAGAGAGAGAGAGGCGTCCTTTGTAAGCGCCGGTCTTGCCTGGTCTTGTTGCAGCGATGGGGATGCCACAGCTTAGCTTTCATTGAGTCGTGACTTTTGAAAAGAGAAGGAGAAACGGGTCTGCTTCACAACGATAAAGGCAGCTTTAGCAGACCTGCAGGACACCACTCCTACGGTCCTTCGTGGGGACGGCCCAGTGCGGTGGGACGGGCCAGCGGTCCCAAACCAATGCTGGAAACAACACGGGGGCTGATACGACACCGTGGACGGGCTCCAGAGAGAGATTAGAGGATTTAAAGGCCCATTGACTTGAGAAATGAGCCAAGTGAGCCCAGCGAGCGTGTGTGTGTGTGTGTGTGTGTGTGTGTGTGTGTGTGTGCCTGTGTGTCTATGTGTATGTGTGTGTGTGTGTGTGTGTGTGTGTGTGTGTGTGTGCCTGTGTGTCTATGTGTATGCGTGAGTGTGTCTATGTGTATGTGTGTGTGTGCGTTTGGGTTTGGGTGTGCTCAGATGGCTGTAAGGTTTAGGTTAGGCAGGTTTAAAAGCAACAAAGATACTGGACCTTTACAAAGAAAAGAACTAACAGGTAGTGACCAACTCTTGTCACAACAGGTCCTTTTTCTATGAAAATAACAGAAAGGCACATTGACAACCTTAAGAGGTGTGTTTCCTCTCCATCCTGTATCTGTATGGATGTCTCGTCAGTGCATGAATGAGCCTGTCGTGTATTTGTTTTGGGTTCAGAAACGACATCACCACCTCGGGCAGGGAGCCTTCCTTTTCTGCCTTCCACTGGCAGTGATGAACAAACAAATAATAGACTAGGGTCAGGCCCAGACATAGTTACAAAACACACACACAAACACACACACACACACACACACACACACACACACACACACACACACACACACACACACACACACACACACACACACACACACACACACACACACACACACACACACACACACACACACACACACACCACCTCACCTTGCGATGGCACAAACACATGAGTTACTCAGAATGAACTGCCAAAACTTCTGTTGTCAAGTGACTTCGACTTGCTGAATCACCGAATCACATGAAATATTCATCAGACTGAAGAGGCTTACATTTTTCTTCAAATAAGCCACACTTGGAGGGAAAGCAAATTTATTCTGTGACCTAATTCTGTAATCGTTCTGTTTATTATTTATTTAGTGTCGTTTGTTCCCCAGGTTGCACAAAACTTTCTGGCGGAGGCATTTCTACCTCAAACCCACCGAAAGAACACTCGACCGAACCAGACTATATCCTTCAGACTTGCACTGTGATTACTATAATGAGCTCTCTATTGTGTTGACAGAAAAAAAAAGATATAATGTAACACAATAGCAGAAGTGGGAGCCAGGGAGCATGAGTGGATTTCCAATATGAGAGACCTCAGCTCCGCAGACCGCCGTCTGCTCATGCCCGCAGGCCACCGCAGCATCAGTGGGGGACGGCGAGCCTCTACGAGCGGCCAGTGGGCCCACAGACTCTCCCCTCCCTGCACCACCTGGGACCGCAGCTGCAGCGGGGGCTATGGCCCACATGTGCTGGCCAAGCGGCACAGTAATGACCGAGTCCTCTCTCTCTCTCTCTCTCTCTCTCCATCTCTCTCTCTCTCTCTCTCTCTCTATCTCTCTCTCTTTTTCTCTCTCTGATGTTATCTTATCCAGCAGCGCACTAATGACCAAGTGCTTTCACCAGGCTCTCTCTTTCTCTTTCTTTCTTTCTTTCTCTTTCTCTCTCTCCCTCTCTCTCTCTCTCTGATGCTATCTTGTCAAGCGGCGTATCCTCGGTCGACTCGCTCGCTCCCCTGCACTTCAAATGCCATGACGCAGGAACGCCAGGCTGACAGAGAGACCCGCTCACTCGTTCCTCACTCACTCACTCACTCACTCAATCAGGAAATGAAGAGAGGAGAGGGGGAGCAGGAATGATGAAAGTCAGAAAAGAAAAGGACGAAAGAAAGAATGAAGGGGAAAAAAGAAAGAAAAAGAAAGCAAGAAGAAAAGAAAAGAACCCAGAGTATCCCCTATGGTATGGAAGCAAGTGTGTGATTTCATGTCGTGAGCAAAATGCGAATGAAGAAAAAAAAAATGTGCTGCCTTCAAAAGGCAGATGCGTTACATCACCAATTTGCTTAAGCTAGCCTACTTCTCTGCTTTCCGCCTGCCTCTCTCTGTCTCTCCATCCATCTCTCTCTCTCTCTCTCTCTCTCCCCCTCTCCCTATCATTCTGTCTTTCTGCTGGCTGCAGCATTTAGAAGAGGCCAACCAATTACCCGGCTAAGCCCTTGATAGAGCCGACCCAGGCAGCATGGGAACCTGCTCGCCTCCAGGGCCTCTGGCTCCAGCTCAAGGCTGGATAAAAGCGCAACGCTGGCAGCCGACACAGGCCTCTCCATGGCCTCCCTACACCACGCTACACCCCTCCCACCGCTACCCAAGCCACCTCTTTGTCTTTGCGGGCCCAGAAGGCACTCACTTTAGGCACCGGTGGCCCTGCTCCAGCACAGCATGCTAATTTATGAACGCTCTCCATTAGGTTAACTAGCAGGCTGTCTCGGTGCGCTACCTACTGTAATGCAGCCCTGCTTTATAAAATAGATAGATATGTGTGTGTGTGTGTGTGTGTGTGTGTGTGTGTGACTTTGGAGCGTGGCTTTGCTGTGCTGTTCATGAGGCTCTTTGCTACTGAAGAAAAATATGAACATCGTTATTACACTGCTGTGTGCCCAACTCACTGGAAGCTGTGGCTGTAGCATACTGTTGCATCAGACGCACACAGACTCACATTAGACACAGAACATCACAGCATGTTCTGACACGGCATTAGACTCAGAGGCAGCCAAAATACTCACAGCTGCTCAATTTGGAAAAAACAAAAACCTTGACTCTAATCCTGAAATGTATTTAAAAAAAATAGTAACAACTGGGCAACAACTGATGCAATTCTCATTCTCATTTGGGACAGTAACCGAAGCGGTTTGCCGCTGGACGGCCACGCAGGTGGAGAGAGGTGGTGCTGTCTGTGACCTGAGCCAGGTCAGGGCCAGAGCTGGACACACGGGCCAGTGCCACCTTGCCATCCCAGCACAGCACAGCACAGCACAGCACAGCACAGCACAGCACAGCACAGCACAGCACAGCACAGCACAGCACAGCACAGCACAGCACAGCACAGCACAGCACAGCACAGGAGGCTGACGGCCTCAGCGTTGGGTTGCTTTGACAGACAGCCACAGCGGCCAGGCTGCGTTCTGATGACACACATTACCGGGACAGACGTGTCAGCGCCAGGCCCGGGGGGGGGGGCAGTGTGTGTGTGTGTGTGTGTGTGTGGGGGGGGGGGGGGGGGGGGTGGGAGTGAATGCACTGTGCTGCTGACTCACTACTGCCCATGACCCTCTCTCTCCCACACTCCCACTACCACCCACACATTGCTAGCGCCCCAACCCCAGCACGGGGAGCATGTCTCTGGGGAGCGGTGAGGTGTTCAGCCCCTCAGCCTGGGCACCGTGGAGGAGACAAAGACAATGAGCAGTGGATGAGGCTGGCTTCCTTCCCACACTGTGTCTGTGAGAGGGTTAATGAGAGGGATTTACAGTGGTTAGGTGCACACCAGCACAGCTGTCTGCACACTCACCATTATTCATGGTGATTCTAACCTGATGGAGAGAGAGACAGAGACAGAGAGAGAGAGAGAGAGAGAAAGAGAGAGAGAGAGAGAGAGAGCGAAGAAGGGGTAATATGAGACAGGGGTTTTTTTCCGCCTTGCAGCATTCCACATTCTGTCCATTCCCAGGAGGTGATTCCGATGGCGTGGACATCCCACTCCTCCGCATACTCTCAAGTGTGGTCTTGACCTCAAAAACACACAACCCACTGGAACAAGTGTGTCGCTTTGCTCTCTCTGAGAGGCAAGATAGATACAACACACACACACACACACACACACACACACACACACACACACACACAGACAGAGAAAAACATCTCTGAAGCAGACACATTATGAATGGTAGGCTATGACTCATGGTTGAGAACATACTGTGTATCCGGTAGAAGCTGTAACACAGTATGTTGAGTATCTTCCCCAGCGGTACACGTGCTGGTAAGGCTGTGGGCAGCGTGCTGGGCACTGGGCACTGGGCACTGGGCAGGCATGCTTGGGCAGCACGAGGCAGCCATCGCTCTGCTTCTCGTTAGCCAGGTGCTGCTGACCGGGCGAGTGAGTGAGCAAGCTGGGCAGGGCTGGCCAGGGCAGGGCACAGCTCCATCCTCTGCTCTAAGAGAACGCTCACCTCTCACAATGGCCCTCACTTACGCGCCCCGTGTACTGGGTGCACCAGGCCTCAGGTATTACTCATAGCCACTGACTAGACGGCCAAGCAGGTGGAGAGAGGTGGTGCTGTCCGTAACCTGAGCCAGATATAGTCAGATGTGCTGGCGCTTGGGTGAGGGGTGGGGAGATACACGGTTGCTGTTGGAATGCAGGAACTCACAAAGGAACTGAGTGGCTGCTCTGCATCAGTGTGCGACAGCTGCCCAGTGAAAGCAGCGTACTGTGTGTCACCGAGGCAGATGGAAGTGGTGGCCTTCAGGTGATTCACAAGCGCCAGCACAAAAGGGAAGGGGGTTGTCAGTGTCATCGTCAA